>NC_048238.1:87788597-87788758 GCF_002007445.2 Ailuropoda melanoleuca | reverse complement strand
GTTGGTGGGAATGCAAGTTGGTACAGCCACTCTGGAAAACAGTGTGGAGGTCCCTGAAAAAGTTAAAAATGTAGCTACCCTATGACCCAGCCATTGCACTACTGGGTGTTTACCCCAAAGATTCAGATGTAGTGAAGAGAAGGGCCATATGCACCCCAATG
>NC_048238.1:87685526-87788263 GCF_002007445.2 Ailuropoda melanoleuca | reverse complement strand
CAAACTGAAGACTTCAGAGGGGAAGGGGGTGGGGGAATGGGAGAGACTGGTGATGGGTAGTAAGGAGGGCACGTATTGCATGGTGCACTGGGTGTTATACACAACTAATGAAGCATCGAACTTTGCATCGGAATCCGGGGATGTACTGTATGGTGACTAACATAATATAATAAAAAAATCATTTAAAAAAAAAGAAAATTTACAAAGCTTGGCATCTCTGCACCCATGGGCATGGCATAGGCGGTATAGAGCAGAGGGCCACTGCCTGTCCGGATGGGCTATGACATGTCTCTCTAGCTCACCCTTCACTGTTCCCCTTATACCTGGCTCACTTCCCTCCCTTTCACTGGCATGCCTGGCCCTGCTGGTATTTGGGTTTGTCACCTTGGGACTACACAGCTTCTGTAGCCTTCCTTGGAAAGATTCCAAGTGTTTGGTTTTTTTCTTTCCGATCTCTTTCCCTGAGGGTCCTTACACATCTGATCTTATCGTTTTACTTAATTTGGGGCCTTTACTATCTTGGTTTAAAAAGAGAAAAAAGGGGACTGGACGTGAACTGGAAATGACATTAATGCAATGACATTTCCACCCTTACCTGTGTATACCTTATGAAGAGTTGGTATCCACTCTGCCTCACACCTTAGGCTCCCTTGAGGCAGTGGATTTTATCCTAGGGTATTATATCTCATCAGTCATGACATCAGCTAATCCGGGCCCTGCTGTAGTAGAAACAAAATGTCCACTTTCTCTGAGAAGGGTGTGACTGTTGAGAGGCGTTTGCCTATTGTGTTTATCACTTAGAAAAGTTTTAAGAGCAATTTAAAGATATAAAAATTTGCAACAGTGCTGCTGGGTGCAGTTATGGTAGCTTCTTTTGCCCACTCTGGTTAGAATGCCTACCCTTAATGGAAAAGTTCTAGAGTGGCGACAAGACTTAATACAGCATTAAACTCATAACAGCACGGTTAACAGGCTACAAAGTGAAGAGGTTAAACACACTGATAGGTTTCTTCTAGTTTCTATAAAGTTGCTATATTTCAATTTCTTGCTGTACTCTGGGATGTACACAGTATTAGCTCCGGATTGTCCTAATTGTTAAATCTCATGTTCTTTGAGGACAAGGACCAAGTCTAATTTGTTCCTTGTTTTGATTATCTGTTGCTGTGTAGAAAACTACTCCAAAACATAATGGATTAAAATAAATTGTATTATTATAGTTCATGATTCTGCAGCTCAGAACTTCACACAGAGCATGGCCAGGATGGTTTGTCTTTTCTCCATGATGGTTGGACTCTCAGCTAGAATATCTCAAATAGCTGGGGGCTGAAACAGCTGGACAGGAGCCAGGAATCTCTCTCTGCATATGGCCTTTCTACTTGGGTTTCCTATTAGCATGACAGTCAGCCTCGTATATGGTGGCTCAGGGCTCCAAGAGGGATTATTCCAAGAGACAAAAAATGGAAGATGCCAGTTTCTTAAGGCCCATGTCCAAAAATTTTAGCAGTGTCACTTACGTTACATACTGTTAGTTATAGCAGTCACAGAGCTTGCCCAGATTCAAAGTGGGGGAGACATAGATCCCCCCTCTTGATGAGAGAAGTATCAAAGAATTTGTGGCCATCTTTAATCTACCATACCACTGTATCCCCAGATTCTAACACAGCACCTAGCAAAAAGCAAGTCAGAAATGAGCGAGTGACTTAGTTTTGGTAATATTGAAGTGCTTTCTTCATATTTGCTCACGAAAAGCTCATTTTTGTTGCCTAGAACACACAGATGATATTAGGACCTCAAATAAGTCAATTCCCAAATGTAGAACCAGCCTAAAGGTAAGATTACTATTCTCCAAATAGCACAGGAACAAATTCATAAAAGATGAAGTGATTATCTAACAGTAGCAAAGTAATTACTTTTTTTTTTACCTTATGAGACATTCCACCACTGTCAGAGCTTGCCCATAATTGACATCATTTATAACTTTGTATAAGCATCAATAATCCTCTCTGCCTTCAATGGGCTAGATAATCAAAATTTAGAACCAAGAAAAAATTAGAAAATAAGGAGCAATATCAAGAAGTCAGTGTGAAGGCTGCTGTTAACTGGCTCACTTTGGTATGTGTCATTATTCCATCTCATGAGAAAAACAAAGACAAGTGCCCCAGAACAAATTGAGGTACTGCAGTGCCTTGAGCATGGCATTCTTGGGAAACTCTACTTACACAAGCCTTCCCCCTCCTTTACTATACCCCACTCAATAATAAAACCTTGATTCATGCTCCTGGTTATTCATGGTACCTGGTAACAGCCATAATTACTTATCATAACTTGTTTAATAAAACATGCTTTTCTGTACTTAGTTGAGCTGGGAATTTATACCATTTGAAATCCTGTGAATGGCAAAATGACTTACTGAATCAAGAGTGAGGTTAAGGGGGGAAGGTTGCAGGAAGACGGGTCATTGCTACAGAAACTGCTCGTCTTGAATAGAGACTAGGACTTAAGAAAAACCATACTTGAGAGACACTAATTACTGGTTTTTAAAATTTGTATTTTATTGAAATGTTAGTATTTCTAGAGTAACCAAGGACTTTATTTTTTTTTAAGATTTTATTTATTTATTCGACAGAGACAGAGACAGCCAGCGAGAGAGGGAACACAAGCAGGGGGAGTGGGAGAGGAAGAAGCAGGCCCACAGCGGAAGAGCCTGATGTGGGCTCGATCCCACAACGCCGGGATCACGCCCTGAGCCGAAGGCAGACGCTTAACCGCTGTGCCACCCAGGCGCCCCTAGAGTAACCAAGGACTTTAAATTCTTCTAGAAGAGATATCAAATTCCTCTGCCATCCCTAATGTAGTATGATATCCTGATGTCTTTTAAAAAGTGATGAGGATATATATTCACTCACTTATGCAGCAGGTATTTCCTGAGTACCCACTGTGTACCAGGAACTGTGCAAATGGAAGGAAACAAAAGAAACAGCATCCCTTCATTCACAGAACTCCCCTTATAGTCTAATGGTAGAGGCAATAACACATCAAGTAAATGCATAAATAATTAAATTGATTACAAATTGCAATAAGTTCTGCAGCTTATGAAACATCAGGTTTTTGAGGGAGCTTGGAGTTATCAACTCTGGGGTCTCAAATTCAACTACTTTGAACCTAAGTGGATGTAAGACAAGAGGTGTTCTAGCAAAGAGACAAAGTCATTAAACAATGACAGAAGTGAGACTGACCTGGAAGTTTTCAGCAATAGCTCAGAGATGGTACTAGTTAACTCAGGTGAGCATGAAGAGCTGCTAACATTGACACAAACAGGAGACTATTGATGACTTGCAAGAACAACACAAAGCTTATTTGGACCGTGAGCAGCTTAACTATTTGCAAGAAGTTCCATCCTTTGAAAGGTGGGGCTATAAGTAATTTTTTCCCTACAATTTAAAATGTTTGTATTAAACAGATGAATTCAATGGGAAAAAATCAATCATCAAAAAAATTCTCATTTACCACAATGAAAAAATTCCCATTAACAACACTTTGGCATCATTTATAATGATGGACCCTACAGTTTCTTTCAAGGTAATCCACACTGAGGAAGATTAATCATTTCACTCTTGAGATCAATGAACATTACAATGTGTACTTGGTTCCATTTGTCCATGTGGTGATGGGCACTGTCCTAGGCCCTGGGCTGGAGCAGACAAAGGGCCTTCCCCATGCAGTCTAGTGAGGAAGAATGATAATGAAAAAAGGTACACATCAGGTAGATATAAGTACTTTCAAGTGACACAAAGAAAGGTTAGGGACAGAGAGTGACCATTTTAGAGTGGTCCAGGAAAGCCTCTCTGGGGAAGTGACGCTCGAGCAGAGACCTCGTGGCATTCATCTATATCTCAGATGACCTTGGATGCTTACACAACAGATTGTCACACAAGCCAGGGCCTGGCGGCGACTTGTAGGAACCCACTAATCCAGATTCTGTGACATTATATGAAAAGGTGAAACAAACCTTTCTCAATGAATTGCAACACACTGGTTACTGTACTAAGTGTTCCTGCTAAGGCGATGGGGTGTGGGTGCCTGTCCTCTAGGAGTACATTGAGAAAATTTGAATACCGCAGACAAACTGAGTACCCTCTAGAAAGAGAAACCAGCAACAGCCCTAGACTGTTTAGTTATGAAAAGAAAAAAAAATAGCAAATCTTCATCAGTGTTGAACCCAAAAGGGATTAAATATATATATATATACATATATATGTATATATACATATATATATATAAGAAAGATGCAAATATGTCTATGGAAATCATAATATATATATATATGTATATATATAGAAACCACTTGCTAATTTGGAATTAGGGAAAAGAAGAGGCAAGAAATTTACGTTTTAGGATATTTATTAAGGAAATCCAATGTTACGCGGTATTCAAGCATTCATGGAAGTAACACACACTTGAGTCTACACACAGGTAACCCCCAGACGTCTGTAACATCATCATTTGTAATTTTGCTGAGGTACAGATTTGATTCCATATGTTTTGTGTTTAACTTTCTCACGAATCTTTTGGTTAAGGACCTCCAAGTCTATTTGCTAATGGCAGGTTTTTGTGTAGTTTTAATCTAGGAACATGAAAAACATTATACCAGATACACAACTAGGGGTTGATAAACACACAACACAACAATTAACGAATAAATTGAATACATTAAGGACTGGGGGAAACTCTTTCTACAGCATCAGCATCCTCAAATCTATCTCTTGTTCACCTTTCTTTCCGAAGGGAGGCACTGCACATGATCTGCCCACATTTGCAAAAGGAGTCCCAGGTGTGGTTTGGCTCCGCATGGTTCCCTGAGATTCCGTTTGTCTTACCATGTTGCTTGTCCTGAGCAACCTCCTTTGCTTATCACTTCTGCAGTTGTTGTCCTAAGTGGGAAGGAAGATCGTTGCTACTTGCTAATAAAGCACTTTGATCTCATTTATATGAAAGGTGTTACGCATGTGAAGACGGGATCTCCTGATTTTTCAGACAACTCTTTTGTCTGATGCTAAAGTTTAGGAAACACGTTATAAAAATTACAAAGTGCTGAAGGGTCCAAGATTTATAGTGCTGACTAGCTCCTGAAATCAGCAGTCAGCACCTAAAGGTACCAAAAAGAAAGAACGTGTGACTTTCACTTCTTTGCAAATGTTCTTGGGCAGAGAAGAATAAAAAGAAATCAGAGCACAGATCTTCAAAAGGTTGTTCAGTTGATTATCTGGTATTTTGAAACTCAGATGCTCTGAGATGCTTAATAACTGTGATCAGTGATACCAGGAGCTGTCTATCTACAGCTTATCTCAGTATGGATAGGTATTTTCTAATATTTTATCCATCTTACTGCTCCATTAAGAAATTCAAAAGGCTCAAATCCATATTACTTACTTCTTAGCCATATTATTTGCTTGCCCTGTCTCTAGCTGGTTCTATCATCTCAGTTTGTCCCGAGAGAGGGCAGAGTCAATACAAGTTTGGGGAGGGGGAATAAATGATAGGGGACAGCTCATCTCCACTACACACCCTGCACCTAGCAAGTACTCAGCAGTTCGTCAGTGTCCACAGGAACTGATGTCCTGTGGATAGCAAAAGCACCGTCCTTGTAGGTGAGCTCCAACTTTCTTTCCCTTTGTAGCCACATTTTAAGAAAGATCTGCAGTCTAGCTCAGGCCCCTTAGAATCCAGGTCAGAGGGCCTCCACCACTCCACCACTTTCTAGCTGTGTTATCTTGAACATGTTTGTTTTTTTTTTTTAACCTCTCTGGATGTTTCCTTATTTTTAAAACAGGGCTAATAGTTGTACCTACCCAGGGTGATACCGATATTAAGTGAAATAAGGAAAGTGCTCAGCATAGTACCTGACCCATAATAAGTGGTTCATAAATATTTTATTGATACCAATTTGTATATATGTTTACATTATATATATTTAATAAATAGCAGGGTACATAAGAGAATGTAATTAGAAAGATACAACTCAAAAGACAATCCTTTTACTGGGTTATTTTATTATTATGGCACCTTGGTGAGGTGGTGGAAGATAGGACAGGGAGAAGTCACAACGGGCAACTAGCAAGCTAGAGCTCAAACTGGTGTGGGTGGAGCTAGGCCCCACATTTTCCTCTGTGGAAGGAAGAGTAATCCCCGGCCAGGCTATAGCCAACCAGACAGACTTCCCCTATATTTAGTGACCAGCCATTATTTGAAGGGCAGTTTCTTGGAGAAGTGACAAGAAAGGTTAATGAGGTTAATAAAACCCCATAGGACTGATTACAAATAAACCATTTGAGTAATGTGTAAAACAGGCAAAAAAAAAAAAACAAAGCAAATAAAAACAAACTTGGGACTGTTTGAGAGTTGCAAGGGCTTACAGGACAAATATTTCAAGATTCAAATTCCGGACAAAAATAATCCTGTGTCTAAATGAAGCAATCTGGCACTTACGCAGTCCTGAAAATGTGACTGTGTCGTCAGTTTTCTTATTGCTTCAAAACACTTGATCTTTTTCCCATTACTTTGGGGATCTCAGGCGTCCAAAGCAAGCCCGCTTTTGACAAGCAATTACCAGGGCAGATGGGAAAATAGCCACCATCCTCAGGGTGAGTGCCCCCATTTTGTTTTACTTGAAACATCACTAGCCATGAGGAAAATAATTCTGCTTAAAAAGCTATCTGCATTTTCAATAGCACCACCTTTCCCAGAGTCCTAGAATGTTGATGGGTAATGCTTCCAGCTGCTTTTAATGTTACCCATTTAGTAGGTATTATTTATTTGGGCTAGTGACCAACTAGTGGGATTAAATCAGCCTGCTCTATTTAAGTAAAAACTAATGAGATTTTATTGGGTTTGCATAGGAACATTCACTGCATTCACATTTTCAGAACATGAAAACGGGTTTATGCTATAACATGGAATGTTTTTGTGGTGCTGTACCAGCTTAAATAACATAATCAAAAACCCAGTGTGTGTTGTGTAGAAACCCCCCAAATATCTGAATATTAGAACCTTCAAATGTATTTAAATTATGAAATACCACATTGTAATTATATGGTAATATATAAAGGAATAATGGGGTTAGTGTTCATAAATTAAGCATTTGAGGAGGACTGTTCATTAATTCTTCCCAATCACAGGGGTACTATTTAATTCCCTAAAGTAGTCAATTATCAAACAAAACTCTCATGATGAGAAAGTCACAATGCACAGTCCAGAATGCTGGCTTCTAATAAATGGACTATAAGGCATCTGTCGCGCAGGAACCTCAAAGTAGTCTCTGAAACCTCTGAAGCAAGTGCATGAGGGCAGGTTGCAAGTATCTTCATGTACAAATATTTGAGGTGAAATTCCGTATAGCTTTCTTGAGCAGGCACCGTGTACACCAGGCACCGGGAAGGACACAGAGAGGAAAATCACAGTCTTTGCCCTGGAATAGACGATCTAAGAAAAAAAAATTGTCACTTATTTGAGACAGATAAATCAGGTTAAAACATTGTTTCATTTGATAATCTCTGGATTTAGAAGGGACCCTACAGTTCATTTTGTAGTCCAACCTCTGCTTTGTCATGACAGTTTCAACATGACACCCCAGACTACAATTTGGCAGACTCTTTTCCAGAGGTTTCTATGGAGGAGTTACAAATTCATGCCTCGCGGATTTATTTCATAACCATGCGATAGTGAACCAGTTAGTGATTTGCCTGCCTTTGTGCAGTTTATGTCCCACACCGCCCTCTTGGAGACTTCATATATCTTAATTGGCTGACTGTGTTCTGGTCTTGCTTTCACTAAAACAGTGGTTCTCAAAGTTCGGTCTTTAGACTGGCAGCATCAGCTTCACTTGGGAACTTGCTAGGAATGCATATTCTTGGGGCCCCATTCCAGACCTGTGAATCAGAAACCCGGGGAGTGGGTTTCTGTTTCACCAAGCCCTCCAGGTAATTCTGCTGTGTGATCAAGTTTGAGAACCACGGATCTGTATGCAAGAAAGATTAAGAAGGAGGACTGAGGACCAGGATCACAGTCCCCAGATGACACTCTAAAGAGAAGCTCCTTTATTCATTGCATGATGGCGGCAGATAAGCTGCTTTAAGCCCAAGTGACACCATCTGCAGCTGTGGAACTTTACAGTCTAATAAGCCTGCGGAGATGTCAGGAGAACCATTGAACCACACCTTGTGTGCAGCAGGTTTCCGTCCCTTGGAGACTTGAACCAAATAAGGACTCCTAGAGGAATTTACAGGGCAGGATTCCAGCACTAGTGAGCAGAGCGTTCTTGTGGCTTCTCTCAGCCCAGTCCTTCTCAATGCTATCTCTTGACCAGAGCTGTCAGCTCTGGAAAGGATTTCATCTGTTCCTATGGAGAAAACAACCTAACCTGCCCAACTGCTTCTAGATCCCCTGCTGGCCAGGACCTTGATTTTGAATGTTACCCTTCAAAGGATATTTATGCTCCTGTTAGCAACAAAAAGCAAAGAGTTATAACTTCCCTAACCTGGGCCTCATTTTCCTTTTTAATCAGAAACACAATGCAGTAAATTACATCTTCTTTCAGCAATTTAGTTTTCAGTGTTGTTTTTCAAACCAACCCTTGTGCTTGAGGTTAGTGTTTTTGCCTGAGGTGTTGAATGAATATTGGAAATTTGACACTGAAGACAAAAGACAACAAATAAGAAAAGAGGAGAATGGAACCAAGAGTTTATTGGAGGCTAGGGATAATTTGACTATGCCATGAAAATAACAAATACGGAATGAATTAGACCTTTTGCATCAGAACGGTCTAACAAGCAGCTTATTAGTTAAATAAGGCTCCGGGTAGAGTGTATTCTGACTTGCATTTCCCAGGATGCTCCGCTCTTCAGACCAAGCTCCAAACACCTGCAGGATTCAGCATTTAGTTAAAGGGAGAAGCAATTCCTTTGGGGTTGCTGCTTTAGCATAGTGACAGCAAGTAGACAGCTTGGCAGCAGCCTGTATTCTCCAGAGAACGGGAAAAGAGACACTTGTGAGGGGTGATCTATCCCCGTACGTGTTTCTAAAGTCACATTGGTCATGTCCATCTGAGTTCAAGTTATCTTGCTCTAACCCAGAACAGCAGACAGAGGTTCTTGTTTTTAAAGATTCAAGGAAGGAAAGCATCCCAACCATGTCTGAAGCAAAGGAGAGTGAGCCCCAAGCAAAGAGAGAAAGCACGCAGCACCTGCCATTGAGAGTACACGAACACACACAACCGACACCAAAGACAGGTACACTGGGCGCACACCTGCCATACGCATGCACAGGGCCAGCTTTATGACAGTCCAGAGAGTAGCCTCTATTAGCTCATTTGAAAGACTCAGAAGAGTTCCATATACTTAATGGGAAAAAGTTTCAGAAAAAGACAGAGCCTTGAAGGATTAGGACTCTTGTTGAGGGTAGTTTGATGTAGCAAAAATTTAAGAATTCAAGATGTTTCCCCAAGATGGGCCAAGGACAGGCCAGGTATGAATACTTCCTTTAGGTGGTGATTTGAAGACACCAGGGACTCTCTGGGCAAGGAAATGGGGAGGAACCACAATGGGAATGATGAAAAGCATAGAAAGTAGGATTGCGGCACTACCAAAGACAGACCCACGCAATATCCAGCTCACTCCTTCAACAAGGACCTAAACTAGGAAAAAGATGAATTATACAGGCTGCCTTGGATATGAGAGGCACAATCTGAACAGACGGTGTGAAGGGTGGAGAGACTACATTTCAATGGCTGTGTGACTCAGGAAAAATAGATACAAGGCTACCATCCACAATTATGAAAAATTGAATTTAGAAGCCCGGAGTGCACAAAATAGCAGTTGAGCTAAGCAGAGTGTCACAGTACATCATACTTGCAGGAGTATATATGAAGGCTCCCTAAGGGCCATCTGGAGCAGGAGAAGCCTTGGGAAGCAAGTAGACTCAAGAGCTTTCTTTCTGAAATGGAGAGTTTGCCTGGGAAGATGTTTTCCCTAGACTTCTGCATGCAGTGCCAATCAAGATTACTGCAAATTAAAAAAGAATACTTTAATACCGTCCTGAAATCTAGACAACTTCCACTGACACAGGATGACTGATGTTGGTCAAAGATTATAGTAAGTACCAGTAATCCAGGAATGAAAGGAGCTGAGAGTTATTCTTGTGAAAAATAGATGACATGGAGTGTGTAAATAATGGGAGCAAATGCAGCAAGATATAGGGAATCTTAGAACATTTAAAGCCTAATACATTACAAAGAGAGCTCAATGCTGATAAATGTAGAATAATAAGTTTTATGGGGCTTTATCATATGCTATAAGTTGGTGTGCATCATAAAATATGAGAAATAAAAAAATAGGGTAGTTGAAAGACAAGTCTGCGCATTATTTATGAATGATGAAGAGTGAAATGAATGAGAAGAAGAACAGGTAGACAATGTCTTGAATAATGATGACTTTGATGAGTCGTTTTCACACAAATCTGTGTGCTTCATAAAATATGAGGAATATTAAAGAGCAGAAGAGTCAAAAGACAAGTCTACTCAGAATGAGATACGGAATGAAGGAAGAGAGAAATGCAAGAGAAATGCATGGAATAATGATGACTTTTATGAGACTTTCACTCACCAGCCTGGATCCTTCATAAATATAAACTGTATAGAAAATAAAAGAGCAGCAAAGAGAAGAGACAGGTCTGTGTCTGTCATAAAATATGAGCAAATAATGCCAACTAGGCTTCACAAAATAAAAACAAAAATAATTGAGCCTAGTATAGCTGTGGGAAGACACAATGTCTAGAGTAATATGAACAAATAAAATGAGTAAATGTGGAATTGTCTTGCTGAAAGGGAATCAGCGACCACCTAGGTAGGCTTTATTGTTGCAAAGGCCACCTTGTTAACAGGTAGAGCCTTGGTAAGTTTGGCGTTACCCCATACCCTGCCAAAAGCAGTCAGCGCCTAGGACTCAGGAAGCCGTGTTTAACTGATTTTCCAGTGCCTCTTCTCAGCCCTTCTAGCTCCAATCCCTAAATAGTTTGCAGGAGATTTTCCCACCTTGCTTCTACTTCATCTATACCCTGCTTGTCAAATTTTGTTTTATAAAGACCTTCAAAAGGTTACTGTATAAAACTAGAGACATCCTTTCATTTTCATTTCTTGTTACATTGGACTTAGAACCTGGGACCAGATCTGTCAGGATTAGTTCAAAATCCAGAACTCATTGACTTTCAAATAAATGTCTTCTCTATTAGAACAAATGGGATTTCAAAATCTCAAACTTTCAAAATCTCCCCAAAAGAGACTAGGAGAATCAGACAAGCCAAAGCAAGTGCCAATATGCCATTTGCATACCATTCAGAACCATGACTTACAGAACTCATAAAATGTACAGCTCATTGGAAAGAAGAAAACCACTGATCTATGTCAAAACTAGGGAAGTTGGTCTGAGAGCTCAATACAGCAATAGCAACAGTTATACTAGCTTACTTCTGGATAGTACTTAATGGCTTGTAGTTTGTTTGGGGGGAAGGCCTTAGGTAATGCAGGATAAATCCTATTAGCATAACTTATACCCATTCCTCTGATTGTGTGTGATGGAATTTAGTGTGGAGTTTATTGGCTATAACATATAAAACAAACTTGGGCTGGTAACCATCTTCTGATTTTTGAGATTTTTTTCTCTCTCTAATGATTTTTGTAGCCATGAGCCTTTAGATACATTGCCTCAACTTGCTAATTCTGTTTGAAGAAGGGATAGTGCTAGGGTGGAATTATGGTTACTTTGGAAAGTCATGTTTGCCCAAATAACATGGCCCTCTTTAATCCAAGATTAAGAGTTCCTGGATCTGCTGAATCCTACTTGGTGAAAAAATGACATTAACGCCCTAGGAAAAAAAATCACCGACCTTGCTCAACCTTCCTCAACACTACCAGCTCCAGGTATAATATGCACATTCTAGAGCTCAGGGCTGCCAAAACTAGGATTGGACTGCCCCCTCCACAAGTGGTGAAAAAACTACCACCCAGTCCGTGCTGCCCCCAATAATGGCAGACCAGTGAAAAATCTTTGCCCGGAATTTGCTCCTGGGCCCTCTTCTTACCTGTCAAACTCCTGAAATTTGTTACAGCTTGGTCAGGCTAGAGATGAAAGTATACACATTTTAGTGGACTACGTCTAGAAGACAGCCCTGTTTAGGGGCTAGTTTAATAGATTCCCATTTTTTGGCAAGGGTGAAACTCCTTTGTTTAAAGGGAAAATCATCTGAAATATTTTATTTCAATTAGGCAAAGGAAACAGAATACTATAGCCAAGGAACATGTCTCTTTTGCAGACTAACTCTTAAAATTTATCCAAATAAGTCTACTTTTTTAAAAGAATTGCTTTTTCAGAAAAGGCAGTTTGGTGGTATGTATCAAGAGCTTTCAAAATATTCACACCTATGTATGTAAATGCATAGAAAATGCACACAACAAAATGATGTTGCTGATTACCTCTGAGAAGACCCAAGAACTGGGAGGGAGGTGGTGAGCAGAGACTTTAGTCCTATGTTCTATATATTTATGTACTAACTAATGAATTTTAATTTTAATAAGACAAAAATATTCTTCCACAACTAGGACTGTCTCCCAAGGAAATAATAAGATATTCAATGCTGGAAAGGTTAAGAAACTATGAAATGTCCTGGGGCGCCTGGGTGGCTCAGTCATTAAGCGTCTGCCTTTGGCTCAGGGCGTGGTCCCGGGGTCCTGGGATGGAGCCCCACATCAGGCTCCTCTGCTGAGAGCCTGCTTCTTCCTCTCCTGCTCCCCCTGCTTGTGTTCCCTCTCTCGCAGGCTGTCTCTATCTCTGTCAAATAAATAAATAAAATCTTAAAAAAAAAAACTATGAAATGTCCTAAAATAAGGAATGGATTAAACAAGTTAAGGAATGCTGTTTTAAGGCTATATTGTATAATCACAAAATGATATATTAAGGAATTTCTGATTACATTGAGCAATGTTAATACTATACTGTTAAAAATATCAGGATGCAAATCTATACTGAGTATAATCCCGATTTTGATGGGTAAGAAAGATATACATGCCATACTCAAAATGTTATTAGTAGCTACTACTGGGTTGGTGAAATTAATGTTTTCTTTGTTATACTTGACTGTGTATTCCAAAGTGTCTCCATCTTGGTTTCTGGAACCTAGTTTCAACATGCTTTTGTATTTGCCTTTGATCTTGTGTTTCAGGCGTGCTTGTGTGATTCGAGGCCAAGTGGTGGCCGTAGATGGAACCCCTCTAGTAGGGGTGAATGTTAGTTTCTTGCACCACAGTGATTATGGGTTTACCATCAGCCGGCAAGATGGAAGGTACGTCTAGTATTGCTTCTAATCATTGTGGGGGCCAAATACTGACTTCTAACTATGAGTCAAACCAGGGCTTAGATAATACAGTGTTTGTAAGCCCATCTTCCTTCTAGCTGTATTTCAGAAAGTCATTGGTGATGTTTATTTCCTCTATTCCCCAACTAAATCAAACCAAATTTCTCTTCTAACCATGCACTATTACTCAAGTCTTCTTGAAACCCTGGCCATGTGGAAAGTTTCCTAACCTTCACCAATTCTATTTACCAATCTGGCTTCAAAATTCAGTGTGATGATGCAGGTCATAAAGAGGGAGCCATGGAACACTTAGGCTGTTCTCCCATGGCTGCCTCAAAATATTTCAGAAGTGAAGATGTCCGAAAGGGTTCTTCCAAAAGTACAGAATTCAGCCTCATTAAGATATTTATTTTTAATGCGTCCTCCCTAGACAGCCTATTTTACTAGTGGCTGCAACTGATTGACAAGCATGGTCAGCCCAACCAATTCCCTTCAGTGTCTATATAACTGTAGTGATTTAACCTCAACACCAACCACCAGGCTACTCTCTAAGGGCTTCTCAGGTTCTCTGAGACCCGGGAAGCAAGACCATTAAGTAAAATCTTTTTATCCGAGAAAAGGATTTGCTCACAAAACATTGCTGTTTATCATTTAGGTAGACATTTTGTCTACCATTGAGATAGACATTTGTTCAGAATATTTGAGTCAATAGGCCCATGTGTCCAGCTTAAAGGTACCTATTTATGACTCTCAGGAACATCATAATAATGGCCTTGAGGTGCCCTGGTCTCCAGATGGCTACCCTTAAAATGAATACTCACAACAAGCTGCTTCAGGAGTCACATAAAGAGATGTTGGCTTGGAACTTTATCATGGTGTGAGAGACCATCTTATTTCAAGAACCTGCAATCAAACCTTATTAATCCTGAGCACTCCAGAATTGTTAATTGTTCAACCTGGGCTATGCTGAATTAATTTTTTTCAACTGCCTGTCAAGAAAATGCTTATAAAAATTAGTTAAAGAAGCTAATAAGGAAAAGTTTTAACATACTTAAGAAAAACAAACCGTTTCTAAGACTTCGGTAAATCATATGAATGATTTGTATGTAAATTATATTGCTAATTATTAAGTAGCCATCTATTTTTTAGAACAAGCTTGGCAAAACTATTCTGGGTACAGATAGTCTGAATACACACACACACATCCATTGCATATATATGTATATATGCAATAAAAAGTATATTTCCTTTCAAATAGTCCATAATTGGAGCCCTCTACTAATTCAAAAGGACCTTTCTCCCAGTGTGATTGAATGATAAAAATTTGGTAGTTCTCTCACCAGTAACTGGTACACAGAAGTGGCCTCTACGTTGCCCGCATGTTCAACCATGTGCCAGAAATTGAGAAATGGATTATTTCTTTAAATAGAATGTGCCCTCAGAGACATTTGACCTCTCTTGGAGAACTCATGGGCCTTTAGGGGTTTTTTTAGCATGTGTAGAAAGGTTTCAGTGAGTTATTTGATATTTACAAAAGAGCTTAAAAGAAACAAGTTCTAAAATATCTAAAAATTTCTGTTTCCAGTTTACTGAAAGCATTAAAGAGGAACAATTTTTGTCATCATTTTTGTGTTTTTTGTTTTAAGTAAAATGCCAAGACCCTCGTCTGCTGAGCTCTCTGTGAAAACTAGGTTTATGTAGATGACAGATACAGCCGGAGTCCCCTCTGGCGATAACTCTCCCCTCAGGCTCCACAGAGGGTGTAAGCATTCAAAATCTGTGCCCCAAATGCCAAGCAGACTGTCCCTCTGTCATCTCCTGGACATAAAGTGACAGTGTGATGGTAGTTTCCATTTATATGTCTCTGTGTGTTGCTCTCTCAGACTGAGTAAGTACATCTCAAAAGCAGAGTATCGTAAGGAAACGATACCAGAGAGCAAAAGGATTCTAGAAGGGCTGAGATTAGCATTTAAATATCCAGTAGACAGAGTGTGATAGGTAAGATGCTGTAAGGGGCCCTCTGTCTCCATATCTCAGTTCAACCTGTCTGCCACCTTGCCTGTAGTTCCCACCAATGGCATCGCTGCTTTGGGTTAAGCTGTTGACTCTAAAAGTCCCAGTTAAATGCAAATATGTTGTGTGGGATGTAGAACTAATTACCCCCATTATCATCCATTTGCACAAGTTAATTGACAACTTTCCCTAGAGAACCAGGAAAAGTCTAGGTCATGGGACCAAAGTGATCTATAAAAAGCAGAAGGAAGGATGGCAGTGGAAGGAGCCCTCTAAAAGTAAGAAGACATTAGACATGCAGATTGGGAGAGGCCAAAGTAGCAGAATAGAAGAAAAAGGCAATTCTAAAGGAAAAAGGAATATGTATGATTATCTACTGTATGCCAGGCATTTCCGTAAGTGTTGATCTGTGTCATCCTCACAACAGCTTTATGAGATAGGAAGCATTATTATCATCCTCCCCATTTGGCAGATGAGAAAACATATCCAAATTAACACAGCTAATAAGGGTCGAGCCCAGAATTTGAACCCCCAAGTAATCTGGCTCTTATCTTCTATGATTAGCCACCTTCAACTTAGATTATATAACAGGTGCTCGGGAAAGTTTTGAAAGAGAACTTTTTATATTATAGTTCAGCTAGTGATAAGCACAATAGGTGAAGTGCTGACCTTCTTAGAAGTCTCCTGAGAAGCATTAAAGGTCTCAGGAACTTTGGAAGACTTTGGAAAATGAAACAGGGAGTTCCCTCTGATTCCCCTCAAGTCAAGAGTTTGTGGATTTATGGATACCATAAGGCAGAAATAAGCATTTTGCATTGGCCTCAATAGTCTTCCATCTATGGTTAGGACTGGGCTGACTTATTATGGATTGACAAGTCTCCAAACAAATAGGTCCTCTCCCTTGGGTCTTTTGTACTCACTGTCATATGACTCTAAACCTGTTCTTAATGACCCATGCCAATGGTGATCATTTGTGGTGGGGGAAATTCTAAAGAATTAATGATCCAGGGAACATGCAATTTGGCATTGGAATGATTAGGTGGAATTTTGGCCACAGATCCACCTTCTGCCTCCATGGCAATTAATGAGTCAGTCTGACAGTGTTTACTATGTTTACCAGCTAGGTGGGAAGAGGAAAAATCAGTCAGGGTTCTCCAGAGAAACAGAACCTGTGTGTGTATATGTGTGTACATACATACATATAAATGTATACATGAGAGAGAGAAAGAGAGATTTCAAGGAACTGGCTTATGTGCTTGTGGGGATTGGCAAATTCAAACCTGTAGAGACTGGTAGACTGCAATCTCTTGGTAAGGAGTTGATGCTACCTCTGCAGTCTTGAAACAATTCCTTCTTCCTCAGAGATTCAGTTTTGCTCTTACGGTCTTTCAGTTAATTGGATGAGGCCCTCCCACATTATCAAGGGTAATCTCTTTTACTTAAGGTCAACTAAGTGTAGCTGTTAACCACATCTACACAATGCCTCCACAGCAACACCTAGATTAGTGTCTGAATAACTGGGTACTACAGCCCTGCCACGTTTGACAGATAAAACTAAACCATCACAGGAAACCTAGGGGAAGTTCCCAGAAGAAGTTAAAAATTAGTATCAGCTTATGGAGATAATCAAAAGCTGGCCTGCCGTTCATTTGGACTATAAGAGGATATATCTGTAAATGTAATAAGGCAATGGATCTGATTTGAGAAGAAAGTTAACATTTGTTGAGTCCTTGACCCTTAAGTCTTTCTCTTATACTGCAGCTGAGTGATAGATCATATTAGCCCCATTTTACTAATGAGAAAACAGAAAACCATGGAGGTTAAATAATTAGCCTGAAGGCACAAAGTTAACGTGGCAGAGCTGGGATTAGAACCCAGGTGTGTATGAAACCAAAACCCCATTCTTTCTACAAAACAAGATGCCTGCCCTGTCTGCTTAATCTTTCTAGAAGTAGAGAATAATTCCCAGGTACATGCGTTTTTTTGTTTGGATAGTGTGTGTGTGTGTGTGTGTGTGTGTGTGTGTGTGTGTGTGTGCATTTGTTTTTGTTTTCAAATAAATAAGCACTTCCGTTTTAAAGAGGCAAGAGCCAAGGTTTGCGCAAAGCAAACTTGCCTGAGGACATGGAGGTAAATCAACATAGAATGTGAACTAGAGGAAAGGTCTCTTGACAAGTTGTAGGATTTTCCCCACCATACTTGCCTTAAATTGCTTCTGTATTATCATGAATTCAGCCTCTCTGTCTTAAATCATAAGCCATTTGGGTTTTCTTTTTTTAGTTCAAACCTAGATTATTTTCTATAACTATTGTAGTTCTTCAAACCCTCTTTTTGGAATCTGCCTTATTATTACAGCCACTTGACTGAAAAAGTAACAATAAAAAATACAGTATTAGCCACCCTTTATTACTGTCCATTTATCTTTATCTGGAAGATTTCTACAAGACATGATCGGCAATACTATAATAAATATAAGTGTCATATGAAGGGGGTGGTGAGATATCCATAATTAAGTCTGATTCCCTATTAGGGCATTCTATCATTGAAAAAGTGTTTTCCAGAAAGATCTCTTTTAATGCAGGGAATTGCTTACATCTCTCTCCTGTGGATTGAAGTTGCTTTGAATATTAAGGAGCATCACATTGCCCTTTATCCATTTTTATGATAGAATAGTAATAATTTATCATCTTAGTTTTGCATAGTATTTTATGCTTTTTTTGAATGCTTTCAAGTACATTATCTCAAAGACATCGTTATGCTTACAAGAGAAGTAAGGTAGAATCATCTAGTGCAGAATGAACTGAAATCTGAGTCTGTTGTGCTCCCATGCAAGAGTGATGTCGGATACCACATCAAGTGATGGACAGAATTGGCTTACAGGAGAGGTAGTCTTGCTTTGTCAGAGATATGCAATGTTGTCAGCTGAGATGGATAGGGTCCATTACAGGCTGTCTTACAAAAGGAAACCAAGAGGCATTCTAGACGGAACCAGAAATCCTAAATGTAGACTTCAAGTAGAATCAGGAGCTGAAGTGGGCAGGCAGAAGTGGAGGGTTCAGGCCTGGTATTGTTCAAAATTTCTCTGAACACTTTCCTCTGCTGCTCTTTCTCCAAATGCCATCTCAAAGACACCACCAGATTTCTGACACTATGTCTGTGACTCTGAACAAGAGAGTTAACCTTTTGGCTCTTTACTTTTCTTGAGTTACATTATAGTAATTTTTTCTTGAGGATGAATAATGTATTATATTAAAGACGCTGCTGAATGTTAAGTGGTAAGATATGGCTTTGCAGAAATACATGCAGTGATTTTGTTTAAAATAGTATTAAAGCTGGTTTACAAATTTGGGGTGAATATCAACTGGTGATATGGAGTTTTTTCTCAGAAGTCTACTGGATAGTGAAAAGAAGTCATCCATATATTTAGTTAGAGGGAATTTATAAAACAGAAATACGAGTGGATGGAATTGAGTCCCAAAGGAAGGAAAGTGCACTAAAATGACCTATTTTTTTAACTTGCACTTTAGTTTGGTGGTTCATTTTGTTGAAACTGTCTTATATTTTTCTTTCTCAGCTTTGACCTCGTAGCCGTTGGCGGTATTTCTGTCATCTTAATCTTTGACCGATCACCTTTCCTGTCTGAGAAGAGGACACTCTGGTTGCCTTGGAATCAGTTCATTGTGGTAGAGAAAGTAACCATGCAGAGAGTTGTATCAGAGCCACCATCCTGCGACATCTCCAACTTTATCAGCCCAAACCCTATCGTGCTTCCTTCACCACTCACATCATTTGGAGGGTCCTGTCCAGAGAGGGGAACTATTGTTCCTGAGCTGCAGGTGGGTACATTGGACTTTGGATGTATAAAATCACAGTATCATGGAGTGGTCCGCGGTGTATAATAGCTGGATTCCTTTTCCTGGTGCTTCTGCCAGCCCCATAATGGGCTGCCCTTCATTTATCGAGAGAAGCCTTCAAGTGTAATCTCTCTGGCACACATTTGCAAAGTGACTGGCCAGGGCTATAGGGTGCTATCTATGGCCATAGAACAAAGCAAGATGAACTAGCTGTCATGAGAATTAAACCCCAAACCTTGACCTAATGAACACTGTGCTCTAAAGAACAAAGCTAGCTAGCTAGCTCAATAGTGATAACAGTATAATCAATGAGGTAGGATCGTTTGTGGTTCTGAAATTAAAGCTCCTCAAGAAATCTAGTTTTCTTCCATTGTCTAGTTTGTATCCATTGTCATTGTTCTTAGAAGTCATGACAACACCTCTTGTTTAGCTGTGTTTGGTGAAGGTGGTTTTCAAGCATATGGGTTTTGTTTAAAGCTTTGCTTTTGAGTGTTCAAGCTTTATAGTTACAGGAAGACATATTTTTGAACCTTGGTATTTTATAGTTCCTGAAAATTTTTCTTTATTGGGCCTTCAGTATTTTCATTTCAATATTAAGCCATTCAAACATCTATAGTATAATTTCCTCATCACATTATAGAAACACTTTAATGACAGTTAAATGCAGAAGCCACCAAAATGGACCCAAGTCATGCAGATCCAGAATTCAAGAAGTATACTCGACAGAAAGTAAATGGACATTCCGAGATTGAATTGGTTTTTCTTCCATCACAACATTCCCAGCAGCTGTTAGCAATGCCCCGAGGATACCACCTGTGAAAGACTGACAAAAAAAAAAAAAAAAAGCGGGAAAAGGAGTCCAATGAGTTGCCCCTCCTGTCTTTTCCATTGGTTTTCCTTAGAAAAGAAGAAAAAACAAGACCATGTGTCATGAGTGCATTGAACTGGGACACCAGCTTCTGTATACTTGTCAAGTACGGGTCTCTTTCAGTGCAGAAATTTTCAAACTGCTCTAAGATTGCATAAACGTTTCCGTAGGGAAATGAAATACTAAGGTGGTAAGTGTCCTGCTGGCCTTCACTATTGTACTTCTGCCACCATCTAAGAAGACAAAGCCATTGGACAGCTTGGGTATCAGCTAGCTAATGTAAAGGAAGGAAAATCAGGCAAAGAATATACAAAAGCAGTTTGTGTCCCCAGAAAAAGAATGACCAGAAATCCTGGACAATGTGAGATGTGTTAACAACCTGTCCTACTATGTGTGCTCGTTTGGAAAAGGGACAAGAGACAAAGTTCTGAGCTAAAAATGAGTGAGGGAACAAAAATATCCGCACTCTTCATGTCACCGTGGAAAATACATTGAATAGGCTCTTTCTTCGGCTGAGTTTTGAAAATTGAAAGTCATGGAAATAAGATTCGGTTTTAGTGACCACGTTTGATTGTTCACTCCATCTGTGTGAATAAACAAATAAGTAATAGCAATTAATTAAAGAAGCCAAGTGGCAGTTTCATTCTGGGACCAACGTTTAGTGTAAAATGTGCACAGGAGTTAAAGGGAGTTATTTGCTTCTCAGTCACAGGTGTCAACTTGGAAAAACTTATTCCCAGCTATTGATACATCAAAGCACAGAGAAATATGTAAGCAAAATTTGATTAAAAAATTGACCCTCAGGGTCATTCCAAAGGTCCAGAGAAGACAAGTTTGATGGCATCGGTAAAGATTAATTCTAGGGAAACCATAATCTCTGTCATAAAATATCACTTTGCTGAGCCTCTTTCTGGAGTCCTTCCTCCTAGAGAGCCTGGCCTGAATAAGGGTTACAGCAATGGTTTTGTGATATATGACTTAAAACACCAAACAAGATTCTGTGTGTGTATATATAAGAAAAAGACCCCTCAGCGGAGCCCATAGCACTGAAATGCTTGACATTCAGCAGTGTGATCTTTTCCAACTCCTACTAAGCAATTTTTGGAACACTGTGGAAAAACTAAAACTGTTCTTTTCACAGTCTTTCCTGGCAGGGAAGAAAGGAGTGCAGTCCTCAGGGTTGCTTGGCTGTCTTGGCCCCATGCAGATTCAGTGCAAAATTCAGAACCTGTGGCCACATGGCCTCACCAAGATCCGTGCCTTGGCAGCCACAGGACCCCTTTAACCTCTCTCCTTTGGTGTGTCTCCAAGACGAGAAAGCATGCGGTGTCCTCCTCTTACCCTGACCGCCGATACAGCCAATCTGGCTTTTTGTCTTTCAGGTTGTCCAGGAGGAGATCCCCGTTCCTTCCAGCTTTGTGAGGCTGAGTTACCTGAGCAGCCGCACCCCTGGGTATAAAACCCTGCTCCGGATCCTTCTGACGCATTCGACCATTCCTGTGGGAATGATAAAAGTACACCTCACGGTAGCTGTGGAAGGGCGACTCACGCAGAAGTGGTTTCCTGCTGCGATGAATCTCATCTACACATTTGCTTGGAACAAGACCGACATCTATGGACAGAAGGTTTGGGGCCTGGCAGAGGCTTTGGGTATGTTGAACTAATTGTATGTAAATAGCAGCATTATGTTCACAAAACAGGAAATACTAGTTGCATATTAATTTGTATGTGGAATAATTATGTACTGAAACATTATGGTTTTCTTTTATTTAAGGGATCTAAGGCATTTTTTTCATTCAAACCACTCTCTTTGGACCGATTTAGAGTTCCTTTTGACAGATTTTTGCTTCAAAACTAGTTTAGTTCTCCTCTCAGGATGGCTGCATGTCAGTGGCATCACACACTGACTTGTAACTGTCTCCAGAGCTGAGTATTGCCTTCTAACTGTGACCTTTGGTGTGGTGTTCTTTAGGCCATGTTTTTGGGTTTGACATTTAGACTGTCATTTCCACTTAGAAACTACAAAATTTTAACTTATAGGCATCTCCACTTATTATCTCTTCTGTCTAAGATGGTTAGACTCCATTAACTTGTTACTTCAGTAGGTTAAATGCAAAAAAAAAAAAAAAGCTCACCTTCCTAGTCCTTTTGATTTTCTGTTATTTCAAGACTTTTAAACCTAGAATCTTCAAGATAGTAGGGACCTTTAGAGGTCCTTTGGGCCTACAGTTCTCAAATATTTCATTCTGTCAGACAAATGACATTTTAAAAAATTAGACTGAAACAGACTTCCCAACTATTTATTTTGCCAAGTAAGAATATCATAAAAAGAAAAGAAAAAAATCTACAATCTACTACTCGCCTACTGCTACCGTAATTTCATCAAGGACAGGGCTATCTTAACATCAAAAAAGGAAATATTCTGTCTTAAAAAAAATGCCAGTAAGCAATCTAATAACACTGAGGCTCAGAGACAGATAAACAGACAGACAGCAATGTCTTGTTTTCCCTCTCACTCTGTAGAAGACCAGGAAAACTTCCTAAGGGACCTGACACAGGTCTGTGGAGTCACAGCTGGGAGCCATTGATTCGTGTGCCTTCAGGCAATATCTCATGGAAACCACCCTTGGACAGATGAGAAGACTATTTTTAAATTTCTCCAGAGGAGATGTTTTCATATCCTCCCTTGGAAGTGTCTATCATGGAATAACTCCCATATAACTGACATATATCTTTTAGACTGTGGTGTGTCAATTGCCTCCCTTTCTTTCCAGAGGAAAACTAACAGAGGGGGGGAAACAAAGACCGGTGACTCTTCTTTGCCCGAGAGATCCCTATATATTCAAATAATTAACTTCTCTCCGCTGGACTTTATTAGAATGCAAGAAACATAGAGTGGTTCAGATTTCCTCAGTTAGTGAGTTGTAAAGACATGGGAACGTAAGAAAGAACAGGAGAAGGCATCAGCAAACTGCAGCCTTGCTGAAGATACATTGTAGTTCTAGGAAGCCAGCATCCACTCTGTCAACATAGCAACAGCTCTAGTTGTCCCCTGGGCAGCAAGAGGCCACTGCCACCCTCCATGGTGACTCGGCTACACAGGTGCCTGAACTCATCACTTCTCCCAAAATAACTATCCTCCCTTCCTCTCAGCTCTTCAAACCCCACAGTCTGGTGACTTGCTCTGTATCTTGCATCCAGATTCCTCTTAGAATATCGGATTGTGTCAGCCATAGAGTAAACACCCTAAGCAGAGCTCTACCCTTAGGCTAACTACCATCGAGGTTGTTGGCCAGCCTATGGACTCCTGCTCGATCCCTATTTCAGTGAGTGTAGTGGTTAAGAGAACAACTTTGGAGCCAGACTCCCTCCATGGGTTCCAATCATTGCTTGTCTACTTACTAGCTATGAAACATTGGGTCCGTGAGTTAATCTCCAGGTGCCACGGTTTCTCCGTCTATAAAATGGGTATCATAAAGAGAATGCTACTCATAGGTTATTATACTAGGAGGATTAAATGAGGTAAGTAACGTGAAGGGCTTCACACATGGTAGGCACTCAACCAACGTTCAGCACTGGTACTGTTTTTGCAGCTCTGCTGGTGGCCAGAGTATTGGGATCACAAGGTATAAAGCATGGAGCCTACGCAGGTGTTTGTTGTCTCAGCTTCTCTAAGTAGGGAACTGGGTGTAGCAGGCAAGCACTCAGTAATTCTCCATTTTCCCTCCCTGCCACACGCACACACATAATCTCTTCTTTACCCTTGTCTGGGCTATGAGAGGCTGGCTTCTAGGGACCTCATTGCCTGGACTCGTTCACTCTCTGGGTTCCCATTTGATATAGTCAGTGGGTGGCACCATCTGGTGGAAGGAGAAGGAGGTCAGGGTATTTACCCCTGTCCCTGCCTCATTGCAGTTCCTGCAACAGCTACAATAGAAGATGGCGGCTCCTGGCCAGTAGCCCCTCGTCCACATCCCCAAGCTCTCTAGTCTTCTGTATCATCATTCCGTCCCTTTGCCCCTGCAAACCCAGAAGGCTTCTCTCAGTGTTGCCAGTCCCTGAGTGGGTCACCATCGCTTGTCGATTCCCTTAACCCTGCTCATGCTGCTGAACTCTCTGCCTGAACACTTGAGCGTGATGTGTGATTCCTGCTGGGACCTTGACTGGTGCATACTCAAACCTCATGTTCTCTCCAGGATATTGTCCTAAGGGCTTTGTTTTCCAATTCCTTATTACCCTTCACAGAACCCCTGCTGAGTCATTGACTTTTCTGTTTGTTTTTACTTTTTTCTTAAGTTGTGACACTTAGCGGTTTACCCATTACTCTCAGGAAGAGCTGACCAAGACAATGTCTAGCAGCCATTTCTTGCCAGGGTTCACATAAATGCAGTTCAGCCTTACTTTTTTAAATAGCAGCTTTATTGAAATATAATTCACATACCACAAAGTTCATCTGTGTAAAGTGGACAATTGAGTGATTTTTAGTATTTTCACACTGTTGTACAACTATTAGCAATGTCTAATTCCAGAACATTCTCAGCATTGCCCCACAAAGTAGCACCCCACACACACTAGCAGTCACTCTCCACTCCTCCCTCCCCTCCAGGCCCTGACAGCCACCAGTCTCCTTTCTGTCTTTATGGATCTACCTCTTCTGAATATATCAAACAAATAGAATCATCCAATATTCAGTGTTTCATATCTGGCTTCTTTCTCTTGGCATAATGTTTCCAAAGCTCATCCGTGTCAAAGCATGTATCAGTGCTTCCTTCCTTTCTATGACTAAAGAATATTCTTTTGCATGGATACCACATTTTATTTGTTCGTTCATCAACTGAGGGACATTTGGGCTGCTTTACACCTTTTGGATATTGTGAGTGGTGCTGCCCTGAACATTCATATACAAGTATTTCTTTGACTGTCTGTTCCTACTTCCTTCTCAAGGGAGTGTACCCAGGAATAGAACTGCTGGGTCATATGGTAGCTCTGTGTTTGACTTGTTGAGAAACCACCAAACTGTTTTCCATGGTGTCTGCGCCATTTTATCAACCTTACTTTATGCATAAACTGTGTTACTTCTCTTTCTTTTAAATACCTCCAGTGCTAAAGATTCTAAAATTCTCTTCCTTGTTGTAGGTAAGCACTCTTAATGACTTAGCCTCTAATATGCCCATGGATTCTTGAATAAACAACTAAAACACGAAGAAAAGCAAACACTTTCTGGTATACACACCAGTGATGAAGCCTCCATTCCTACTGTTTGCCAATAGCTATTAGTTTACTTTCTGTTCCTGCAGTCATATTCCTGGTCAAAACTCCCTGAAGCATTCTAACTATAAAATGGCCTTAATTAAAATGCTAAAATGTATGTTGTTGGTTCATTTTTAAGGCTAATAACAGTAACAAAAGCAAAAGAAATTTGATCTACTCAGAAATAGCCAAAGACAGAGGGAAAAAAGTATTACTCATGGTATTTCATGTGCACTTAAAGGACATTTTTTTTAGGGTAGAGAAAGAACACTGGCAAAGATCTCAAAATAATCAAAATAGTCAAAATAGTCAAAATAATTTCAAGCATGGTGCCTAAAATGGAATATGGATTATTTACCTTGTAGGAAATGTCCCTGATAATCATGGTTAAAGGGATTTTATTTACTACCTAGTCTCCATTTCCATATCCGTGGAGACTAAGAGAATTTCTTGACAGCGGTAAAACATTAGAGCAGGTGGTAGAATGAAGTCGGAGAATCTCATTCCCTGCAGACAGATCGTGAACACCTTAAGAACACAACAGACAATAAATAGTTCAGGTCATAAATGAGTGGAGACAAAAGGATCAAGTATTTGCCCACTGAGCTCATACCTTAAAAGAGATGACTAAATCTAAACAAAAAATGAAGAAAAGACTTAGTTGTACTCCTGCCCATATTTTATGATTGCTTGACTAATGTGAGAAGAAACAGACTAAATTTTGCACCAGATATTAACAACGGTGCTATATATGTCACTTCTCAGGTTTGCTTCAGATACAGAGGTCCTAGTTTACACTTTTGGCAGGCAGAATAATGACCACCCCCCCAAAGATGTTCATTCCTAGAATCTGTAAATGTATTATGTTACATGGCAAAAGAGAATTAAGGTCACAAATGGAATTAAGGTGGCTAATCAGCTGACCTTGACATGGGGTGATCATCCTGGATTATCCAGGTGGGCCCAGCGTCATCACAGGTGTCCTTAAAAATGGAAGTTGGAGTCAGAAGGGGAGGTCAGAGTTAAAGGAAGGTATAACTGTAGACGAAAAGCTCAGCAGTGTCAAATATTGCTAACCTTGAAGATGGGGGAAGGGAGCCAAGAAACAAGGATTTTGGTGGCCTCTAGAAGCTGGAAAAGGTGAGGAGATGGATTCTCCCCTGGAGCCTCCAGGAGGAGTGCAGCCTGCTGACAGCTAGATTTTAGCTCAGTGAAACCCATTTCAGACTTCTTACATCCTTAACTATAAGATGATAAATCTGTCTCATTTGAAGCCTTTATGTTTGTGGTAACTTGTTACAACAGTAATAGGAAACAAACCTTGACCAATATTCATACAGTCCCAGTTACAGCAAGGATTTGGGTTAAAACTATGGCTAGAAAGTTCTCCCACTCTTCTTTCCTTTTCATGCCAGTTAAATATGAACCTCTGTCCCACCCATTTCTGGGTGATGGAAAAAGAGGAGGTCAGCTTTAAACAAGCTGAATTTGAAGTGATGGTGAATATCTAAATTGAAATGTCCACTTAGTTTGTGGGACTCTTGTTTCCCACATAGCTCAGCTGTGGGGAATTGGTGGCATTCCTAAGGGCTAGGGTGTCTCAAAAGAATAGAGGGTTGAGGGACAGTCACCTGAGAAAGCAGTGCTTGAGATCCTAGAGTATCCTGCCATTTTTTTATTGTTGTTGTTTTGCAATGCAACAGATTTTGCAAGTGGAGGGGCAACACCAGAGTGAATAAATTACCAACAGAGATTGTGTGTACTACTTCCTTGGCAAAGTATCAATGGCAACTGATAAGATTGATTAATCCAAGTACAACATTGATCAAGTAGAAGAAGAGTAAACTCACCCCCAGGGTTGCAGTACAAAAACCAGAATCACTGGTTCATCCGGCTTAAAGATTTTGTTGTCTGATATACAGAGAGGATGCCCCTGCTAAAAAACTCCATCTGTGCATTTGAAATAATTTGGCCCTAGTACTTGATTCTCTAGCTCTAAATAAGGTATGATGTCTGGAAATCATTGTATATTATTAAGTTTCTTTCCCAACTCTGCTGCTTACAAAACAATGTAAAAAAATCATTATTGTTAAGTTCACAGTGCTATTAAAATTCTAGAGACGGCTTATTTAATTTGACAAACTGGCTTGTTCGGGGGCTCTGATCTGCATCCATTATATGAATTTTGTCAAAATAATTCCCTATGTCCGCCTGGGTCTGCATACATTATCAATATGTAATAATGTATTCTGCCCGGTCTTCATTTTAATTAAATTAAATCGCAGCGGTTTGGAGTCCTGGAAGTTCAGGAAATCAGCCATCGCCTTTAGTAGCACTGCTATAAACAATTCTATTTTTTTCAAGGTTATTGGCAACAGCAATTGCATAATTATTTAGTACAGTAGTTTGGCAAGAAACAGTGGTGTTGCAGAGAGAACTAGACTTCCTAAAGGTTCACGGTGCATAGGAGTCTGTCTAAATTGTGTTAGAGAGAAACAAGAGAACATTAATAGTAATAGGTGCTAAGCTACGGTTGCTTTGTGCACACAAAACATCCCCGAGAACGATGCTTTAGTGTTCATAAATTTCCCTTCAGTAAAACCTACGCAGGCTGGGCAGCGACAAAAATCGCAGCCACTGAATATTTTAATAATAAAGGGGTAGTGCTTTACAATTTGCAAAGTACTCTCACGTACGTGATCTCATTTTGATCCTTCTAACATTCCTGCCTGGTAGGCATAGGGCGAGGACTATGATCTTCGTTTTGCAGAGGGGGAAACTGAGGTTCAGAAGGAGCGAGGGACTTGCCTAAAGTCCTCTACAGAGTGAGGATTCAAACTCGGATCTCCCGATCCTGAGTTCTGCACGCCTTTCCCTGCTTCCTCTCTGCACTAAATTGACCAACCTACCTTACTGAGCACCCAGGTCAACGCCCCAGTGGCTTTCTGTCAAAGAAGCTAGCAGAGATAGTAATTTTTCATCATTTCTCTCCACTCATGAATTCATAATCGTTAACTGAGAGCAGGGCTGTTTTATCCATTCAGCTTTATAGGCATAGCACCAAGGATATGAGTTTTTCAAGGACCTGCAAAAATGTTTGCAACCCGAAAAAGAAGTATATTGGCACCAAAATATGAAAAGAAAACCAGAAAATCAACATTAATAAATGTTTAAATAAATGTCTCCAAAATGAAGCATTATGTCAGCTTGTCAACTGCTTCTCAATTTTCACACTTGCATATGAAATATGTTTAATGCAGGGTATGGGTTGTGGGTTGTATCCATTTTAATATGTTTGACAAAATGTGAGATAGGACCTCCAAAAGTAACAGTGCCTGGAGCCTACCAGAATTTTTAAATGACCCTGATAGTCTGGTAATCAGTGGTCTGTGCCCATTTCAAACTGCTGGTCACACCCATTTGTAGATTATGAAATCCGTTTGGTGAGTCGACCAGTATTTTTTTAATGGAATAAAATGGGACGGAATGGAATGGCATAGAACAAAACTGAACAGAATAGAAAATATCAGAATGTAAAGCTACTAGGAGAGCATTGTTTTGGAAAACTACATACCTGGCCTCCCTCCAGTCTTTATCTCTTTAATTCAGAGCAAATAAAATGTTATTTATTTAGTGCTTCTGAACTGTGGGTCTTGCCCTTTCTAGCTGTGATCTAGCGTAGCAGGAAGAAGCACTTGCTTATGAGTCACTGGGTTTAACTCTGCTTCTGCCGTTTACTCGACAGATGACTTTGAACTAGTCACTCTACCTCTCTGACTCTATCATCTCATCTATCAAATGGGAGTAAATATATCTTCCTCATAGGTTTTTGTGAGTCTTCAAATTAGGTAATATACACAGAAATGTATTTAACTGTTGTGTGTTATACAAATGTAAGGCAATATTATTTTTATGAGAGTTATTAAGGAGGCCATGAATGAAAGTTCCAAAAGATAGGTAACTCTTCAGGGTCTGGCCTCTGTCAAATGACAAATTATCCTACCCTGGGTAATATCCACTGTATCTGCAGTGCTCGGATCACCTGCATGGCACATAGAGCAGCTCAGTAAAGGTTTGCTGAGTCATTAAATAACAGTCCCCTTCTTTCTATTATAACATTGTATCCCTTTTAATCAATCACATTGTTTTAAAAGATAACCAGTCCATTTTCAAGGTGAATCTAATGCTTAAGTACCGGTAGAGAATAGTAATCTTTTATTTCACACTGGGAGGGGGAAGGGTTGTTCTTCATTTGTTTTTGATACACTAGAGAGAAACCCACCCTCCAGCCACCCTGACCTTTTTGAAATCTCCCAAAGATACCAAGCCTCAAGACATTGCACACATGCTGCTCTCTCTAGAGTACTCTTCCCTGTACATCATAAGGTAAACCCCTTCCTGCATGAAGAGGCTTTTCCTTGTTTCTCCATTCCACCTTAAATCCTCTTGTTACACTCACTGCTAATACACTTCATTTTCCCATCATAACATTTACCACTCTGTGTGTGTGTGTGTGTGTGTGTGTGTGTGTGTGGTTTTTGTTTTATATTTTGTTCTCTCACTAGAATGTGAGCTCCATGGAGCAGGGGGAGGCAGTGGTGGGGGAAAGTCCTGTCTTGTTCTGTGTTCTTCATCCTCATATCTCCAGTTCCTGACAAGAGATACCCATTAAATATTGCGCATTTGTTGAATGACTGAACAGACAAATGAACAAGGACAGAGGCTAAAGAGTGGACCCCTTAGCCTTGCCTATGTAACAGGATGACATGCCTCCAGGGGCGAGGACAGCTGTGCCCAGGTACACAAAGGCACTCACAAACATGAGTGTGAGCCAGGACATCATCCTGCCTTCGTGGCACCTCGGCCCTCCATGCTCTGGGTTCACGTCTGTGCAGAAAGGCTTGAGCAGAGCAGCCGGGAAAAGATTCCGTTCTATTAGATTTCAGTGTACAGGGCCTCTTGTGTGGCTACCTCACTGCTGGACGCTTTTTACTTTTCCTCCTGTACTTTTTCTTCATCCAACTGCCTCACTTTTAGCACTCTCATGTCTAAACCTTATTTTTGTAAACTGCTAGGGTATCGATCCCACGTATTACCAATTCATTAAAAAAATAACACATCATAAGCAAATAGTATTTTTTTAAAGATTTATTTATTCATTTATTTATTTGAAGGGGGTGGCGTGCAGCAGAGGGAGAGGGAGAGAATCTCAGGCAGATTCCCCACTGAGCACGGAGCCTGACAACCCTGAGATCATGACCTGAGCTGAAATCAAGAGTCAGACACTTCACTGACTGAGCCACCCAGGCCCCCTGAATAGAGTTTATTTTAGGATCACAGAGATGGTTCAACATTAGGAAGCCTATTGCTATAATTCACCACCTTAATAGATTAAAAAAGAAAACTATGTGAATATTTCCATAAGTGCTGAAAAGGCACTTGATAAAAATTCATCACCTGATTCTGACACTCCTGGTGAGCCAGGAATAATAGATAAATCAACAAAGCATTTCAGGCCACTGGGCAGTGTGTCAAACTGAGGAGCCTCTGGGGTCATCGTATCCTATGATAAATCACCAGAGAATAGGAGAAGGTAGAAGTTCTAAGAGCACATACCTGTTCTCTGTAGATCACACCGTACCTATATGGCCTTGGTCTACTATTGCCGTGGCCTTCATTTGGTTCCTTAGGTCTCTTGTCTTTTGTCGTTACTGTTTGTTGTTGTTTTTGCATTAATCTATTTTAAAAGAATAGGAAATGTCTATTGTTCTATTTAATGATTCCTTTTGGATAAGAAAGTTTTTATCTTGTTAGTTACCTTTTAAATGTCATGAAATTATTTTTAGATGTTCCTTGAGTTCGTGAGGTAACAGGTCAGTTTCTCACACTATCAGACTACTTTTAATTATGTATTGCCTTCCTAAATGCAACCATTATGATTTCTGAAGCTGTTGAAAATCATCTGCTTAATCTTGTCATATTTTGCACATTAGCTTGTTTGCATAGCATCTTTACCTTGGCTATTTATTGTTAGTCTCCTATCCCAGCCCTTATAGATGAATGTCCCAGTCACTGAATGGGATGTCAGGGGCACTGTGGCCCTCAGCCTTCCTGCAGTCCCCACATTATACAAATGCTGCTGCTTGGAGAAGTAGAATGAGCCTTCAGTTCTTTTGCCCCATGTCCAATGGCTTTGGGAGAGCAAGCTGCAATCTTCCTTTATAAACCTGTATAATAAAGTCTTCTTCATAAGCCAGTGTTAATATTTGCAAGATAACTAACAGTCAAGTCCAAGGTGCGATCCTGTGACCAAAGGACAGAGCCCTCTGCAAATGTAACAGTCCTATCTTGACCATCAATGACTCTTGGTGAAGAAACATCCCATTAATATCTCTGTGTGGAGGTGAGGGAGAGGACACAGGAAGACAGAAATCCAGACAGAATTAAGGGGGTCACAAGGGAGGCAGTCACATCATTCAGAAAACACATTCTGCTATATTAATGGCTCTTTTCTCACCTGCCTTCCCAATATATACATTCCAGCATGGGACCACTCCACCAGCTCCTGGGAAGTAGAGTCTGGGACCCCCCCGTTCCCCACCTAGCTTACCCCACTGCCAGACCTCTGCAACTCCTCTGCAATGTGGATGAATAATTATTTTTTCCTTCCCATTACACTGTTCTTCCTCATCCACACTCCAGAGTGCCAGATGCTGAATCTGTGGCCTGTACCATGCTCTGTTGATAAGCAGATGTGATAGGCAACAGGCCGCCCTGGGAAATGGTGGTGGCCCGTGCTGTCACAGTACCAGGCAGAGTGTAATGTCGGGGCTCAGCATTTTCATTGCCAGCCCCTGAATAGCCCCTCCCCCCTATATTTAATTATATGAAAAAGAGCAGGCATTTAGTGCTTGACAGTCTGCCTCCATGAGAGAAGCCTAAGATTGGTTGCTTCTGTATTTGCCAGTTTCCTGTGCGTTTGGAGAGTAGCTCAGCTCTGTGGGGTGAAACGTCTGCCTTCTCCTAAACCGATTGCAAATTCTAGGATTGTGTTAAAGTGGGCTGCTGTCAGAAAGAAACCTTGCCTTGTTACTCTGAGCAAGAAGCCACATGCAAAAATACCTCAACACACAGCCGTTCTCATTAAAGTTAGTTGAAATTTTGGACAAGTCTTAAGTATAAATTATAACTTTATTAGCTCATAGAGCTTTCTCCCAAGAAAGTAAACCTAATAAAAATTAGAGGAAACTTATTAAGTGGCTGCCTTGTTGCTATTTGCCATGACTAGGGGGAAAAAGTAATATCATTGTGGAGTTTGCAGCCAATGCACTTTTTTGTTGTGGACTAGAGAGCAATTCAGAGAGCAGATATGAGGTGAAAAGAGTATGTCTCATTACCATTGCATTGAGAACTCCTTAATTGATACTTTGTATAAGCATTTCCTGCCACAGAGTTAGGGGATCTTTAACTGTTACTGAGAGGGAAAAATCCGGCTCCAAACCACCATTGGAGGTCACCAGGGCACACTACTTATTTGCAAAACTGCATAATCACCTTCCGGAGAGAGGATTCTAGGGGAGCTCACCAGGCTTGCAATGTACAAAAGGCAGATCCTGACAATGGTAGGGAAGGAGATGATGGCTTTCAGGGAACTTGTAATTGTCGCTGTGATTATTTATTAATCAAGACTTTTAAATGTTGGCAAGAGAAGCAGAAACCGTGTTACTCAACATACCAACATGGCCCTAAGTATGCTTTCTCACCACCTGATTTTGCCAACATAAGATCGGTGCTCTCTTCGGCTTTTGGGTTTAGTCCCCAACCAGAATCGATCAAACACAATCTTGAAAGAATGAACTTTGGAATCACAGAGTGTTAGCACTCAAGGGGCACTGTAAAAATTACCTAGTGCAAAAGTCTTTCATCTGAGATCTCTATTTGGATTTCAGGTCAGTGAACCTCCTAGAATTATATACAAAATTTTGTTTGTGTCTGCATTTTTCTTTTTTTTTTAAGATTTTATCTGTTTATTTAAGAGAGAGCACAAGCAGGGGAGGGGCAGAGGGAGAGGGAGCAGGAGTGGGAGAAGCAGACTCCCTGCTGAGCAGAGAAGCCTGACTCGGGGCTCGGGGCTCGATCCCAGGACCCTGGGATCATGACCTAAGCCACCCAGGCTCCTCTCATCTGCATCTTTCTAGGAAGAAGATTTTTAACTTTTATCAAATTCATAATAAAAGTTTCCCTGACCCAAAAGGGTCTAAAAATCATCAATTCTAGTCCATCCTCCCCCGCCCTGACTTTCTTACCAGAGAAGAACGCCATTCTCAGATGCAGAATAATTGGCCTGACACCAAACAGCAAGTTAATGGCAGACCCAAAAGTTGAAGTCTTTTCTGACTCTAGCACTAAAACCAGCTCTTTCCACTCTACCAGAGTTGTTTAGTAAGCACTGGGGGCCATGACAAGATATCCAGGAGATTGTTGACACCAGTGACTGTAACCCAAACTAGAATACCTTTGAGATCCTTTTGCATCACTGAAATTCTGTTTCCATCCACCTTAATAAAGAACAGCATTGACACAGGATGATCCCGAACTAATTTCCATTTAGAAATTATTTCCATTTTATGATTAGTCTTTCCCGCTCCCCATCGATCTCCCTTGCTAATAATGCTTAGTTAGGGCTAATAATAAAATGAGTTTGCATTCCATGAGTCTTCACCAGCTGATGGCAGGGTAGAAGGGCATCCCCATCAGGACCGGCTACATAATTTGCAGGGCCCAGTGTTAAATGAAAATACAGAACCTTGTGTTAAAAAATTATTAAGGATTTCAAGGCAGTGGCAGCAGAGCATTAAACAAAGTGTGGGCCCCTTCAGGGCATGGGCCCCTGCGCAACTGCGCAGGACACACAGCCGGTGAAGATAGCCCTGTAAGATCCCTATTAAAGCTTTAGCAGAGCACAGGAAAAAAGAAGCCAACCTGTGATTTAAAATTGGCCACAGATGATCCACAATGCGAGAGAGTTGTATATTCATAATCATAAGGACTTTTTGGCTTATCTGTGCATATGCTCATACACACACGCACATATATATCAGTTTGACTAAAATTACCATCTTTTCCCTTCACCCAATGCCAAAACCCAAAACTAGTTTGCTTTAATTTTTCATCTTAGGACCTATTGTTCTGGCATTGTTTAAGCACACATTTTCACTACCAGTTTTCATAACCAAATAACAAAAGGAGAAATGAGTTCTCCAGGGGCATCTAAAGACTCAGGTAGAGACAGAAACTGGAAAAGCCATGGCCAACTACTAGCTAGGGATATTTGAAGCTGCCAGAAAGGGGGAAAGCAGCTTCGGTGTATGCAGTGTCATGAGCCAATACTCTCAGGCTTAGAACATTATGAGGACAGAAAGCATTTTAAATTCAAGAATCGGGAATCCGGGGTTCCAACAGGTAAGCAGGTTTAGCAGTTGAGAAAATGGCTGGGGTTTGGTATACTTGAACTAGACACATTTCAGTAGAGCATAAGCGCCCATGCTACCTCGTTTCGCACTTCCCGTTTTAGTGGCGTTCCAGGGTTCCAAGTTTAATGCACAACATCTGTGCTTCAGAAGAGTTGAGGCCAAATGTTGGGTGATATCCCATTGGTTAGCTTTGTGCAGAAACCAACATATAATGTGCACAAGGTGGAATTTACACTTGCCGCGCTCTAAGCAAACTCAGACTTCTTGGCAAACGAAAGGCCAGTTAGCACAAAAGAAAATATAAATTGGGCAAATCGATTTGTATTAGTCTCATGTGTCGTCAGTTGTTGTATAAGTGACCCAGTACTCCGAAACCAGCTTCCTGAGTGCGTTTTGCACTCTGGGGAGATAAGAAACCAGCCCTCCCTGCGCCTCTCCTGGAAAAGTAAAGAAAGAAATTCTATCAGCATAGCTTAAGCCTTCAGAGAGCTTGTTTCTTCAGTTTTACAGCACAGCCCCCAACCCCAAAGCTGAAAGCTTAATGTCCGTAAACATATGGTCCGTCCCTCCTGACAGCACGCACGCACTCCCTCATCCCAGTACGTACCCAGGACGCACTGACTGATGATCACTTCCGGATGCCAGTGCTCTGCTAGGTGCTCTGCTGTACTGAGTGAGGTGGGAGGCACTTGAGTCAAGTTTCAGCCCACATCAGAATTCAATAGCAAATGCAATATCCACAGAATTATCAACCAGTGTAAAAATGAAGGAAATATTTTAAGATGTTTTAATGTGTTATTAACTCTTTGTTTGCAGTATCTGTGGGATATGAATATGAAACGTGCCCTGACTTTATTCTCTGGGAGAAAAGGACAGTCATCTTACAAGGCTTTGAGATGGATGCTTCTAACCTAGGAGGCTGGTCATTGAATAAGCATCATATTTTGAATCCTCAGAGTGGTAAGCAGCTTTTTATTTTAGTTTAGTTTCAAAGAATGTATAATTTTAATTTCAGTGTTTGAAAGATTTTGTTTATCTATTTATTTTAGGGGGTGGGAGGAGCAGAGGGAGAGGGAGAGAGAATCTGAAGCAGACTCCTGCTGAGCATGGAGCCCAATGGGGGGCTTCCATGTCACGACCCTGAGATCATGACCTGAGCTGAAAACAAGAGTCTGGTGCTTAACCAACTGAGCCACCCAGGCGCCCCAAGGATATACAGTTTTTAAATCACAATCTTATTTTTAATTTTTAAAGATTTGGGGAAAACCTAAATGTCTAGTAATAGGAGAATGGTTTAATAAATGTTTCTAGTCATGCAGTGGATTTTTTTTTTAAGAGAGAGCACAAGTGCACGCTAGAGCAGGGGTGGGGGCAGAGGGAGAGGGAGAGAGAATCTTATGCAGGCTTCAAGAGCACGGAGCCCACCCCAAGGCTCGATCTCATGACCTTAACATCATGACCGGGGCAGAAATCCAGAGTCGGACGCTTAACCAACTGAGCCACCCAGGCACCCTGCAGTGGAAATTTTTTAAATTGTGGTAAAAGAGCCATAACAAAGTTTACTGCTTTGACCATTGCTAAGTGCACAGTTCAGTGACATTAAGTACATTCACAATGTTGTACAACCATCATCATTGTCCATTTCCAGAATGTTTCCATCATCCCAAAGAGAAAATCTGTACCCATTAAATAGTAACTCCCCATTCCTCCTCCCCCAGCTCCTATTCTACTTTGTCTCTATGAATTTGCATAGCTTAGGTATCTCATATAAAGGGAAAGATGTACATGTTTTTAAGGCTTTTCATCCATACTGCCAAGTTTCCTTCAAGAATAATAGTCCATTTCATGGTCATGAGTGCCCATTTCTTTGTATGTAAGAAGCTTTTAAAATATTTATTAATACTGTTTTCTTAATGCAATATATACACACGTACATAGTGCTATGTATATGTATCACACACCTGCAACACATATTTGATGCAGAAAACTTGGAAAAGTACAAAGAGAAAATTACCTGTAAGTCCACGACCTAGAGATGGCCAATATTAGTATATTTCTTTTCAAATACAATAATCTGATTTCAAATTAGTGCTAGTATAGTGAGACCTCTTCACCACAAAGTTCTGTGAAACTGGCTTTTAAGAATCCTCTATCATCATTGCTCTATCCCAAGTAATTAACCGGTGTATCTGACACTAACCGACTTTTAAAAAGTAGAGTATGTTTTATATAATCTAAGACTCCATCAGTTATGCCACAATTTTATGGAAAATGCTGCCAATTAAACTATGACATGCATTAATTGCAAGACAAGTACTTATTTCAGAGATGTTAAAAATGTGAAGCAAAATATGCACCTTAGGACTGTTGAATCATCCATGTGATATAGTTTTCAAAAGGCTTTGGTGACCTCTGTCCCATTTTAAATACAACAACCCGCAGCGTGGCATTAATCCCATTGAAAAGACCAAGATTCGGAGGCTTACACGGTCACGTGAATTTCCCCAATGTTGTACCGTTCGTAAGTGGCTAGAGCCGTGTGCTTTTTCTCTTTGCCACAGTTGTTTGTCCACATAAATGTCAGTAGATCAGTGAGAAGCTAGGAACTGGATCAAGGAACAGTAATGGGTGAAAAAGAAGAGGTAGGAGGGAGACAGGAGAAATGAAAGAATCTAAGGAAAGAGGGCAGTCCTGGCCTTCACTTAGTTTTAAGTTTCCTAAGTCCTGGACTTAGGAAGAGAGGAAAAGGCAGAGAACCCAACACTGTCATCTTCCATCTTTGTCTTCTTCAAACCACCCTTCCTCCTGTTACTTTCGCCTAGTTTGTAATTTACATGTTAACTAAACCAGGAGACGGAACCACAGGTGGCCCTTGAGCCCATGTGTCTCTCAGACAAACTGATCTCACTACCCTGGTTGTAAATGCTTCATCCAAGTTCCTCCACCTCGTGGGTCCTACTGGGGAGGCAGTCATTGGCGTTCCCATCCAGCTTTCATCTGAACATCTACTGGGAAGTTTTCATTGCAAAATTGCATTCTTTTTTTTTAAGATTTTATTTATTTATTTGACTGAGAGACAGCCAGCCAGAGAACACAAGCAGGGGGAGTGAGAGAGGAAGAAGCAGGCTCCCAGCAGGGAGCCTGATGTGGCGCTCATCCCAGGACCCTGGGATCACGCCCTGAGCCGAAGGCAGACGCTTAATGACTGAGCCACCCAGGCGCCCCGCAAAATCGCATTCTTTTTCATCCAAAGAGGCAGTCTCTGAGCACCCTTTAGTAGAACATGGACTTTGGGTTATTTCTCCAGGACTGGGGATGTGACTGTCTTAAGACAGTTACACTCTTCCATCCAGCCGTCCTTGTCTGCATCTGGCCTTTATGAAACAGCTGGCTACGGTCAGGTTATCTCATAAGGCCATGAACTGACCGAGGCTAAGAGATCCATTTTATAATCACACTTATGATCTTACTTTGTTTGCATCATCGTTGAGTCAGCTGAGTCAACCAGCCACACAGGCTGGGAAATTTTGATTGGCAAAGCTAACCAGGTTTGCTTCAACCACCATAGTCCCGGGGGGTATCCCGAAGGTAAATGAGTGAGTCCATTGCCATGTGCCTTCATTATCCTTCCTTCCCCTCTTTCAAGGAACATTTTAAATTCCATTTCAAATTGTTTTTTTAAAAAGCAAAGATTCAGGCACAGATATAAAATGTCAACTTTTTTCTGTTGTCAAAAGGAGAATCACAGTTTTAAAAGTACAAAAACGAAAGGGCAGATGCCACTTATTAAATTATGAGGTTTTTTGTTTTGATTTGAAAGAGTTTGACATTTTAAGCAGCCATTTCTTTTCCCCTCACTTTTATTGGCTTGTATGGATTGTCTCTTTCAAATGCCTGTCATTGACATTAAGCACAAAGTGGGAAATGACCTCAATCGAACCAGCCCCCAGCTGTGTGCTCCCAGCCCTGTGTCCTCTTACCATTTGCTTCACACAGGCTTAGAAATTCAGAACAGAGGGGAGCCATTGAGGAAGTTGGCTTTGGGGCCCCCCCTGATTTCCACAGACGTGTTCTCTCCACCCCTACTTCACCAGTAATCAGTTTTTAGGCAATTGGTACTGAGTTCTTCCTGAGAATCTTTTTAACACCTTTTTTGAAGTATAATTTATACACCATACAACTCACCCACTTTACAAGTACACGTCAATGATTTTTAGTAAATTGTAGAGTTGTGCATCCAGCACCACAACAGTTTTAGAATGTTGTTGTCACCCCAAAAGGATCCCTTGTGCTCACCCCAGACCCACTAAATCTGCTGTCTCCTGAGAATTTTATTCTGAGAAAGAAACCTTATTTTAGATAGTTTTTTTTAAAGGAACATTTGTTCATTGTATCATCTCATTTGTAGGCATGTTGTATTTCTAACCAAGAACTTGTCACACTTGCTAGGCAACAGATCTGAAGCCAGCTCTGCCACTGCCTTTCAGCCTGACCTTGGACATGAACACCTCTCTTGGGATGTTTTCGAAGTCTAAATCCCACCCACAAAGGCAGTTTTAGAAGCAGGAATGATAAGTGTGAAGGAGCAGCTTTGAGAAGACCAATTTAGAAAGCAATGCTCTTTCCCCCTCAGGTCAGACAGTCTTTTCTGACTGATTAAGGCAAGAGCGACCGTCTTTCCAAATTCCCCCACTCCGCTTCTTTCTGGAAAAAGCCTAACTCTTTAGGCACCCTGCTTTTTTGATCTGAGACAGATGGCAGATTAGAAATAAGAATCTATCTTCACCCAATTTCCTCTCACTGGTTAAAAAGACACCTGTAATTAGATTGGATGTCTGCTGCCATTCACTTCTTCAGTTTTTCTTTGGTTCCAAAATCATTATGCAGTGGGTAGTTTCTAGAAGGCAGTGTTTTCAGACCATTTGTCGTTTTAGTTGCAGCAATTATATTTACCTGACAATTAACCATTGGTTGTGGAGAATTGTTTCCAAATATTATGCCTGATATATATAAATGGTTTCTACTTTCCGAGATTAAAAAAAAAAATACCAGGAACTTGTGTTTTTCAATATTATTCCTTTAAAATACATCTTCTTAGTGATTACAGAGAGTACATATCCTTACCTTTTAAGATAAATCAGTTCTTTAAAATTATGAGGAATAAAAATGTGTACATGAATCATCTGTTACAGAGGTAAGCTATTTGTTATAGTGTATCTTTGTCTCAAACATATGTCCTAGTGTGTCCTCCCAGTTGGGTGTTAAAAAATTATTAGAGAAAACAATCCAGGGTACTAATTGAATATTGTCATCTGGCTGAAATGGATAAAGAATTTCTTTTAACTTAGCCTCCAAAATAGGCCAGTAGTTTGTCGACAAATGGTTTTACTGGGAGGGGAAGTAAATTTCCATTGATCACACTGGCATATCTCCCAGTTTGTGTTTATATCCTCTCAGTCAAGTCCTAAGAGAAATATGTATTGTGTCCCTCGTTGTTCATAAGTCTGAAAAATGGTTTCTTCTTTGAAATCAGCATAAAGCACCACCCACTGGCTTCCGAGGGGAATTTTTATTTCAAACTTATTTATAAGCTTCAAAAGAAGTTCTGAGCAAGGTAGCAGGAGGGTATGAGTAGTGCGTTTAAAAGTATGCTTAACTTATACAACAGACCTGGCTTTTTGGCGGAGAAAAGGCAAACTTAAGGGAGAAAATGCACAGTAGGCACCACTCGGTTGGGTTTCTTTGTTGACTGTCAACAAGACACCCAATCCGTAGCAGGAAGTTGGCCTTCATATAAATAATGTGCGTTGTCCTAGGATCATTTGATCCTGTTTTCAAAATGAGCATGTGTGGCAGAATAAACTGGAAGGGAGGCAGCAGTAATTGATCAAGATTTCCAGAAACATAAACAAAATATTTTCAAAGCAACCTTTTGCAGAAGAATTGGTGTTAAATCATTGTTGCTAGATGGTATGCCCCGGTTCTATGTAATGGAAGGTTAAACAGATTCTTGAAACAACAAAAACACCCTTCAAAATGATCTATTTTTCCAGGGCAATACAAAAGGGGTTTGCCCATTTTTGTTTTGATTGCTTCAGCTTTAAACAGGAATGGTAATTTCAGTACACGGGCACTTTAGTACCTTGTATGAAAGCAAGACATCAATTGTTGAGATGTAATCAGAAAGTACATTGCCTTATGTTTTATTTCCTTTAATCATTCTTCTTCTTTGATGGAGTGCTGGGCTTTCTAATAGAAAAGGGGAGTTTTAGAATTGCAGGCTTAGAAGAATGGTTTAGTATAGCCATCTTTAGTTTTTAAATTGCCAGGAGTCTGGTAATAACATGTCATTTTGAAGGTAATTGTTAACTATACCATTATATTGATATAAAAAAGATGGAGATCTACCTGTGAAAATAGATGTTAATAGCAAATCTGGTATTTCCAAGCCAATAATTGGACATATTTTTGAATGATATACCCTATAATGCATTGCTGAAATACAGACATGCTAAACAGTTGGCTTCCTCATTTGTTCGAAAACATATCATAGTCTCATTGGTAGGATATTCAGTTAGTGATCATCAGGAGGTTTCTTTTCGATGACGTTGTATGACCGTCATCCCAGTTCTCATTCACTTCCTCCCAATTCATTTAAACTATAGTGTTGATCGCACTGCAATTAAGTGTTTTTTGGGAAATGAAGTTCAGTCCTATTAATCTTACTTAATTAACTGTTCGAAATCTGACAAATTTTTTTACTGCCTAATAAAGTTATTAATAAAATTAATAAGAAAGTAGTGATCCTTGAGCTATCTCACAGTTCTGCCATAAAAGACCAATTTGTTGGGGCATCAACTCATAGCTGCTCCTGCAGATCGTATGTTGAAAAAATAGCCAGAAATCACCTTGGGAAGGAGAGTCAGAATACCTAGACTTGACATGCGAAGGCTGTATGACATGTGGGATTTGTTGCCTGGAGGCCCTTCCAAGCACACATTTGGTGTTACGGTCTTGTGCATGTTTTACCCTCTTACTTATTTTGGCCAGCACCATTCCTGTTTCAGAGTGATCACTGGTGTCTGTTGTAGGACCGTAGGACCAAAAGTTGAAAGAAAACTGAGGAAGACATTTCAGAAAATGTTTAGAGAGAGCAACAGGCAATCCAGGGAGATAGATAGCAGGGATCATGGGAGAAAAAAAGAAGACTCTACAAGATTACTGTATTCATTCATTTGCCATCAGTGACTTCCGTCTGACACGTTGGCATGTCTTCTCACAACATGGATGTTTTACCTGCCCAGGCCCCTTGTGAGCAGACTGGAGCACAGCAGTCCTTGTTCCTTAGATTTTCTGCCCAGGTTCAGCAGGTTTGCAAAATCACTGGGATTTGGACAAGGAAACTACAAGAGACTCAAAGCCTATTTTGAACATTTACTGAGCTCTTATAATGACTTGGCCGCAGGGACTGGCACTAAAATGCAGAAAAGAGTAAGACAGAAGGTCTGCCTTCATGGAGCCCATGGTCTAGTGGGAAAGATAGAGAAGCAGTGAAAACTGTATCATACAACATACTTGGTGTTATAACGGAGCTATGGAGAACAAACCGTGGGCACAAAGAAGAGGGAGTAACTCATTCTGCCTGGACAGAGCACTGGGGAAAAATTGAGCTGAGCTTTGAAGGATAGGTAAGAGTTCCCCAAGCAGACAAGATGAGGAGGGCTTTCAAGACAGAGGGAAGGGCATATACAAAAGCAGAACGGAATGGAAGAATGTAAAGTAATTGTAAATGGTTCACTGTCATAGGAGGTCAAGACACAAATAAGAGGATGATGAGAGTAGGCAATGCTCAAGTCATGAAGGACTCTGTATGCCTTAATAATAGGAAGTGTGCCCCTTATCCTACAGAGGATATGGAGCTCTTGAAAAATTCTAAGCCACACACTAAAACAATCTCAATGGCAAGAGTTGGGCGGGGGCGGAGGGGGAGATGGTTTGGAGATAGGTATGCGTGGAGACCGGGAGACCAAGAAGTGAAGAAACACTGAACCAAGGCAGTAGTGGTAGGAATGGAGGTGACAAAACTGGCTCAACATGCTTTAGGAGATAGACTCAAAATGGGTTTCATATTGAATTAGGCGTAGCGAATGAGGAAAAGAAGAGCCGCGGTCATGCCCACATTTCCAACTTGGGTGAACACGTGCGTGGCAGTACCGCTCCTACGATGAGTAGGCAGCGCAGGAGGAAGAGCAGGGTTTGGTAGGGACGCAGAAAAACAGAGTTCCCTTTTACACCTGTTGAGTTTGAGGGGCCTGCGAGGCATCCAAGTGGAGCAATGGAGCAGGAAATTGCAGGGCAGGTGCCAACTCTGGACAGGAGAAGGTTTCAGCATATAGTGATATGAGTGAAAACTGTGAGAATGGATGAGATTGCCCAAAGAGGATGCCTGCACAGTATTTTCCAGCATTTTCGTAAGTCAGTATCTCTATTTCCTGCACTGATGATAGTGAGATATGGTCCAAAAGAGTGGAAAATTCAAGTTCCTTTCTTATATCTTTGAAGTACTTTCTAGCAGTATGATTTTTTTTTCTTATCACAGAAGTAGATTACCTTCCTGATGGTGTTTTGCTAAGGTTAATATTAAAATTGACTGATATTTCCTTTTCAGGAACCAGTCAGTTGCACAGTGAGGGTAATTTGAAGTCAGACAAGTGTGTGCCGGGCATCAGGAGAAAGTCAGCCAGAGATGAAAAATTAGCCCCAGATGATTCACAGAGCCCAAAGTGAACAGGAGACATTGGAAGTTAGTCGTCAAATGCTTTATTGAGGCATTTAGAATCAGCACTAAAGGGCCTGGATGTGTTAACCCATATCCCGGGTAGACAAACTGAGGCCAAGTGTTACGCTGCTGTTCGTTGTGGCTATGCAGTTAAAACTACAGGTAGTGTGCTTCCCTCTCAGGTTCTTTTATGCCAGGCCAAAGCTTGATACTGCTTTGAATAATAAGAGAGAGATTAAAATGTTGCCGAGAATACTGTGTGGTAATTGTTTTTTTTTTTTTATTCTCTTTTTTCTTTGTTGAATCTAGGAATCATACATAAAGGGAATGGAGAAAATATGTTCATTTCCCAGCAGCCCCCGGTCATATCAACCATAATGGGTAATGGACACCAGCGGAGTGTAGCCTGTACCAACTGCAATGGCCCAGCTCACAACAACAAACTCTTTGCTCCTGTTGCCTTAGCTTCTGGCCCTGATGGTAGTGTGTATGTTGGCGACTTTAATTTTGTAAGACGAATATTTCCCTCGGGAAACTCCGTTAGTATTTTGGAATTAAGGTAAGTCTCCTCTAATCTCTGTTTCCTTAGTGGATGAGGAAAAGGCAAGAATGCAATAACATGAAAAGAAAGACATTGCCAGAAAGAGCAGAAATTGCAGTTGCCCATATTGTAGCCCTGAGCTGAGATGCAGGAATAGGAACAAAGGACATAGGTCAACATGGCCACTCTTACTTAAAGGACTTTGAGCACTCCTTTGGAGACCCAGGAAGTGTTGACATCCCTGTATGTGTGGCCTTCCCTGTGGGCATTGCCATCACTGACATGGATCTCAGTACTTCCAAGTGCTCAGGTAAGTCACTCAACCTCTGCTGGTCACGACGAAGACTGATCAAAAATATCTATTTCATTCTAACAGGTAGAGGTAATGCCAGATCCAAAAGCCTACATTTTCTAGGTTCTCCAGGTTCAATCTTTTGAAGTGGTCACTTCATGAAAAAGAAAATGGAAGTCTGTGTTTGTGTGCCCTGATAAGGAAGGAAGAACTCGTTTTTTACACTTAAAAGCTCTGTTCCATTGGGGGAAAAAAAAGATGAAAGCATTCATCGTTAGACTCTCTCACTCTGTTCTAGGAATTTTCTTGAGAGTATAAAGTATTTTGACACCTTTTGAAAGGAATTCATACCTTCTGGTATTCCATGTTCTGAAGCTACACAAAGATTACAACTAAACAGACTATGGCTTAATCAGCTTTATTTCTCCTTTTCTGAGGCTACAAGATACAAATATATGTCTTCTGGACTCCTAGAAAAGGGAAGCATCCCCTCCTATTCCAGTGAGGTAGACATAACTATTTCCTCTGTCCTGGGTATGGCAGCTTTATCCCTGACACATACTTTGGGAACTTTAGGCTGAATGTTTCTCTCTGTTCCAGAAGATTTTGATGCCATCCTATAAACTAGTCTATAAAACAATTGTTGCCTCAGGCATCACTTCATTGTCTTAAAAGATAGTGACCAAAAATAGTGACTGGGAGAACAGAGACATTGATGGAGCAACTTCTATGTACAGAGCAATATCAAGGCCAGTCAAAACACATGAGAAGTCTTGGGTCATTTCCATTTAGCATTATGTTCACACAAGCATGGAAATTTGAATTCATGAGGACATTCCTTGAAATTTTCCAGATTCTCAGGCTTGCTTTGGAATCTACATCCTTTTACTCAGACTGAGTTAGTCCTTCACACCTAGCTGGGGACATCTTCCAGCCCAAGCCCCCATCTATTTTTCACATTAATTTATTCCAATTTTAATATGTTTCTTAATTATAATTGCAAACACTGTCATAGAGAAGAAAGCTGTTAAATTCCTTGACTGATATAAAAATCGACTGTAGCATTAAGATTTTACGAAGATAAAGCACATCTAGAGAGTCTAGAGAGGTACTAAGTCATAGCACCCTGCCCTAATCAAATGTTCACGTACCTTAGGATATCACACCTCATAGGGACTTGTCATTTCCAGCAGTATATCTCTTTGGGCACCTACTTACAGGAAAGTCAACGAGGAAGATACGACCAAGATGGTTGTATGCCCGGATTTAGAAATGATTTCTACAACATTCAACATTGTTTTCAAAATCCTAGGGCTGCTCCGTCTACATGATGCCAAACATTGTTGGAGCACTGAACGATTCATTCACCATCCAAATGTTTCTAGTCATGCAGGTATTAGCTATCAGGTAGACAGAGACCTCGCTAACCCTGTAAAGCCTATAAAGCTAGCCCTCTGTATCTAACTCCTCAAAGGAAAAAACCATAAGATTAGCTAGAAAAACAAATACTAAGACTAATAATATTACTAAAAAGAAAACCCAGCTAAGTTTAGTCCTTTCCTTTGTGATTTAAATGCAAATTTATCTAAGGTGGAACAATTTTCATTCACTGATGAGATTCTCCTTTGCTCAGGGATCCTTAACAGTTCACAAATTTGCATCTTGGTCCAAAGTACCTTATGACCTTCAACACAAAGACATTCAAAGAGTAAAATAGCATAACTTGGACCCCAATTGCAAAGTGATTTTCTCGATATAAAGAAAAATCCATTTCTGGCAGTGTGAAGTATTGTCCAATCCCTCTATTCATTCTTCCTCCACAGTACTATTCTCTCACATTGTCACAGCTCTTCAAACACATAGGCAAGCACACGCCATGAGCTCACACACCCAGGCTCTCTCACTTAGCCTGACTCTCTCTAGCTAGCTCTTCTGAGCTTACAACCTCTCAGGCCCCTTTCAGAATCTAAAGAGGGCTGTGGGCCCTCTCCCCAGGGGAGAAAAAATAACATGTTCACACAAAATTGTGCATGTGTCCCATATTTCCCCTCTCTCCTGCATGTCCCTGCCTGCCAGCAACCTACCCCTTTCATAGATTCATGGTTATGATTCCCTGGATTAGGCTCAAGCAGAAAAAAAAGTAGTTCTCTCTTGCATTAGGTTCAAGGAAGAAAAAAATAGTTTTCCCTTCTCTACTCTAACACTCCTGTGCTTGTCCATTAGAGAAATAAACTGATTGAATTTACATGATCATTTTGACCTAATTGATAGGTAACTCCCTATTTTCTTATAATCAAAACCATCAAACCAGTTTGTGTCAGCAAACATTATCTGTCATGTTTACTCAAACACTAGTAATAGTTCTTACAAGATTCACCTTTTTAAAAACAGTGTCTGGCTTGCTCAGTAGCCTATACTGTGTACATTGTATCTTTGCCATGTAATTGGTGAATTTATATATTTGCTTTATGACTTCCAGGTTTAAACTTCCTGGGGAGAAATAAGTTGATATAATAAGCCTTTGCTATCTTAAGAAGCATAATGTTCAATGGATTCTATTGCATATAGATAGAAACTTCGTTTTGTACCAGGTTTTTTTTTTTGTTAAAATCAGTTGATTTAATTGCTGCCGCCACCCCCCCCCAGTGCGTATTAGTCATTTTACTTGGTTGAGTCATCCGTTTCCTTGGAAACACAGACTAATATAGTCATTATGTTATTGGTTGCATTTAAAGCTGTGAATGGAAGGGCAATGTTGTCAATAGGTTATTACAGAAAGGGACAGAAAACATTCCATATCTTGACCCTCTGTCAAGGTTATTCATCATGTAACTTAACCACTCTGTTCTCTACCTCTCTATAAAATTGACTACAAGTTAATATTTGAGCATCTTCTTACATGTCTTATATAGTTTAACTTCTTTTAAGATTCACAGATGTGTAGTTCTCAACCCAAAGTTTGATGACATTTTGTTTGCTCTGACATAAAGCTTGCTCCTACTGGATGCCCTTCTAGATTTCCTCCTCTTCCATTCTCTTGTTTCATAGTGGGCCACACTGAAAAATTCCAGGTGCCCCTTGGCATTTCAAAGATTGGAAGACCATAGATTTTTCCTTCCTCGGCTGTGCTGATCCAAACTGTCCCTAAATGAATTTCCTTCAGCTGACCTCAGAAATAATTCCATTTTCATTGCTTGCCAATCATTTATTTCCTCTAGCTGGCCCCCCATTGACTGAATGGCGAGGGTAAGGAAAAGTCAGTTCTGTCGTTATCATTAGCAATATGGCAAGAGCAACAATATTATTTCTTGTTATTTAAGTATAAAGTACCATTTTGCCTGCTTACTGCAGATTTCATCCACGTATGTACATCTTAGTCCTTCCTTCCAGTGGGAAATTAAGGTAAGATAATAAAGAAGGGAAGATTAAGAGATCATTATATAAGTAGTTAAACTTAAAGGAATCTCAAAAATACATTCTCTGAAGATTTTTGTAAAGATACGTTCATTTCTACGTAGATAGTTTAGGTCTCGTTATCCCTGTGGATTTGTTTCTCATGTTAAAATTTCATACACACACATATTTTGGTAACACAAAAGGGACATCACAGATTTGTGGGCTTAGTGTTAGACAAGTCCGTGGAGGTATCAGTGCAACATGGCGCCCACTACATGCCTGACATTTGATCACATCTACTTTGTTTGATCCCTTTCCGTTAATAGGAAACTTAAATGCCCCTCTAGACAGCCCATTGTATCTTTGGAGTTCTCTTTTAGAAAATCCTTCCTTACACTGAACTGAACTGAAATCTACCTTCATAAAACATCCTTTCAGTAGCAGTAAATGTTAGCATCTGCGGCAGCATGGCAGCCACTTCTCTCTTGTATCTGACACATTTCCACGTGTGTAAAGACAGACATCATAGGTTCCTAAGCTTCCTCTTCTTCAGTCTGAACATCCCCAAGTCCTTCATCTATTTCTCATCAATCATGACTTCATTTCTTTTTCCTTGGATTATGACCTCAGGGCCATGGTTCAGTTTTCTGAAACTAACAGGGATAATTATATAAGTAAAAATAGGAGGCACCATATCAAGTGCTTTGCAAGTATTCAAATATGAACAGCCCCCTTGCTTCCCTCTCATCTTCTAGTTTCACGAATCTATTAGAAAACCCATTAAGCATGAATGGAAATGATTTATTCTTTATAAAAAAAAAAACCTCGTTCTGTTATTGTTCAAGTTGCTGATATTCTCCAGATATTTATTTTATCCTTCCCTTAAAATGAAAGAAAGATGAAAATCAGAGCCTGCCAAATGCTTCTTGGTACCTTGAGTAGTTTGGGCTCGACAAATGTCAATATGACATAAAAATTTCTCTTGAGATTCTACTGTTTCTTTTACAGTGACTGGTTAATATTTCCTCCATCGTTCTCAGGACTTGACTCCTGTCACTGACTAGGGATTGAGTAGAACTGAAATAGCACCCACTTAGGGGCAGTTAGCATGAAGAAGGGCAGTGGAACTTGTAGAATGCTCTGCTGAAGGAACAAATGGAATCTGGACTTTGAGAGCTCTGAAAATATCTGAAATGACCAAGAACCATCCTTTTGTGAGCAGCACAGGAGGAACAGTTAGAGGAACACTCCATGTAGATGAAATAGGTGGTGACCTCACCAGGGGGAGCTCATGCATTAGTGGTAGCACTCACCGGCTCCCTCCCCCTGACCCAGAAACATCTTCACTGGCCTTCCACAGTGCCCAAGTGCCACTCTAAGAAATCTGTTCCTTTGAGTTGAGACATTGCATCTCTAAGAGTCCCCAACACCGGAACCTCTGTTAGAATGACCTGTCAAGCTAAAATCATCATTAGTCCTTGGGCATGGATTCATTTGTCGGATTGGTTTCCGAGGAAGTGCCAGCTGAAAGCAGGGCCCTAAAACACGAGACAGGTAAGAAGTGAGAAGGGCAAGGGACTGAGCCAGAGCATGAGGGAGGAGAGTCTTCGGTGAAGGTTGCTGGGGTTGGAAGCTCTAAGAAGTCAGCGAATGGCAGGAGTGGGAACTCAGTCTTCCAAGGAAGAATACCACGGAAAGATGAGCAGGGAGGGAAGACTGCTTTGGGACATTAAATATTTCTGGCTAAGCATAAGAAAAGAAGCTGAGAACAGCATGTGAAACAACTAAACTGCTACGGCCACCAAAGAGCAGGTCAGGCAATCTCCCAGTGCCATGTCACCAGGCAGCAACTCCACAGTGGGCGTATTATCTTTCTCCATCCCCCACCTCACAAAAGTATAAAAGGAATGGGTTGAATACGATGCTAAGTGAAAGAAGCCAGGTATAAAAGGGCACATATTCTATGAGTCCATTTATATGAACCACCCAGAATAGGCAAATCCAAAGAGACAGAAAGCAGATTCGTCACTGCCTGGGCCTGGGGCAGGTTGGGAATAGGGATTGATTGCTAAGGGGTATGGGCTTTCTTCCTGAGATGATGAAAATGTTCTGGAATTGGATGATGACGATGGTGGCACAATTCTCTGAGTGTACTAGAAACTGATGAATTGTACTTTTTGGAAGGGTGAATTTTACGGTATGTGAATTATATCTCAATAATTTTTTTAATTAAAAAAGAATAGATGGCCCTTTTAATCATCTTGATCCTGAGAAAATCCAAGATTGACTTAAAGACCCTACCATGGGGAGCATTTCTTGCTCGAAAAAGATTTGCAATTCCACTCCTTTCCCCTCCTAACTCGTGGCAAGCTTCAAGTCCATCGGTTGCCAGGTGGCAGTGCCTACTGATGGGCCCAGGCACTTGTGAAGAGCTCACACTGGCACCTCAGCAGGTAGTTAGTTGCTAGCTAGACAGCAAACTGACTTTGGTGGTGGCTCAGTCCTAAATCCTTAACTAAAAGTAATTCTGAGACAGAACAAGGTCACACACTGGAAATAAATTCCGTCATTTTCACTTCCTCCTTCTGAGATGTTAATGAGAGAAGCTGCTCTGCATAGTACAGGACATCTTTCCAAATTCACACTGACATTATTGGCAGGATTGGAAGCAGCTGCAAGAAAGTCAAACCACTCTCCTCCCCACCCCTTGCCATCACCATTTCAAAACCCTTTGTAGCCACACAAATGGTTTTGTACCATGAGGATCTGTTGTGGATGAAGCTATGTTTTAATGAGGTCCTTCTAGTACTTGCACAACTAAACTTCCTTCAGGGAATGATTAGAGCCAGCCTGGAGCATACTCACCTGCTAATTTAGAGGCCACAAAAACAAGCAAGTGTCTAGTGGTAAAGAAACTAAAAGAGGTCCAAATGCCCGAGGCCAGGTTTTTAATCAGAGCTCCAGCCTTACCTTTATGACCTTTTGTGTCAGCCCACAGGATGCCTACCCTTTTGAGGCAGGCCAGGGAAAGAGAAAAGTCAGTGGATCCTGACCTGTGGCCCAACTAGTAAAATCCCAGAAAGATTTTCTTTAAAAAGAGTTGAATCAGTAGGAGCGGATAGCTTCAGATGAAATCATTTTGTATCTTCTCTTCTTCCCTGGCATTCTGAAGAATAAGAACATTTTCTAGTTTAGATAAAAAGATTTGTTACCTTCATGTTTTTTTAATGACATAAAGGGCCAGGTTTAAAAGGATTTTCAAATTAAAATGACTGTATTTCACAGATGATTATAGCCTTTTAATTCTGAGCAGATCTGACCCAAAGTCGGGCCTGTACACAGACTGCGTCCCCGATGTGAGAAGCCTCATCCCAGATCCCAGAGTACCCTGTGCCAAGAGGCTTACCAATGAGGGGCTCCAAAGTGTTCTGCTTCTTCTGACCTGATGGATCTGTTTTGCCGACCCCAGTTGCCCCCTTAGAGCATAGATCATCGGAAGACGCAAAGCCGTAGTAGTTGATGCACTTGAAGTTTTATTGAAGGTATTTTGATGCAGCCATTTTGACACCAGGGACATTCTGCCATGGTCTAAGAGAAAACCTTTATACTTTTGTTAAGTTTTTTAATATTGCTGAGTAATGTGCTACTGTACACAAGCCATGTCTCTGTCTTATCTCAGAAATCATAGAAATGCCTTTGGGCTAGATTTGGGATGTCCATTGCTCACAAGGCTTGATTTTACATTTTGGTAAAGTGACTTTCAAAACAGAGTCTGGAATGGTCAGAATCTTTGCGGTGGCTGCTTGTTCAAAGCCTCATCCAGTGGTTCTTAAACCTTATTCTGTATCAAAATCAATGAGTTTATTAAAAATCAAATTCCCAGGCCCCACTTCCTCCTCGAGGTTCTGATTCAGTATAGTGGGGAGAACCCCAGGAAACTGCACATGTGGCAGGAACCCAGGTGGTTCTGATGAAGATGGTTCAGAGAGAAAAAACTGCCTTCGAGCTCCACCCACCCACCAGGCAGGATATTCAATCGCCCTGACGCCATCTTAGGAGGAGAAGCCAGGAGGGATTGGGTCCACTTTGGCTTGTACGTCTGACGAAATGATCCCCATGGAGTCTCTAATAGCCACAAACTGAGTTAGAACTAGGTGTGTCTGGTTGGATTTGGCTTGTTGAATGATACTGATGTCTCTCTATTTGTTTTTACTTGCCACTCGTGGATAACCTTGTGCACCCTAGAAACAGAGATACCAGACATAGGTAAGCAAACCACACGGGCAGCTACCTAATGCCCCTTCTTGCCTAACAGGCCACCTCCCAATAACGGGCTAACAGGGAGATTTTACTTTTTAATAAGGTGAAAGGAATGATGTGAAAGCACATTTAGAAGTTAGGATTCAGGTAAGTGTCTGACAAAAGAAGAGAGCTCCACTAAGTGGGAATTTGCTGAAGGATCAGACTATGTCGAAAAGAAAACAAGATAAGTGAGAGCTGGCAGTTCAGTACTTCATGGGAAAGCAAAGTCTTAAGTCTCATTATGTTTTCCTTAGGTGATATCACAAATGAGTCTGTAAGTTCAAATAGATTCAATGTTTTCAAGCTGCGGTAGAAAGAGAGGTGATACGGCAATCTTCTCAGATCCAGAAATACAGTTGACGAGTGTATTAAGAGACAGTGACCACGATGACCTTCTTGAATAAGATTTTTCCTCTTTCCCTTTGTGTGACCTTATGGTTTCTATTTCTTCCCACCAAAAAGAAATAATAGAAAAACTTTAAACCAACCATTTACCGACAGTGGCACAGAGCTCTGAAATTAATCATAATGAGCATTTCTATTCAATTTGTTTATGCATTACACTTGTCAAAACTGTTCTAAATTACCTGAAATTGCAAAGGAGAAAATTGAATTTGTTCACTTCCGAATGCCAATTGTCATCAAAATGGCACTCATAGGGTTTTTAATTTGGATTTCGTTTGGGAGATGCCACTTCCTAAAGGCCAGTGCACAAGATCAGCCTCGCTACTTTGGCATAACTGATTCCTTAAGCAAATTAAGTTGGTTGTCAAATTGCTTACTGGTTAAGTGTTGCACAGTATTAATTATAAGCATTAATTGCCCATTTAACAATCTATGTGATTTTAACTAGCATGAATGAAGGGATCTTTGCTAAGTTGAAGGGCATTGCTCAAATGTAAAGCTAACCAGAAGGTGACAATAAGTCTAACACTGAAGTTATAAAAGAAATCTTCACATATCTCAAATTGCAATATGCATGTGGACACAAGGGATTAGAACAAATTGAAATGTAGTCCAGCAGTTTTCTTTCTCGGGTATGGCATGTTTTTAAAAAGTGGAAAGAAACCAATCTCCAAAGAGCTGAAGTGCACTTGGGAAATGGCATGAATTGGCAAGAAATTACATATCAATATAGGAGACCTTCCTGACTGTTAGCTGTCAAGAAAATAACATTAATCAGATTTGAATTTTGTGTGTTGGACTATTCCATTTTCTAAAGGCCAGCACACAAAATTTTAGAACAGCCTAGCTGAGCAAAATAGGATATGTCACTCAGTTAGAAGAAGGCAGGAACACCGATTTTTTTTTTCTTTTGCCACCTTCAGAACTAAAGTATTCTGAAGGTACTTCGTACACACAGTCACATATGATCTAATCTAGTCTCGGTCAGGGCACAGGCTTGTTAGTGACCCTGGGCAAGCCCTCTGTGTGTCTGGGTTTCCCCAGCTGAGATTTGAGGAGAATGATAATTTTGACTTCCCTCACAGGCACATTGGGGATATTCAATAATAAATGAATGTAATGCATTCCAAAGTGCTTTTCTGCAAATAACATTTCTCTTGGAAAAATAGCCTATGGACTTTTCCTAAACAAAACATGATTAATCTGGCTCAGTTGAAACTTCCACCAACTGACTACCAAAATATTGAAGGTTGTTTCAGGGAAGGGTTGTGACCCCCTTTTTATTCTGGAAAGATCTGAGGGCACTGGAGAAATTTTATTCTGAAGGCAAAAATTCAACTAAATATCTAAAAACTTTTACTCAAACCCCTATTTAAGCAGTCTTTGCTACAGAGATGCCTGGGCTGATATGACTTCCAAATCAATTCTGGAGTCTGTTGGGGCCCTTTACAGTTTATTTACAGCAGCTGTCATGGTGGTTCCAGGGTTGAAGATGTCCCTGGAATCTACTGAATTCTCTTATTTGATGAAGTGAAGGTAAGTAGAAAAAAATCAAGTATTCCAATTGGATCTGATTTTTTTCCAATTAAAACTATAAACTGGGTCTTAAATCAGCATCTGCTAGCCTTTAGTATCATTAACATGCACAGATATGCTTTGAGGGCAAATATAATTACAAATACAGTCAGAAACATACCAGTCTTTAAGGGCAACTTAATTACTCTGATGACCCGCTCCCTGCCATTTTCCTGGGCTAGGTAGCCAAGATCTGAACACTTCCGTGTATTAGTTAGTTTCAAGTTGTATAGTTTAGTTCAGCAGTAACTGAACGCTGACCCTGTCAGACACTCTGTTGGTACTGAAGATAGAGAGATGAGTATGGTTCCTGCCTGCAAAGAGTTTACAGTGTACTTGGAGAGATGTGAAAGAAATAGTGCTTACACCCAGCACTCACATCTTGGTTTCCAATACCTTTCTCCAACATAAAGAACCAGGGGTCTTTAGCAAAATGATTCATTCCAATACTGGGGTAGAGACTATAAAAAGAGCATTTTGTAGTGCCAAAAAGTAGATAAGGGCTAAAACAACACAAAAACAAAAACTCCACATTGATGGATGTACGTCCAAAGGTCTCACAAGCCAACAGGAAGAGTTCCCGGGGGCTAATGCCAGAACAGTTTGAGCAACAAAATAAAGTAGCATTGGCTTTTAATGCAAAAAATAAAACAAATATCCATGAGTCCCTACTGATATAAATGAATGGCTAAATTCATAAATAAATAGAGAAGAGATAAAGCTCTCATACATAAGATTTCCAAATTGTTAATGTAGACATTCTACCCTCAAAGAGGTGGAGTATAACTCCGCAGTCCTCAAGTGTTGCCTTCACAGAGTGACGTCCTTCCAAAAAAGCATGATCTGGAAATTGGAAGAGAAAGAATAACTTTATACTGGAGAGAAACCTGACAAACTCTACCTCAGCCAAGATGATCAAGGTCAACATCAACAATGATAAGTCATGTTGATTATTATGTACCCTTGATTTGATTTGATGAGAATGGCACTTTACCCCTGTGGTCTTCCTCTCCAAAACCTATAACCCCTGTCTAACCAGGAGAAAAAAATTAGACACATTCCAGTAGAGGGCATCCTACAAAATACTTGACCAATACTCCTTAAAACTGTTAAGGTCATCAGAAACAAGGAAAGTCTGAGAAACTGTCATAGCCCAGAGGAGCCTAAGGAGACATGACTAAATATAATTTGGTATCCTAGATGGAATCCTGGAACAGTAAAAGGACATTAGCTAAAAACTAAGGAAATCTGAATAAAGTATTGGCTTCAGATTACCTTTAAAAACAATGCTAATACAATATGACAGGTGCTGAGAGGTCTCATATACCTCCTCTCTGCTCATGTCTTTCCACCTCTACTTCTTTTGTCACATTCGACAGTCATAGCCTGTTTGCTGATCTGACTCCCCGTTGGACCATGAATTTCATAAAGAAAGGGGCTGTATCACACGCACAAGAGGTCTCCAGACCACAGAAGAGTTCCTAGGCACAATAGTGCACTTAGTAAATACTTCTTAATGAATTAATGAACTATTACATGATACAGAAATGGTACTAAGGGAGGAATTTGGATGAGAGATGAGAGGCTTAGACTAATGACCATGAAGATAAAGAGAAGTGGGCAGATTGGAGAAGAGTTTAGGAGGTAGAATTTTTAAAAGCATGATGTTTTTACTGGATTTGGAGAATGATGGAAAGGAGGAGTGAAGACTAGCTCCTGGCTTTGACAACTGGGCATGGGACAGGGCTCAGGGCTGTGAGCACATCAGAGATAACAAGGTTGCTTTCCTCCAAGCTCGCATGGCCTATTGAGGGATAAAGATACAAAAAAAAATTAATACAATATATAATCCCCAAAATAGGTGTAAATGCAGTGCAAATAACCCACACTGCAGATTTAGGGAAGGCTTTCTTTGGGAGATGACACCTGAGTAAAGCCTAAAGGCATGTGAGGATTTACTAAGTAAAGAAAGGCTTGTCTACCACACCGAGGAATGTTAAAAAGTTTTTAGGGTTTTTAAAGATGGGGATCCAAACTTGGATCAAACAAAATATCCCCCAAACCGTTACTCCAGCCATTGTAAAAATGGAATTAGGAAGAATTAAAATGAATGAACGAGCTCAGCCATGTACGGTGATAAAAATATCACAAGAGATCCCATGCGAATATGGAATTGAAGAGTTTCAGGAATACCAAAATCCAATCAAGGTAACTTTAACATCACCTTTAAAAGGTACAGCTGATTGTGATTAAAACCCAAAAAAAAAAGGTCATATATAATCAGTTCTATTATGTCCTGAAAGAAGACAGAATGGATTAGAAAAGTGTGGTGGTCAGCTAAAAAAAGGAAACTTGGAGAGGAAAAGTTTGGCGATGCATCTCCCACACAGCCCTCTGTCCTTTGTATGCAACACATCTTTCAATTTACAACAGGAGCCTGGAGGCTGGTAGGGCCTCCAGTGAGACAGGAAACCTGGAGGAGAAGAAGTAGGGTTCTGAAGGATGGGCAGGCGGGAAGAGAAGAACTTCTGTTTGGGATTTGTTAAGTTTGAGGTGTGAGCCATCCAGGCAGGCATCTAGTAGGTAATTGGAGAACCAGGTATGAAAGCTACTGAAAAAAAAAATTTCCCAGGATTTTCTCTCTTTTGCTTCTTTCTCTGCCCCCCAAGTGGTTGGTATTGAAATGTCAGCTTCATTTCAGGTTAGCAGTACACACTGAGGGTTTTTTTTATACCCAGACCCCTTACTAGAAAACCGAAGTAGTATCCATCTCCTTAGTACATGAGAAAGAAGATACATTTATTCTTTTTCATTTCTTAAGAGAATTTCCCATTTGTGACAAAAGGTAGACCCCAGGGGATGCATGTTGAACAAACTGCTTTGAATAACTTTACTCTTCTCTTCCGTAGCACAAGTCCTGCTCACAAATACTATCTGGCTATGGACCCTGTGTCTGAATCACTTTATCTATCAGACACCAACACTCGAAAAGTCTACAGGTTGAAATCTCTTGTGGAAACAAAAGATCTGTCCAAGAATTTTGAAGTGGTGGCAGGAACAGGTGATCAGTGCCTTCCCTTTGACCAGAGTCACTGTGGAGATGGCGGGAGAGCATCGGAAGCGTCACTGAACAGCCCTCGAGGTAAAAAAAAAAAAAATCCTTTGGTCATCTAAAGATTTCATTTAACTTCACAAAATCCCAAGACTGTTGCCATACTGTATCCATGTATCTCAATATTGCCTCTGACACACATTGTCTCTGAAGTCCATCCCAGAAGATAGGCATGGTCAGGGCTAATTTTTAGATAATATGCATTCGTATAGTCATAAGTATTATTAAAATGTCAAAATGCTTCTTTTCCTTTCTGCCTAGGATAACAAATTCCAGTTTTGCTGGGGGGGGGGAATGTTGCCTTCTGTGGGAACTTGGCCTTACTTTTGTCTGTCCTAAATTTACTCCTCAATCTGCAAGAGCCAATCCTCAATTCTGTTGCCTGGGATGTGTGAATAAATCTGCATTCTCTCAATCAGCTTCGTGATCTTATAGACTTGAAATCATATTCCCATCTTAGGCCACTAAGCAGAAGGACAGTCAACTTAAAATCTGTTATCATATATTGCCCACCTGATCTCCTTAATTATTGAATCATTACTCTCTGTTCCTTCTCCATGATGGTGTGTGTGTATGAGAGAGAGAAACGTGCACATGCACGTGCACACTTTCACTTTAGTAGGTTTTATGAAGTATTCATTTGGTGGGTTTTAAGAAGACAATGTGGTCTTTTTAAACTATTCCACAGATAAAACACACTGGTTGAAGAAAAAATAGAAAAAAGAGAGTGCAAAAAATATTTTTAATTCAAGTTACCATAATGCTACCACATATAGAAAGCAACTGTTAATATTTTGGCATATATCCTTCTAGACTTTCTTCTATACATATTATATATTTTATTTTCTAATAATGGAATCATAGTATAGAATGTTGTTCTATAATCTGCTTTTCACACTTAATATATTATGAACACCTTTCCATGCCAAAAAATATAGTGAGGTCAATGTGTTTCATTTGTTAGATGGTCACTTATTATTTCAAATATTTAGAGGTTACTCTTTAGCCATTTGACATTTGCCATATGGGGATTAAATTCCATCTATAATCAGAGTTTAAAGCCTTCCCTTTCTTCAAGGCCATATACAAGTCCTGTGTCTTTTGTAAAGCCCCTCTGGCTAACCCCAGCCCATTAAATCTGAATTTCTCTAACAGGGTCTACACCACCCAATTACTACTAGATTATATTTTGGCTTCTTTTGCTTTCCAGCTCCAGTTCTTTCATGAATAGGACATTTTTTATTACCGAGACAAGCTGCTTGAGCTGAGAAACTACATCTGATATTTCTTTCAAATCTTCCCCACCTCCCCAGCAATATCTTGTACAGTGTGGGATCCACTATACATGCTTGTCGTGTAATTGATTGGTTAGGTAACTCAATCTATATCAAGTATTCCTAAAAGGAATTTCAATTGTGCTTTAAAAACATGGGTTTTTTTCCCCTAAAGGAATATAAGCCCCCCAAGTATCATGGTAAAGTGTTTTAAGATGTTTCTTCTCTTAAAAAAAAAAAAAAAAAAAAAGATGTTTCTTCTCTTGTGCCAGCTCTCATTCCTGCACATAGTAGGTTCACAATAAATATTTGATGAGTGAATGCATAACTCAGGTGCAACCTATAATCAACTCATTTTTCAAGGAAATGTATCAGGCTAGGTCTCACCTTTAACACAGGTTTAAAACTCTTGCAGGTATTATGAGGATTTCTGCATAAGAAATAGGGAGGAATCAAGCTTGTATTGTGCCTGAAATTGACATCCTCCTGAGTTGCTACTTGTATGAAAACCACTCATCTCACCTACCACATTCAACCTGCCACATTAAGAATGAATATCTCAGCTTTTCCAAATAGAGCAAATAATTGGTTCACTGCAGCTTTTTTCCTCGTTTCTTTTGCTTGGAAAGTAGCAATAATAGAGTCCTGATGAACAGGATTTACATGAACCCTTAAAGCATCAGTAATGAGACTGCCAAAATTTATATATCTATTAAAGTTAATATTAAACTAAGTTTTTCTTCTTGTCTTGGCTAGTAGTACATTTTCCTTTGGCTTGATTTATTCATCTTTCTATCCAAGAGTGGCCTTTATAATAATCCAGTACACTTTATTCATCCCAAAGTGAGCAGGGGCCCTAAGATCATCTGTCCGAGGCTTCGGAGAGCTGAATGTCTAATCCAGCCAAGACAGCTTTCACATAACATACTGAAGCTGGTGTTGACAACATCTGCTCTGATCCAGTGAGTGAACGAGGATGTTGAAAGGAGGGGAACGGGTGGCTCACACTCAGTATCCACCACGTCTTCCTCAACCATGTTAACAGTATTTGAAGACCCTGTTAGGGATCTTCAAAATCACTCAGATGGCAGAACCTGTGTCCAGACATCAGTTGCTCTTGAAATTGCTGGTCAGAACACTTCGATGCCTAGCTAGGGCACCTATCTCCATGCTGAATATAGACAGCACTCACCCTTGGCAGTGAATCAGAAGTGAGATTCTCATTATATGGAATGCTGCAGGGCAATTTCATAGACTTCTGTAGAGGAAGGAAAAATCATGCAAGAAGTCATTTAAAGCACAGTGTGCAAATTGAGGGGAGAGTATTGCTAATTGCTCATGATGTCTTTGAGGTTCTCCTGCAGGTTCTTTATCTCTCAAGAAAGACCAATTGGTTTGTTTGTTTGGTTGGGTTTTTTTTGCTTTACAACTACCATACACATCAGTTCCTTCTTCCTTCCCCCATAGAAGGACAGCAAATGTTTAACGGATTCCTTTAAGGAGAGGTTTGATTTTTCTCTCCACCTAGAAGCTAATAAAGAAAAGCTGTATATCAGTAGAAAATGGAAATGTACATCTAGGGAGTACAATTTCTAGGTTAGGAAAGAGAGCTTGCTCTAAGACTTTAACAAGCAACATACTGCAATTATAGGCAGTCTCTCCAACATGTCCTTAATTATGCAAGGTAAGTCAAATAAATGTTAATCTGCAAGACAGCTCATTTATTTTCTGAATCTATTCTAAAAATAGGATGAAATGAAATTTGCTTTTGAGATCATTTGTCCTAAAGTCAGAATAAATTATCAAATGGGATTAAAAACCAGTCAGCAAAAGGTAAAAGGTCAGAAGCCATGGGATTTTTTTTCTTTTTCTTTTTTCTTTTCTTTTCTCTCTTTTTTTTTTTTTTAGAAATGGCAGCAAATTGTGATGAATGTCAGGTTAGGGAACCTAGACTTTCTTGTTCAATCCATGTAAAGCCAGTGTTTCTCTGGATGACCCTGTGTAAGTCACTGGACCTCACTGTGGTTTCATTTCCCGGAACACTAAAATAAAACTTAATGGTGCCATTGACTAGTTTTGTTCCACTGGACTAGTTATTTAAACACATTTAAACACAGTTGTCAACTTGAGGGTGTGGGACAATCTCCCCCCAGCTCTAGTGTATTACAATGACCATAGCTATAACTTAGCCTGCACTCCATGCTTTACAATACAGTATGTCTAATCTTCACAAGGATGCTCAAGGTCAATTGTGTTTCCCCCAGTTCTATATATGAGGAAACAGAGACTCAGATAGGTTAAGAAATTTATCCAAATTCACACAGTTTACAAATAACACTGGAATTCAAACCATGGTAGAAAAAAAAAAAAAAGGCCTGTGATGCCTCCGATATCCATCATGGCCTTTCAGCTAAAATCCATAATCTCCATTGGTTTCTCTGGAAGAATAGGAAATATTGGAAAATGCTTTTTATCTAATGACACATATTCAAAAGGAACAAAATATTTTTATTTGCAAGATACAGGACTTTTTAGTTGAGTTTCCTTTTCCTATTAAAACTACTTTTCTGAGGTTTCTGACCTAATGGTGTACTCATAGTAGACGGCACAGCATTTACATAGTCTCTGAATGTAATTATTCAAATAAATCTTCAGGAAACCTTGTCACATCTCTTTGGAAGATTCTGCAGTTAAGAACTTCACCAACTTTTTCTTAAGGGATGGAGGCAAGAAACCTTAACTTTATTAAATTTCTTGATTACAACTGGTAACTACACATTTTGTTTAAAGGAGAAATGGAAGTCTCCCTGAATAGAATTTCATATAAGATAGCCCCTGGGTACTTCTCCCGGGAATAAGTCTTTATCTGATCCAGTTTTACGCACTTTGAGTTGAATCCCAATAAAGAGAAACATTTGCCATTTTACTCATCAATACTTCAATGTAATGGGGCAAGGAAAAAAGTTTAGCAATGAGGCTGATGGTGTGCTAATCCCTGGCATTGTATATGAGTTTGCATTGACTTTGAAAGATGCTTTTAAAACATGCATGGATGATGTAGTTGAAACTTAGGTTCCATTTATTATTTTTACTGCAACTTTCCTTAATTCTACAGAGAACTCAAACTAATGAGTCATGTAATAGATGACCAAGTACTTAAACAGAATGTGAAATGGTACTAGGTGGGAATATAAAATAAAATTTGTGACAAGCTGAATACATTTTTTTTAAGTAGATACAGAGGGTGAAGGAGTGACTGGACAAGATGAAATTAATCAGTGACTTAATTTGGTTCTCTTGGACCTCACCAAAGATTATATCTCTATTTTCATGTGCCTCTTTAAGCAAACTGACCTCAGAACTTAGCAGGACTTAGGCAATGTCCAGATGAGTGCAAACAGCTCCTGAGCCATTCATTCCCTAGGAGGGAAATGATCCTTAAATCTTGACAGCTGCCAGAAGTGTTTTTAGGGTGTTTATGACACTAATCATACACGAGTCACTTTACCTTTATTAACAATTAAGAAATCTGGGTAAGATAAAGTCTAGACAAAATCATCTGGTTTTGTCCTGACCCAGATATATCTGAATACATCCTGAGGCCTCACTGACTCCCCCGGCATCTACATGCTATTCTGAAGGGCTAACTTTGGGGCTCACAGAAAGATGCTAAAACTCTAAGCGGTGACATCTTGCTGATGTCATCAGTGTCTAAGGGAGAGAGTATAGTGCACAAACAGGGACGAGAATGTTCCTTTGGTTCTGTGCAATGGAAGCAGTAAGATTTTTCCTAAATTCCTTTAGTACATGACCCATCACAGTGGCATAAGCATTTGGATTGACACTAGGGCCGGCACTCACCAAAAGTACGGGCAAGCCACAACATGAGTAAAATGAGTGGTACATTTAGGAAACTACAAATAAATCAGTATTGTTGAAAAAAAATATCCAAGGGTCGTAGAAAGAGCAGGGGCAGGGACAGGAAGTTTGGATTTCATCCTATAGGCAAAAGAGTTGAAGTGAGAGAGTGACATAATCGTCCAATGCATACATGTTTGATAAGCTGTTTTGTAGACAGGGTAGTGCATGCACTGGAGTGAGGCCGGGGCAAAGAAATCACAGGGAGTACTGATGTCTATAGGACAGGCAATGGAAGGGAATCTAATGGAGGGGACAGAGAGGAAACCTTCAGAAGAAAAGAAGGGGAACAGAAAGAGCTTGGTATCCAGGAAGCTGAAGGAATCCTTTGTTTCAAGAAGGTGTGGAAAACGGTATGAAATATTACACATTTGTAGCCATTGGATTAGACAATGAGGAGTTCATTGCTGACCCTGCTATTGTTGGTTTGAATAGCAGTAGGGATGGAAGCCAAATTGCAGTAATTTAATGAGCCAATAAGAGGAGAGAAAATAAACACTTCTAAAGAAGATCGCTCTTCTGAGAAGTTTAGATGTGAGAGAGACAGTGATGAGTAGTGACAGGACAGGGCGCTCAGGGGGGCTTCAGCTATAGGAGATATGGTATTGGTTAGAGGTAAACGAAAAAATACAGAAGACAAAATAAATGATGAAACCAGGTCTGGAGGAAACTGGGAGGGAGTAGGCCTTGAAAGGGAGGGGAGATCGGAGAGACCATCCTAAGATAACGGTAGGTGTCAGTAGAAGGAACTAGAAGGTTGATGGTACTCCATTCTGGATCTGTTCTGCTAAAAATGAGGACGTCAGGTTAGGAAAGATTTGGGAGAGCCAATTAGTGAAGAAGGCTTTCTGGGTAAGATCAACATTCTACCACCCAGGGCCAAATTCCCAGCTCAGCTTCAAGGAATCTTCCATGAGAACTTTCCTCACACAGCCTTGTCTTAGAATCAGAGGTTCCTTGAGAAAAATGTTTGACAAAGCCTTAAAATTCAGGCAAAATGATTTTTTTTTTTTACTGCTCAGTGATCCATGCTGTGTCCGCTTCTGGAGATTTCTTTCCTAAACTATGTTTTTGATCTCTCAGTTTATGGTAGCTATACCAGAGACCTCAGTACCTCTGATGCAACCAGAATGAGAGCTTAGTGTGTTCCCTGCAGTTGTTCTAATGCATCTGCCTATGATGGTCAAAAGATTTTGACCTTATATTATGTCAGCAGCTGGAACTTGAGAATCTTTCTGCCTATACTGTCAGAATCCTAAAGCCATCAAACTGTTGGTGTGGAGAAGTTAGACAAAAGGAAGGCACATACATTTATCCTTGGCTAATTGGTCCAGGACACATCAGTGGTTAATACAGAGAAACCTGTATTAAGTTCATTTAAGTTTTATAAAGCTACAAATGCATTATTAAATGACTTTTTCTTCTGCATTTATTTTCATTTTCATGCATGCATAATATTCTAACAAACACAGAGATAATATTTTAGAGGCCAAAGACCAAGAGAAAGAAGTTCCCAGGTTCTAGAGTCAAACAGAACTGGATACATATCCCAGATTCACCACCCATTAAATGTGTGACCTTGAATAAGTCACCTAAATTCCCTGAACCGCGGCTTCCTGATCTGTGAAGTTAGAATACTAGCTAACAGTGCCTACACAATAGTGTTCAGCAGTATACGTAAAATGCCTTGTAAAGCTCGCTGCCCAGCATGTAGTGTGGACATGTTAAATGTCACCTGCCATTATGATCAGGCTTGCTCTTTTGCTGCTAATAACAATACTACTTATGATAGTAACTCAACCATGGAATAAGTTACTTTGGAGGGAGGCAAGTTCCATGTCCTTGAAACTCAGTCTGAGACGTGATCATTTCCAAGGAGGAACGGTGCCATAAAAGAAGCAAGAGTCAAGGTAAAGTGGAATTCAGGTATTATATGTGATTTGACTAGTCAATCCCTCACACCCTTGAGAGGCAGTAATTCTAGTTGAACATGTTGTATTTTGAGGAGCCCACGAAGGCCCACCTAACCAAAGTCATTCCCTTTGCCATTAAATTCACTCCATAAGGGTTTTCTTCATGTATGAATTTCTGTGTTTAATGTGGGGTATTGCCAGGGAGAGCAAAACCTGAATTCCTCATTAAGGTACTATATGGGGGCCTTGAGGACATGGAGCACAGGATGGATGTGTTTGGATAGATGGGATCACCCGAGGGGGCCAAGCCAAGGTGGGAGCTACTCTAGGCAGCATGGGGAAATGTGTTGCTAGGTATCTAGCAGAATGGTGGCAAAGTGGGGAGAGACGGGGGAGTAACAGTAATATACTTCTCCTCTGCAGCATTGCCTAAAATGAAGCGCAGACCCCTACATATCAAGACAAACAGTATGGAATTATGATTCTTCCTCTTTTTATTTAGATCAGTAGCCAAGACAACTTTGCTTCCTTATCACAGCTCCTCAGTGTCACATCCTTCTTATCTGCCCACTGAAGAATCACCTCAGCTGATAAAAAGAAGAACCCTCTCCCCACCAAACAAAAATGACAGAGATCACACACAAACACACTGCAAATCACTGAAATCATATTTTGAGTGGTGTATTATGGTAACCTATAAATAACTAATTGCATAAAATTGCTTTAGTAGTTTCTAGATGGCAGCTTTAATTAAAAGCACCAGAGACATTTAGAAGTTTAGAAATGGATGGCATGTAATTTGCCCTTTTACCAACCATAAAATGGTAATTAAGGAATTTGATTCACTTCTTCCTATTAAAAGTTTTATGAGAATAGCAAGTTCCTTCTAAATACAGTTTCTCTTCAGCAGAAGGTAGTATGTCTGCTTTATCAGTCTTCTCCAGCACGGTAAGATATTTTAATGTACAAATTCTGCAGAAGTTAATTAGGAAATTTCTTTCAGTGCAAACTGTTTATTTTTAAGGTTCTAAAACGTGAAACTGTATTAGAGGTAACCCTTTGATCAGGGCCCCATATTGCTCTACCATCCATACAAGGTGGCCCAATAATTTCAAGTTTACCAGATACATGGAGCTGTGAAATCAAAGAAGAGAGGAGGTCATTTCCTGGTGAAACCAGCATGCTTTGCTGTTTCTTGAAGGAATCTGAAACCTACAGTGCATTGACTTCCCAGGGAATCCAGAACATTCACTCCACAACAGAGAAGTCATCAGTAGATGTTTTTAGCTTCATTGATCTTCCCGCAATACTGGGTGAATTAGCAGGCGTACAACACGCAGCAGACCCAGATGTCTTTGGAAATCCATGATTTTAACATCATCATAAGGTAAAACACAGCTGGAAAGGGAGCCAGGAAGCCCATTTTTATTTTATAATTGATCGGTTGATTGCATTTTTGCCCACTTCAGCCCAAATATTATGAATGGCACCACACAGAGCATTTAGACCCGAGTTTTGAAGGCACTAATGACTTAAGTTATATGCACATGAGAAAGACAGCTGTTTTGGTTTGTTTTTTTAAGTCAAGCAGAGTCTCTGAAGTTATCTAAGCTGGATAGATCTATGCAGCAAACTGATAAAGTAGGGCAGGTTTGAAATGTCTCCTCTTCATTCCCTTGTTCAGTGATTCCCCTGGCTGAGCCCTTGCCCCGCCCCTCAACCTGTCACCCCTACGTAGAAATACACCCTATTTTCTTCCCACCCTCTCAACAGAACTGGGCAGCCACAGTGGTATACTAAAAGGGGATGGGACAGTGGGAGGACTGTTTCATCAGTGACATTGTTTAGAATTTCTCGTGAATGGTGATAGTAAACACAGACCTGGTATTCATCCGTTTTATTATTGTTTTTACTGTTTCTTCTGAAAATTCACTCCCCTTACTGTCAGCACCGGGGACAGACCACTCCCACCGTCCGCAAGCCTTGGCCCAGCCTTGCAGGTATAAGGAAAATACTTGCAGAATAGGATTCAGTAGAGAGCTCAGAATACAAACCATAGAAACCGTGTGCGGCTACTCCTGTGAGGGCATGGTTACTGTGTACGTACAGAGAACAAATGCAAATGGCGTCTGGGTGCCTCAGTTCAGCCTCTGGCTGGCGTCTGGTTTCGACTCAGGTCATGATCTCAAGGGCCGTGGGGTCGAGCCCGGCGTCTGCTCCCTGCTCGGCAGGGGAGTCTGCTTCAGATTCTTTCTCCTTCTCCCTCTGCTCCTCCCGGCTTGTGCACTCTCTCTCAAAGAAAGAAAGAAAGAAAATTTTAAAAATGGAAATTTGTCAAAACGTTAGCAGTGATAATTGCCACGTAAGGAATATTGAGTGATTTTATTTTCTTCTCAGTTTTCTGAGAATTTATTATTTTTATAATTCAACAAAAGATGAAACAGATTTTAAAATACACACACACACACACACACTGTCCTGTCCTATGGCCAATCTCTGAGGACTTGCATTTCTTTTCTTCCATAGACGACCCGTCTCCAGCAGGGATGTCCTAGTACCGATGGCTGACAGTGGGTTACTCTGATCTGAGCACATTACTAGAGACCTGCTGAAAGGCGTAATGCCATAAGGCAGGGAAAAAACCAAAATGGAAGCCTTTGCTTCCTGGCAAGCCAGTAGTAAAAGATATTTTAATTACATTTATTATTTTTTAAGAAAAAGAAGTATAAAAATACAAATTAAAATGGTATCACCATCTAGCTAAGTCCCGTTGATACTGAAACATAAAAATGGAAAAGTAGTATGTGAGTATGGTTTGAAAGTGTGAACTCTCCAGATAGGTACAAAAAGCAGATTCCAGACTTCATCACAAACACACACAACCCAGTCTCTCATTTTAAAAGCAAAAGTAACAGCTTCTTGTTTCTTTGAGACCTTTATGTATTTTTCCCTTACGTGAAGGGAATCATACCATATGGATTACTCTTCACCCTGCTTCTTCCATTCAATAAAAGATCTTGAAGGCTTCCATAAAAGCATGTACATACCTACCTCTTCATTTCTGAGAGCTGTATAATATAACAACATATGGCTATACCATAATTGGTTGAGCCATTTGCTTTTTGATGGATATGTTGTTGCTTTTTTTCTTAATTTTTTACCGCTAAAGTGCTGTGCTGAACAACCTGGTTCATATATACCGTAGCACTTCTGTAAATACATACATAGGGTTAATTTTTAGTAGTAGGAGATATTACCAAATTATCCTCCCAAAAGATTGAGCACATTTACACCAGCAGTGTGTAAACATGCCCATTTTGCCATACACTTAGCTGCTCTGAGTATCCTTAAACCTTTCCATGTCTGCCCATCTGATCAGTGGGAAAGGGGTCTTGTACCCGGTAGCTTTAATTTGAATTTTTTTAATTATTAATGAAGCTGAGTGTCATTTCCTGTCTATTGTGACCATTTGTATTTCTTTTTCAGTAAACTCCCTCTGCCAGTTTTTCTACTGAGCTGTTGATCTTTGTGTTTTGTCAGAAAGGCATCCCTTTTCCCTCCTATGTGTTGCAGATATTTTCCAAGTTTGTAATTTCTCGTTTATTTAACCATATGGAAGTTTTCTCACTCTATGTGGTTAGATTTAGCAGTACATTTCCTTAAGGTCCTAAGGTTCATGGCTTCCCAGAAAAGCCTTCCTGTAGTAAAGGTATTTTTAAGGCAGATGGACAGTCCTTTAAGTAACCCCTGAATCATACCATGTGTCTTTCTCCTTTGGGTCCCGTGAAATTTGGAAAACTCAGGAAGCGTTTAGAGTAGTTTAAAATGAGAGACTGTGGAGTCAGGCAGATGAAACCGAATTCAAATGTATTACTAACATCGTCGAGCCACTGTTTTCTCATCGGTAAAATGGAGATGGTGCGCCTACCTTCCTGACAGGGTTCTAGAGGATGAATTGACACTGGCTCAGCCAGTTCCTGGCACAGATCAAGTACTGAGTAAAGTAGGAAGAGGAGAACGAGGATAAGTAGATAAGTTTTCAAACTAATAACTGTTATTAACTGGATTGTTTTCAGGACTAGTAATAATCATTTTGGTTTCGAAATTGTTTGACTATATTCAAATTCTTTTCTGTCAAACTTCATTGATTGTATATTCACAGCCCTAACTCAATTCTGTTTGCTTGCAAAATGCATTGTCCAACTAAAGGGGGAATATTGCAACCATGTATTTAGAATACTTGGAAAGAGGTACTGGGAAAAGCTCCACTGAAGGAAAGCTGTGGAAAGTCATAAGCGCATATGTGCGTATGGAGACATGTGCTAGGATGTCACTCCAGTAAGAAAAATGGAAACAGCCTCACAATCCATCAGTGAAGGCTTAGTCACATGGTGGACTATTGTATAACAGTAAAAATAAGTTAACTACGTCTACATGTAAAAAATATTAATGGTCACGAAACATAAGGCTGCATGAATAAAAGAAAATTGCAAAAGAAATACATGGTGTAATGCCATTAGCATATTATAGTGGTAAAATATATAAAACATACGTTTTACCATTTTAAATATATAAAACAAAATTTACCATTTTAGCCATTTTCAAGTGAACAGGTTTTTTTTTTTCTTAAAGATTTTGTTTATTTGAGAGAGAGAGAGAGAGCATGAGCAGGGGGGAAGGACAGAGGCAGAGGGAGAAGCAGGCTCTCCGCTGAGCAGGGAGCTGATGCCAGGCTTGATCCCAGGACCCTGAGATCATGACCTGAGCTGAAGACAGTCGCTCAACCAACTGAGCCGTGCAGGCGCCCCTTAGTGAACAATGCTGAAGCATTAAGTATATTCACATGGTTGTGCAGCCATCACATCATCCATCTCCTACGTGAGTATCTGAAGTGCATAAGCAGTACTAGATACTTGTAGACGTGTACAGATGTAGACCATGTGTGAAAACATGCGTGGTAGTGATGCACGCTGCCTGCAGGGCAGGGGTTACTTCTGGGGAGAGAAGGGAAAGGGCAGGAGGGATAAGGACATGGGGCTTTGGCTGTATTCATAATGTTTTCTTTTGATTTTTTTCTGAGCCATGTGAAGTGAATGTTAACATCTGTTAAATTTGGGTGGTAGATAGAAGGCAGCATGTAATGCTATTTTCTGAGTTGAATACCATTTGAAATATTTCATAATCTAAAAAAAAGTAAGTAAAAAACAGGGTTTAGAAAGCAACTTGCAAATTTATACCTGACAAGTCCATTTTTAAAAGTGGTTTGTTTGTTTGTTTGTTTGTTTGTTTGTTTGTTTGTTTGAAATAAGGCTTTCACGCATACAGAGATGATATTCAAAATATTTAACAACCTGTCAGGCACAAGTCCCAGTGTATCAGAACACACACCAGCTTTGGCCCTGGAGTAGGGTCTTTAAGGCCTCCTACAGTGGCCAGCTTACATCCGTTCTTTTCCATCCTGATTGGATTTGAGGTTGTAGAGCCTTACCAATACCTCTAGTGTGTGTCCGTACGTGGGGAATAGCTGAATAGCTGACCGTGAACTTCCTCAATATTAAAGAGTCTCAATATAATGAGTCCGCTTTATCGTTGCCCAAAGAAAGTCACTGTTTCCTTGGGAGTGAGTCCTGGCCCATTTAAAGTTTCTCCCTGAGGAATCAAAGGCTATTTAATAACTCAAATGTAAGGTTATCTTCAAGCCCCAAATATCAAAGCCTGGCCAGGAAGCCCCAATGTTATTTGCTCTATTTTTCTTCCAGTTTCATTTACTAGCAATTCCATTTGGTTTTTCAAAAAGCTTGTTAGACTGTGTAATAGGTTTTTGGGAAAAGGAAGGTGGGTGGGTGCCTGATTTTACCAGTATTTACTCCAAAAAGAAAGCTGATTACAGTGGTAGTTCCCCTCAGAGCTCAGGAATCATTGCTCATTTTGGAAGGCATCTCTAAGCCAAGGAAATTGAAGCCATAGTAATAGAGTGACAGGTCTGCTTTGCCCCTCCCCAAGCCAAAACCCATCAGAATGGCTTCTGCCAAGGTTACCTGCTTTGGTTTCTACAATCTTTTCCCTGTGTTCTCTTGAATGAAGTTAAAGAACTGTAGGCAGACTACTACTCCAGCCCTGCTTTAGGACCTGTCTCACAAAGGGCACCTTCCCCCCTTTCTCCAGTGGTAAAACTGGGGGCATTTCTGGGGAGAGTGGTCTGAAGAGGGGTACTTTGAAATCTCCTGATTTTAGCCTGTTAGGCTTGAAATTTTATGAGAAACCACAGATCAACACAGCACCTTCAAGACCTCTGTTGTGGTTTGGTTTGGTTTGGTTTGTTACTAATGCTGGTATTTTATTTTGCAAGTATACCTGGTCTAGTTTTAACAGCATGACTTTATTCGAATTATCCACTTGAATATTAAAAAAAATTGTCCATTAAGAGAAAACCAGAACCACTGCCTTCTGAATTGGCCCTAAATTGATACCTTCCTAGTTCCCGGAAATGCTAGAGATTTTTGAATTAAGGAAAATGAAAAAAATGGTATCTCGCTGTATTTTTAAATGCCTCCATTTCCTTGTGTTTTAGTTCCTTTCTTAGACTCACTGTTATTTAGACTGGCTATTATTAATTTGTTTTTTCCTAGTTGCTCAAATTGTTCCCTCTCTACCAGAGCTTAGTCATTTATTCCATAAACCTAGAAAGCACTCCTGTGTGGCAGGAGCACGCAGCTAACTGCTGTCACCAAACACTGCAGTGATCTCTTGTGACAACAAAGACCCCCTGGTTATCAAACAGGTATCCAGAAATGTCATCATCTTAATACTTTCAACATATTTAACTGGTATCGATAAGACACCAGTGTCAGTGACCCACTATCCTACTTAGAAGACTCCCACTGGTTTTAGCTACTCTGTCAGACCCGCATCATGCTCCCGGTAGATCTTGTTAGAAAAAGAACCGTGTTCACTGAGCTCCACCGTTTTGTTAAGCTTTTCAAGCAGCGAATAATCTGGTCCACCTGGGAAAATTGGAAATTATGAGTGGACTAAAAAGACATGGTCCCTGCCCATGAGTGGAATATGATCTGGTAGAGGAGAAAAGAGAGGAATCCTTAAAGAAGACTATAATCTAGCATGAGGTCGTGGGATATAAACTGTAAACACTCCAGGGGTTCAGAGAATGGAGAGCTGATTGGCATTGGAGGAAAAAGAGAAAAATGAGCAGAAGGGGCAAGATGTGGAAGAAAAGAAAGGAATCTAAAAAAGAGCTGAACACGTGGAAAAAGAGAACTAGAAACTCGATTCTAACCTCTATTCCTGATAGGTTAGTGTAACTCAAAACGGAGTAAGATCAAAGAACAAGGCAAAGAAGAGAAAGTAGGGCAATAGAGAGCAAAAAGCCAACGCTAAATGGGAAATGAATAACTCAGCCCTTCCTATGAAGATGAGGATGCTCCTGAAATGGATTAAAATGGCCCGAACTCGTATCTAAAATGCATTCTTGAGTTCAGTCAAAACAGCCTGTGCTCTTAGTTACAGGCCAGCCTTTAGATTTGCAACCTAACAACACTATCCCTGTTGTGATCCTCCTTCCTACCCACCGGGATTGGTAAGAACATGTCTTCTACTAGGCTCAGAAGATTTCTAGCATCAGAAAAGAACGATGAAATTGTTTGATTTAACTGACAAGGAAAGACCTCCATCGACGTTTTTGCAAGTCTCTGAGTCAACATGTGGATTGTAATTGAAGCTAGACTTGAGCTGTGTCTTGAAAAATAAGCAGGATTGGGAGACTAGGAGAAAGAAAGGGCCCTCCATGCCCAGGGAACATAGCACGGGCAAATAATGTAGTGATGGCCAAGGGGAAGGTATGTTTTAGAGCCATGACATAGACCACTTTGGAACAGTGACACAGGGCCCTGTACAGACTCACCATGATTGTCAGCGAGGCGGAGAGGCTGACAGAATTCCACACCGGGTTCCTGACCTCTAAGTCAGTCCGGGCTGAAGCACGTACTCACGTAGCGGGTCACCCCCAGCGTGATGCCCGAAGGCTAACAGTTAATCAAAAACGTAAACATGAACATCACTTGTGTTAATTTTTCAGAAGGATTTCACAGACAGAATAGATGTTATTTTATTTGATCTTTACAGTAATGCCCTGACATGGGCAGCTCAACTTTTAATCTCAACCGTAGACAAAGGCAGACACCTGAGCACTGGGAGATGGTGGAAAATTCTGAAAGTCGGTCAGTCTCTCAACCGGATCACCCAGCTTCTACCCCCAGACTCTTCCTCCTCCTCCCATCTCTCCCATGAACATGTCTGGGTGATTGAATTTAGAGAAAAGACGTGGGGATGGCCGTGGAAACCCCAATCTCAGTCAGGATAAGGGTAGGGAAGTCACCAGCCCCCCGTGAACAAGGCACCCCAGTAGTTTTAATGCCTTTCCAGAAAACCTAATGCCTATAGATGTCAAAATTGTACATGAGGATGTGGAAAAGAAAAAAGAGTTGTTTGTCTCCTCAGGCAACCACTTGGACTATTTTTTTTTCTTTTACTCAGCTGTCATATTTGTGTGTGTGTGTGTGTGTGTGTGTGTGTGTGTGTGTGTGTGTGTGTTGTAATCACGTATTTATTGAGCCCAAATCAGCCCTCCTAAATGTCTCTTAAACTCCCATTTAAGAGGTTTAAAAATTATATTCATACAGTATTTGTTACCCTGCCTTGCCTTTTGCCAATGACTGTCTACCACTTCTGACTTTGTGAACTTCTCTTCCAGTGTCAGCTTCATTAGTCAAGATGTACAGATGTTGGAGGAATTTTAAATGGGCCTTCTTTGGTTTTTTTGAATGGGCACTACATGCAAATAATTATCCTACAGAAATTTTAATTCTTCCTGAGTTAGCCCACTTTTGTGAATAGTAAGCACTGTCAGGCTTAATCCCTCATATCCTGCTTTTACTGAATATTCAGGCCAAGGTATTCTACTTAGTTTGCTTTTTTATTAGAACCTCTTGGTCATTCACATACCTTGAGAGAGACTCATTTTCCCTAGAGTGTAACAACTGCAATTAGTTTTTTGCTGGTCCATGGGCAATAAATGAACTTTCCCTCCTCAGGCTAATTGTTCACATAATGTTCTTGCGAGGCGGTTTGTTTCCTTAGGATGACAGAGGCGTTTCTTCAAAATGTATCTGAGTAGTGTCCCAGATATGGCTGCTTGATGTTTGAAGAATTTTTTAAGGGGCGGGGGAGGAATATAAAATACTCAGCTTGCATTTGGTAAACCTCATTTATCTTAGCCCATACGTACTGAATCCCCTTAAATCTCAGCCCGCAGGCATCTTTTAAACAAGAACTCTAGCACAAAAATAAAATAAGAGATGTGCATTTCAACCTGAACTAGAACCATCTATTTACCCCAATCTCTCTTACACACACACACACATACATACACCTACATCTTTAAAACAATGAAAAATAATTCATACCATTACTAGTATCTGGTATCGCTGTTAAATATTGAGACACTACCGCCAGCCCTGGCCCAGGATCTCCCTGAGCCACTTGTATAGCATGGAGCCTCATTTATTTGGTTCTCTGGATGAAAATTTTAGCCATCTCATAAAAGCTTGAAGGTTTTTATACCACCACTCAATGGTGCAATACTTCCCCTCAGCTAACAAAATTGTTTCCTACCACTACCTTGTCTATGGTGAATCTAACAGGGCAACTCTGCTCCTGACAAGTGTTACAGGATGCTTCATGGACGTAAATTGTGTACTATGTCTGTCCAACATGGAAAAGCCTAAAATGTTCAATCAGGGCCTATGTGGAAGTGTTTGTCCCTGGTTCTGGGCTTAGAAAAGTCACTTTCAGAAAGAATTATGGCAGTGACTGAGCAATTGGGACACCACTTAGCACCACTCCATCCTTTTCAAAGTGCTTCCATTTCATTGGCTTTTGTGAGCTTCACACCATTTTACCCTGTATGATAGGCAGGATCTGGGTTCGGAAATCAAGACACTAAGTAGTTACATGCCTTCCTCGAAGTCCTACAGCTGATCTGTAACAGAAGTTAGCCTGAAACCCACATCCCCTGATGCGACCCTGGAGCCAGCGTTGTCTCTGCTTTTCCTTATGTGAAAACAAAGAAGTGAGGCATATTAAGGCAAAATCTTGAGGTATTTGTTTCCTTAGTGGTCCTGAGATGGTAAGATTGGAAGACATCACAAGACCATAACACAGAGCTGTTAACAGAGCAGAGTGGATTTGGGGTGTCTGAGCCACTCACTGTAGCTAGCTACATGGATCAAATATATGTGCAGTTCATTGGATCCACGGTTCTTATTCTACTTGCTTTTGGTTGGTAACCCGCTTCCCACCCCCCATACTCTAATCAGCACTAATTGATAGGGGACTGTACTCCTCTTAAAGGTCTTTAGAGAGAGAAAGTATCATTATTTCCTTCTAAACTCACTGTGAGAAACTCATGTGCAGCTCTTGACCTCGTGGCAGGCTTCACTTGATTTAAGTTAGGTGCATTTCAATGTATAGACTGCCCCCAAGTTATGGTATTTTGACTTCACCGTGGTGCAGAAGAAATCCGCATTCAGTAGAAACCATACTTTGAATTTTGATATTTTCCCAGGCTATCAAGATGCAGTACGATACTCTCAGGATGCCGGGCGGAAGTAGGAATCCGCACCTCCAGGCCACATGATCACGAGCAAAACACAACCATTCTGTTTTTCACTTTCCATACGGTATTTGATAAATTATAGGAGATATTCAACACCTCATGATAAAAGAGGCTTTGTGTTAGATGATTTTGCCCAACTGTAGGGTAACATAAGTATTCTGAGCACGTTTAAAGTAGGCTACGTTAAGCTATGATGTTCAGTAGGTAAGGTGTATTAAATGATTTTAGACTTAATGATATTTTCAACTTACAGTGACTTCATCGGGGAGTAACCCTATCATAAGTTGAGGGGAATCTGTAAACGTGTGACAATTAAGTCCATAATTCAGCAAGTTTTATTGATCATCTGTGCCCGGGTCTACTGGATTTGTTGAGATATAAAAGTAAAGCATAATAAAATCCAGTTTTTGCCCTCAAGGAGTTGTTGCCTGGACAGAGCATGACTGGAGAATTCAAATTTATAAAAACCCCAAAAACAAAAACCAGCTTCGGTAGGTTAGAAAACAGAGAGACCAGAATGAACTGGAGTTTGCAGGTAAGGCTTTCCGAAAAAGAAACATCTTATAGAAGCCTTAAGAGGTGAATAGGATTTGAGTTGGTAACTGTAATAGTCAGTCCAAGCTAACTATATGGAAAAAGAAAAAAAACCCTCACGCACTCTCAATGGCTTAACAAAACAGTACTTTGTTTCTTGCTCACATCATAGTCCAATGAGGTGGGAGAAACCTCCTCCTCAAGTGGTAATTCAAGTAACCAGGCTCTTTCTATCTAGTAACTAGCTACTCAGTCCCTCTGTATCTGGCTAGCCTGCGTGGGAAGAGGGTGATCCATGGAGGAGCTCAACAGAGGTTTTGTTAGGGACCAAGCCTAGAAGTAGCATGCATCACTTCTGCCCACACCTAACTACAGAGGAATTTGGAAAATGTAACCTAGCTCTATTCTCAGAAATAAAAATAGATAGGGTGACCTGAATACATAGCATTGTCTCTGCCATACTAAAGGGGGAGGGCTTTCTGAAGGAAGGATGGGGAAGAGAAAGGTGGCAGAGCAAAATCAGAGTAGTTTTAACATATGAAGAGTCTGTATGTTACTCTAATGGTAGATACATGTCAGTATACATTTGTCCGAACCCATACAATGTCCGACACCAAGCGTGAACTCTAATGTAGACTGGGGACTTTGGGGTAATAATGATGTGTCAGTGTAGGTTCATCAGTTGTAACAAATGGACCACTCTGGTGGGGGATGTTGATAGCGGGAGAGGTTATGCATCTCTGGGGGCAAGGGATATATGGAACATCTCTGTAGCAAGACATAACTTTTAACAGCAACGCTATACTGGTTATTGGATTCACTCCAAGTTCATGGATCTTCTCTGCCCACAGCAGCCTCTTCACTGACAATATATTCCTCCTGATTGGGGCGCCTGGGTAGCACAGTCATTAGGCGTCTGCCTTCGGCTCAGGGCGTGATCCCGGCATTCTGGGATCGAGCCCCACATCAGCCTCCTCCGCTGGAAGCCTGCTTCTTCCTCTCCCACTCCCCCTGCTTGTGTTCCCTCTCTGACTGGCTGTCTCTCTGTCAAATAAATAAAATCTTATATATATATATATATGAATATATATATATATATATTCCTCCTGATTATCCTCTAGCAAGCATCATAAATCGGCAACTCAAGGAATAAATCCAGTTCAAAAATATAATCCATTTGGCCCATATTTATTTATTTAAGAAAAAAAAGATCGAATGCATTTAGGTGGCACGTGCTTTCTTTTGTTAACCTCAGTTTTCCCTAGAACCTATATAATCTATTGGCACTAACTTACAAATTTATGTCATGTGCCTGGCCCCTGACAACATAGGAATCTGTCACCCTTGTTTCTGGGGCCTCCTTTTTATGTGATAACTCATACAGTAAGAGTTGAATTACCAAAATCTCCATCACACGGAAATGCTGAGTACTTTCTCAAAACTCACAGCTTTGTGGGGTGAAGCCACAGAGTATCTTTGAAGGATAATTCTGAAGAAGTCCAAGAGATCTACAGGAATATAAGAACTCTTAACAGTCTTTTGAGCGGGGTCATTAGTCACTCTGACAATTTAACAAAAGCAACGGACCATCTCCCCATACACAAAATACTTTGCAGATAATTTCATGGAGCTTCTGAGCCCTCTGAAGCCAGTCTATACACCATTCCTGTGGTAAAGTGATAGCCCCATTTAGGCTGCATGGAAGAGGGATTAAGAGAATGGGCAATGAACTCATGCAAACAAGCTAAATCTAGAATTTTCTAGGTAGGTAACCTGGAGTTAGTCACTCAACCTCTGAACTTCTATTTCCGCATCTGAAAAATGACAATAATACCTACTCCACAAAGCTGCTATGAGGGTTAAATGAGAAAATGGATGTAGAGAACCCAGCACCATGTCTGGAATGTCATAGTAGTCCCAGCAAATGAAAATGGTTATTATTGAGTGATATTAGTCAGTCTTCATGGGTTTTCAGTGGAGCTTACCTGGATTTCACACTAGGCTCATCAGGAATTAGACACGGCCATTCAGATTTTGCTTTCGTGTCACTTACTCTGAGAAATCACTTGTGACCTTCATTTCCCCAGCCCAATCCCCAAGCTTGCTCCCACAGCATCCTGACTCACTCTAAACTAGAGCTTATCTCCAGGCACTGTAATTGCCTGGCCGTTGGTTCCTCTCCCCCACCAGTTTCTGAGCTCTGTTTCATACTGCTCTGCTGTACTCCGAGTGCCTAGCACCGTACCTGACATATAACAGATACAAAATAAATCTAATAATAAATTGGGAGAAAGAGGTTCCCCAGTAAGCTTTCAGAAAAATAGTGGTTGGTGGAGATAGGAGAGCCCTTCATTCACTCTGTCTTGCCCTGAAAGTTAAAGCTTTGAGAGGATCAGAAGGAGCTGAAGAGAAGACAAATGCTAAAAACTGGCCTTTTTTCGATTGGAATTCTTGGTTAACTAGCCCAAACATCTGTTGTTTCTTATGATATCTCTGAAGCCCTTTAAAAAGTACCTTCTGAGCTGTGAAAGAAAGGACTTTCCGGTCAGTAGAATATTCATTTGAATGCTTATCATTTTTAATTTGTATTTAAATTCTTTGGAATTTGACCTTTACTATTTAGAATATACTGTAACTTTTCTATTAAACAATATCGGATTAAGTCACACCATTCGCTAGTCATATAATATTATAGTGACTTTTTTAGAGTCTCTTACTGAAGAAATCCTGTTCTCATTGTTAAGGACACAGTGAAATCATTTCATCTGGTCATTAAGCTCTGCCTCCTTCCAACCCTAGTGACACACAGATATTTGTAAATTCTCCAAGTTCTAGAAGCTCCATTTAGGGGCTGCCTAGCAAGCGAACTTAACAGGCTTACTGTGCAAAAGTAACTTGACCCTTTCTGATCCCAGTGGGTAATTAAGTGGACAGTAATCAGATCAGTTGGAGAATGGACTTTTTTGCCCCTTGGAGAATTTCCACATAGACCAACATATGATACCAATTTTCAGAGAAATGGATTGCACATAAAGCAAAATATTTTAATCTCTCTCTGATTTAAAGGGCACTTCATGATCAACAGCTAATGTCAGTTATACAATTCAGCACTCTCAGTATTGGAGCTTGAGCTGACGCCATATTGCGCTTAGGACATTCCCTGAAAGTTTATTTTAACCATTTATCTCTGTATCATAAAATTAAAGCACATTGTGGCAGGGGGGAAAAAACAGTATTTCAGTTTTCTGGTTGCTAGGGCTCTAGATGAGAGAATTTTATGACTACTTTCCAAAGCCTATATTCTGAAAGAAGGTTCATTTTTAATGTAGAAATAGTAAAAATGTAGGTGGCCTCAACAGCTGTAATTTTTATAAATTAAATACAAAGATACCTTCTGCCAACATTTGAAATTGGCATTCTGCACGGCCAAATACTCCGATCTTCACTGTTACCTAATTTGATATTTGAGCCACTATTTCCGGGCTATTAACCGCCACATCTGGACTCCCAATGACCTCACATCAGGAAATCCCTGCCTGTTCCAGTATCGATCAGCAGTGTCCTCTTCCCCAACAGGTGCTACATTTATTAGTAACTGTCCAGGCCACCCCAGCTTTAGGCAATTGTCTTCTTCTGAATTACAGTATTTATTCATTGGAGGATAATAAGACAAGGGAAGAAGTCAAATAATTTCGCCTGTAATTTGCAGCTGTTTCATACAGAGCTATGCTTCGCAGAGAAAAGAGCCTGCAGTTCAGATATTATATAATGTCCCCTACTTTGCATAAGACGTGGTGAATAATTTTTTTTACAAGATGCACTTTATTTATGAGCAGGTCCTTCCATAGAAAGAGCTTGTTAGAGCTTAATGCTGATGAATGGAGACAGCACCATTCACACTTCCAGGTTATGGTCTGTCAGTGCTTTCATTATATGCACTAATTTACAAGGATTTATTTATTTTCTCACAAATGTAAAAATGTGCTCCAAGCTAAACATGTTGTCTGGGCATCTGAACCCAGTGTTTTCCTTCCTGGAGGTGGGGTGCTGTGGAGACTCAAGTTGTCTGTGTTGTTCTTCCTACTTCCCCCCCCACTAACCTTGTGGCAACATCAGAGATCTATATATTCTTGCTTGCTCTAAAAATGAATACTGGTTAAAATTTTAAACCCTGGAAGTGGTCTTCTCAATGCAATTTAACTCCTTTCTTAGCCAAAGACTGTGCCTTCCATTGTGTTTTAAGTGGTAATGAAAATGCTGTCAGCACAACAACGGATGTGGCCACTGGAACAAATTATCCCCACAGCGTTAGGTACCAAATTTTGGGAATCTGGGTACAACAATATCAAAACACAAAAGTCAGTTGCATCTGCAGATCGCACTAGCCCCAGATGGCTTTATGTGCTCTGAAATCACTCACATCCCCATCCCTGAAAAATAAAGCTTAAAATACATGGGGCATGTGCCACCTTCTCCCACTCAGCCTAACAAACGGTAATAGATCATGCTGACTGCATCATCGACATCCCTGGGCTACGCCAATGCTCATTATGGGAGGGGAGACTGCCCCCTTCCAAGTAATGGCGAAAAAATTCTCCTTTTCCTGCCTGGGATTTTCAATTTGGTTTTTAACGTCAGTGAAAACTAAATACCCCTCAAACCTCACCAGTGAAGAGCTTGTAAAACTAGTTGTTTGGGGAATCTGCTTCTGTGTGTATATTGGTTGAGTGGGTGGTTTTTTGGTTGAGGAAGGAAAATGAAAAGAAATGAAAATATGTACATATAAAACATACCTAGATGTGCTAATAAAGCATCTATCACACAGCGCCTCAAAGACCTTTCCACTATTTCTTTTTCAACTCCAAACATAAGTATAACCCCATCAAATTTAATTAAAGAGTCTCAGGAAAAACGGAGTCTTTTGCAGTTTGGACCACGATCAAAGAAATTGCTACACAAATATATGAAAGGAGAATATCCTCCAACCTGTCTGCCAAATAAGCCCTGAAGGCCAACAGTGAGGATTTAATATGCCTCGTCTGTGGAATTCGGCAGACATGAACAGAGGGAGAGCAGTTCACAGTGTTTAGAAGTAAACAAAAATTAAAAGTGGAAAAACCATGTAAAGTCCAGGATATCCTCCCTGCATCGGTACAGACTTCACCCTCTGATGGGGATGAGGAATGCAGTGGTCAAAGGAACAGAATTGTCCTCCCTGGTGTCCGCGCAAAGATGGAAGGATCCCCCCCCCCAAAATATGTTCGTTTCTGGAGGAATACATTTATTTCTCTATACCTTTTGTGAACCTGCTCCAATTTTCAAGGGGTTGGAAGCTCTAAATTTACCGCCTCCTCCTTAGAGCAACGTTTGCAGGGTATTCTTCCTCGTTTCTGTGCGTCTGGATTCTTTGTCCTTTGGCCTCCACAGAACTTGGCACAGGGCCATTCAGTAGGTATTTGGTAAATACTCAGGATTTCAAACACTTTAAGCTGAGCTACTCTCAGCCTTTCTCTCTCCAGACCTGAGACTTGATCTTTCAGTCCATCCTCTTATGACAAGCCAGTTTTAAATTTCGTACTCATTGATATTTAATACAGAGGTCATAGAAGGTAATCATAGGCCTGCCACAAAGCAGACCAAATACCAGGCATTCGCGAAATTGATTTTGCCAAAACAAAAAAAACGAAAAACAGAGGTACGCCTTGGTTCGTCCTCAGTCCAGATGTCCTGGAGATGTAAGAAATGCTCATGTGCCACCACCCTTTGACCTACTCGAGCTTAAGTCTTTTGAAAAACCTCCTTACAAGTCCTTCTGTATCTGCAAATGAAAAGGGGACTTATCACCATGAACTTCCCCTTGTTTGGACATGCTGGTTTCCTTGGAGAACCCTCCAAAACATAGATGAATTTAGAGGTATTCAGGGAAAGTTAAAATGAATCTAACTTTTACAGCTACTAAGGATTAATACTTCATGAGGAACGCCAGGATTAATCAAAGTATACCATAAAGCCAAGTCTTAATATTAACCTCCTGCCAATGAGTCAGTTCATCTAAAAGCAGTCTGTTTAGTTGGGTTTAGAAACTGTCTTTAAGTGAGTTCATTCTTTACCAGGAAAATTATTGTGTGTGTGAATGTGTGTGTGCACACGCTAAAAGGACGTGCTTGTTATCACAGATGTTCCTAGCTTTAATACACATTCTGTGTTTCACAATGTCTGGATAAAGGAGAGGTAGGAAAAGACTAAATTGTAGACTAGTTTTAAAGTAATGCCATGTGGTTATTTTCAAGAGCACTATCAAAAGCACCAAGGGAAGCAGGAGTTGAGCCATATGTTCTTTATATGTGTCTGACACTTTTAAATGTATTATTTCATATGATATTTATAACAACCTAGGCAAAGAGTAACCAACTCATCCCAGTTTGTCCAGAACTGTCCCAGTTTTAAAACTGAACCCTGCCTCAGTCTCAAACTAAGACAGTCGGTCACCTTAGCATAGGTAAGGTGGTAAACAGTGTTCTGAGACCAGGTTCCAGCCTGAGTGGGGGTTCTCCCCCCACACCACTAGCAAGCAGTTCTCCCATACCAGCTGCGTGTCCTACAGTTTCACTCAATTCTGACACGATCGACCCAGAGAAAGGGTCAGATCCTTCAGGTTAAGGGCTCAGTCCCACAAAACTGCCCCCCACGCACCTGTGCTTTTGGCCGACCAGCTATAGAGTAGAGGTTCCAACAACCCCTCCTTGGGTTCAATTAATTAATGAGCTAGAGGGACTCACAGAACTCAGAAACCTTTTACTTACTAGATCACTGGTTTATCAGAAAAGGCTGTAAGTCAGGAACAGCCAGATGGAAGATCTGCCTAGGGCAAGGTATGTGAGAGAGGGTATGGAGTTTCCCTGCCTTCTCCAGGTGCACCACTCTCCCCAAATCTCCATGTGTTCTTGCCAACCTGGAAGCTCTCCAAAGCCTGTCCTTTTGGGTTTTTAGTAGAGGCTTTATTACATAGGTATGGTTGATTAAATCATTAGCCATTGGTGATTGAACTCAGTCTCAGCCCCTGTCCCCTTCACAGACGTCTGAGGGCGGGACTTAAAGTTCCAACCCTCTATTCATGGATGGTTCTCCTGGCAACCAACCCATCTTTAGATGCAGTCCAAAAACCACCTCATTAGCATAACAAAAGACACCTTTATCTCTCTTGCCACTTTGGAAATTTCCAGAGTTTTAGCAGCTCTGTGCTAAAAACAGGGACGAAGGCCAAATATACATTTCTTATTATAAATCACAATATCACAAGCAGATAATCTTTTCCATATTTTACCAAAGAGGAGGCTACAATTTAGAGGGACGAATGACTCAAAATCACATAGGAGTTGTAAATGATGTGTTCAGTATTAGAACCCAAGCCTTCTAACTGCTATTATGTATTTTCCAAAACACCAGGCTGTAATTAACACAATGTGTAAAAACTACTGTGAGAATTTTATTGGCTTTCATTTTTTTCTAGAAATTTAACCATTCCCTTTGTGACACCATAATTTTGATCCCCAAACTCCTCTGAATAGGTAATACAGAGGAAAAGAAAAAAACTCAGTCCAGTTTATCAGAATTATTACAAAGTCTCTGTGAGCTGAGTGTGAATTGATGAAAATAACTTTAATGCTTTCCAAGTCAGTTATTTCTAATGCAACTATGAAAATAAGCGGTAGCCTGCCTCCTCTGTCTGTTCCCTTTTAGCTTAAAGAGGATTTTTTTTTCTGTTTGTAGGGGTAAGCAAGTATTGGGGGGTGGCAATGTAAAGCTAGACAACCCAAAATTATTAGACCTGGCTTTATTTCCTCATGTTACATTTTGTCATTTCTTCTCAATACACAAAGAAGTGGATGTGTGTCCGAACAAACATCTCCCATTACTGTCCTGTCTGTGCTGAGCAAAATTGAATCCATATGTCTTTAAAATGCTTTTCCATTTCTATGGCTTCTTTCAGAATACGAATCTTGGTGCAAATGTGGCCCACTAGACTACTAATGCTCATTTGCTCTTTCCCAACAGGCATCACAGTTGATAGGCATGGATTCATTTACTTTGTGGATGGGACCATGATTCGGAGAATTGATGAGAAAGCTGTGATCACAACTGTAATCGGCTCAAATGGTCTGACTTCCACACAGCCACTGAGCTGTGACTCGGGAATGGACATCACTCAGGTAGGCGCCGCTGGTTTTCAAGCACTATCACCATTTGGCATCATGGAAATGGATAACAATTTTGTCATGCAGAAATTAGGTAGAAAGGAAGCCTGGTGTATCTGTTATAACACCAGATAGCAGAAGTTTCTCTTTCTGTAAGTTACTTTTTTCCTCCTCAGAAAAACTCCCTGGGGAGTAACGCTAGGTGGAATGTTGGCATAGGAATAAGGATGAAGGCTCTCAAATGTGAATCAATTGGAGGGTAAGGCCAGTCTTCTGTTGAGTATTTTCCAAGATACATAATTTTATTATGTTTAAATAATACAGTAACACACATTTGGAAAAGCACTGACGACCAAAGTCTTTAGAAATCTTTTGTAATGTCTATATGAGTATGACTTGTTATTCATGTGTATGTAAACAGCTATCTTTAGGGGATTTGAAAGTCTTAGGTAGAAGGGACATTCTCTCTGAGACCTAGTTTACATTTGTTTAAGACAGCTCCTTGTAGAACAAAAGGGAAAGTTCAGCATAACTTTCACCCAAGTCGAAAATTCTGTTTTTACCACAGCTGTACAAAGTCGGGATTGGACACATAGGGAGATAATAGTGCATACAGCACAATTCTGGCATCCTGTGGGTGTCTTCCCTAGTCTGCGGACTCGAAGAGGTTGGTATGTAGAATGAGAGAAGTAGACAAGACAGGCCTCAAAGGGATTTTCGTGCTCTAATCATCCCTGAATCTGTGACTCTGGTGATGTACATTATTAGATCATCTTTTCAAATGAATTAGAGTAGAAGTTGAGAATTTTAGGATTGGTTAGTGAATGTATCAGACAGGATGGTTTTGACCGCAAATAAAGAAACATGTATCTAAAAATAGTTTCAACAATAAGGTCTCCTGATGTCACGTGGTGAGATGATCAGAGGTGACAAAGATGCCAGCGGATTTCCTTTTTGTGTCACACAGGCAAGAATGGAGTCACTGGTAGAGTCCCCTTAAAGTCACCTAAAAAGGGGAAATGGGGATCGCCAAAATGGATTCAGACCCTCTGGAACAGGGTCACCTTCCAAAAGCATATTGCTGCCTAATTCTTGAACCAAAAGTAGGCTTCTCTGGGCAAAGAATGGAGGGTTGCTGCATGGGTGGGCAACCGGCTATATCCTCCACAGTCAGGTCATTCCTGCTGCTTCATTCTTTGTATCACCTGGAGCCTAGGATCACAAGAGAACTTACGTGAACACATCATCCGGAAACCTTGCCTTAGTCATTAGCTCTATTCTTCCCTCCCATTCCGTCCTCCAAACATACTCATGGCTCTGAAACACCAGAAATGTGCCTATTTGGGAGTTTCTTCTTCTCTGTGTGCCCCTGCCACACCCCAGAAAGGCAGAAGGTAGTCAGATACAGTCAACTACAAAAATAAAATGGGAATTGGAAGGCCTGGAAAACTGGCCCAATGAATGAACCATTCTTCAGAGAGATTTGAGTGGATCAGGCTATCAAGTCGTAGAGCAGCCTAACTTTCCATGATGCAAAATCCTACAGAAGGCAAGGAAAAGGAGCATTATTTATGGCAGTAAGGAAGGGTGTGAATGTGTTTCTATGGAGGAGGGGGACAAAAAAGAGAAGATGCACGTATATGATTCACTTGTGGGATATTTTTAACTTAAAATAGGACACTTAGTATTGCAATCAGTCAAATCTAAACAACTTCTCTGTTTCTGTGTGGAAAAGTTATGCTCAAAAGAGAATTCTTTGTCTAAATAGAGCAAACATATGATCCTCATCACCATGAGAAGGGTTCTGTCTCACATGGCATTTGCTAGCCATAATTGCCACAATGAAAGCTACCTCATCTCTTTCAGGCTGGGATGTAGAGTGTAGCCCATTGAAAAGGAGCCCTGGTAACCAGGAGACAGAATCATATTTTCCCTATGGCATTTCATTCCAAGCCTCGGTGTCTCCGATGCCCTTCCTTCCCTTTATTTGACACAACTTCAACTATAGCAAAACAGTAATTTTGGGGCACCTGGGTGGCTTAGTCGGTGAAGCATCTGACTGCACCACATCATGCTGTCTCTCTCTTTCTCTCTTTCTCTCAGGCTTCATGTCCAAATTATTTGGCAGTTTTCTTTGCTGCTGTCCATTATTTCCTGTTCTGTGCTTAAAGCACCCTAAAGAGTAATAAGAATTTTTCCTCTTAGGCTGGCACAAAACAATGAGTCTGTAATGATCTCTACCTTAGTGTCCAGATTATGACCCTCCACCTTTGTTAAGGACCTGCTTCTCATAGTCCCATTCCCTTAGTCTGGAATTATCTCTGCTGCTCCAAATCCCGTTCCCCATTCTCCTCACATCTCACCTTCTCCAGGGGACACTTCCCTGATTAGTTCTAATCCTTATTGTTGTTTCATTCTCTTACTAAAATTTAGTATCACCACATTTAATATGTAATCTGTTCTCGTGCCAAACTGTATCCAACTAGTCTACCAAAGTAGACTGTATGTTCTTTGGGTGTGCATGGTAAGTGCTCAGCAGGCGCAGTTAACACATATACCGATATCAAAAGGACAGTGTGGTGCAAAGAACATGGAAAAGTAGTGAGAGATGAAGCTAGAGGTAAGTGGGACAACAGGGTGAAGTTTTATCCAGTAGACAATGGGGAGCCAGTAATAACATTAAGCAGAGAAGTACTTTTTAAAAAGATCATTCTAGCTATTGCATAGAGAATTGAGTGGAGGGAAATGGTGGTACAGGCAGGGGAGACAGCTTCAGAGGCCACTGAAGTAATATAGGTGTGATGGGGACAAAACATATATATATATGAATGATCAGCACCTTGTCAAAAGACTTCTGTACAAATTAACTCACTTTCCAGTGTTTTTTGGATGTCCAGATGATGTTTCTTTGGGATACAACTCTGATGACACTGCCCATGAGGCTGCTCAGATTTATTCGGGTTACAGAGGCAAGCAGTGATAATGGCCAGACCTAAAGTATCAGCAGTATGGATCAAGAAACCTAGATCGAATAGTGAAATATTGGTGCTAAAATCAAAGAACTTGTTGACTGGACTTAATTTCAGAATTAAGGAAGTCCAGGTATGATGGTACCATTCTCTGAGATGAGGAATACAGGAAGAGGAGAAGCAGGTTTGGGGTGGGGGTTGAATGATGGGCTCAGCTCAGGACATGTTGACTTTGAGGTGCCGAAGCAGGTAAATATATCTTGCAGGCAACTGGAAATAGGTCTAAAGGTCAAGGCCTGAAATGGGGGTTAGATTTGGGATTATCAGTCCACACATGGTAACAGCAAATATGGCAGTGGATGAGATCTTCCAAGGATGGTCCGTAACATCAAAGAGAGAGAGAGACAGAGAGAGAGAGAATGAGGGGACTTAAGACCAGACTCCAAGGATACCGACCCTCAAGAGAAGGCTGAGGAGTGGGAGGCCACAAAGGAGACCGGAGGGAAAGACCTAACAGGTAGTAGGAAAACCAGGAATGTGGGCAGTCAAAAAGCCAAGGGAAAGAAGCTTTTCAAAAGGAAGGGAATGGTTAATATCAGCTGCTGCTTTAGAGGTCACATAAAAGAAGTTGGGTTGTTGTTTTTTTTTTTTTTTCAGAAGCCATTTGGTTTGACAGCATTCGTGACTTTGATAGGAGTGCCTGTGGTAGAGTGCTAATTAATTGGAGTAGGATTGCAGTGGTAGAGTGGGAGGTGAGGAAATGGGGAAAGTGAAAATAGATCACTTTTTTGAGATGCTTGGCTGGGAAGGGGAAGCTCTGGCATTAAAGCAGATCAGCTCCCAGGTGTGTGCAAATCGGCACCCAGGTGCGGCACAGGTGGACAAAAGGTGGCAAACGCCGGCTTAACTCAGCTAAGTGAGCGCATAGAGTGTCTACCAGGAGGAAGCAAGTGTGTGGCACAGCTGCCCAGATGCTCTGCCTCAATGGCCAGGGTTTCCCCTGTCTGTTTAGACAACTGTGGCAGATTGGGGCCCTATGTTTTCCAGGACCGTACTTAAGAACATGGGCTGTCTTCAGCTAGAAGGAAGGAAGCTGAGTCGGGAGCTTCATAACACCTTTCAAGAGCAAAGCCCCCATTGTTTCTAGTAGTACTTACAGTGATCCAGCCGAGCTTACGCAGTGCTCAGTTTCATATTTCAGTAAATCAAAATATATTGATGGGTGAGGGTGACGACAAATGTCTAAATGAAAGCACACAGAGTTTGCTGACAGAAACGGACAGGAGAGAGCACAGAGGCCTTGCAGCATGAAGATTTGAATCAGACCTTATAAGGAGCTTACTGATTCTCAGACTGTGGCAGCATCATACATTATCGAAAGACCTTGTAGAGTCCTTACTTTTTGAAACTTTTAAAGCAAACGTTGGAGAGCAACAATCTATGGCCACTTGAAATACAAGCCTCTCTGGACTCAGGAAGAGGAACCAACCGTTTTCTCCAGGTCCTTCCAACCCTGAAGTTTGCTCTACAGAAATGTAACCCCATTACTAAAGTTTCTTGTTACTTTCCCTGCATTTCAGAACCAAAAGGTCCCCAGCAAGGGAAGGCCCATCCTTGGTGGCATAGTACCTTTGGAAGCTGAGAAGTGATGTGGAGAACATTCTTCTTTCTCTTCTTTGCTTTTGTCTTCTGTACTTTTCTGAGGCAAACCTGAACCCCAGGAAGAATTAATCCTTGATAGTCTGCCCTAAACTTCAGTAGATCATGATGTCCTCCTTATAGTAATTCTAACAATAACTGCTACCATTTATTGAGAGCTTACTATGTGCCAGGAACTATGCTAAACATCTTATTCACACTGTTCCATCTTATCTTTGCAACCCAACCACCCTTGGGAGGTAGGTATAATTATCTCCAGCTACGGAGGAGAAAGCTGGTAGTCAGAAGAATTACGCATCGTGCTATGGCCACGGAGTTATGAAGGGATACAGCCAAGATTCAAGCACAAGCTTCCAGACCCCCAGTGTGCATTTTTACAACTTCTACATTTTCAGTGACAGTTGGGGATGACCAAATATCATTGTAGTTAGTGGGTGACAAATGCTGTTTGCTTAAAGAATATGTTGTTTATTCACAGAACGTGTGTTTAGTGGCACTTAGGAAATCGTTTAATAAAACCTGATCATCTCAAGAAATGAAATTTGCTTTGACAATAAAATCAGCCATTTGTTCAAAATCAATATCCTTTTTTTGATTTACTGAAATGTGAAACTGAATTCTCGGTGTAAACTCTGAAGCAAAACTGCCCTTTGTAAGCACTGCTCTAAACAACAAGGCCCTTCACTTCAGGAGATGAGTTGATTATGAAGAGATTAGGCTCTTTATTTCCGTCGCTGCTTTTGAATCACCCTGCTCTGGTAACTCACTTCCATCTCATGCCTGACTAGAATGGAGCTGGGAGTTAGACCCAGTCTCTTGGCGTTGATAGCAAATTTGAGAGCTGGCTTACTCCTTGGAGCCAGCCTAATGCTCTCCCAAAATTAGCTCAATAGCAGATACACAAGAACATGGACCTTTTGTGTGCATAGACAATGCAGTTGACCCACTCACTGTCCATAAGACACACACCTTCAGGTGTTTGTCTAGAGTATCCAGTATAGAACCATTCCTTTTGTTGGATCATATGTATACTCCCCAGTGGTTCCCAAAAGAACCCAGTTGTCAAATGGACCTAAGAGGTGGAAGGAGGCATTATCCATGGTTATGAAAGAAGGACAGTGACTGGTTCTTTGGAGGAGCAAATTTTGACCCCATGCATTTAATCTGTTCAGCTAGTCTACTAGGAATCCTACTCCTCCTCCCAATCATTTGATGGTGGACTTTGCTCCAGAATATTCTCACCATGTAATAACCAACCCGTCTTCAAACACGTCTTGTGACAGAAAACTCACTGCCTCTTCCAGGCAGCTCATTCCATCTTTGAATGTCTCTGACGAATAGAAAGCTCTTCTGGGATACCTTTAACTTTAACTTTTTAGTATTCCTCTGACTTTTACCATCTAGTCTTACCACAACTCTTGAGGCCCTGTATTATTAATCTAATCTGTTTTCTATGCAATAAATGTATTAGTGAACCAAAGACTATACTGGGCACTTTCATATATGTTATCTTATTTGGCCTCATGACAATCCTTCAAGGTAAGTGTTATGTTTCCCTATTTTTAATGAATGTGAAAAACAATGTTCGAAGAAGTTGAATAACTTAGTCAAGGTCACACAACCAATAAGTGACAGTTGAAATTTACATCTGGTCGACCTGATGCCCAAGTCCACATTCTTTTCACCAAACTGCTATATCAAACTGCCTCTTATACAAGACAGCCTTCTCAATCTATGTGAACAACTCTCCCAGGCCTCCTAAGTCACATCCCCAATTCATTGAACTGCCCCTCACTTGGCATAGTTTTGAGTTCTTTTGCCATTTCCCTCACCCTTCTCTGAACATGTTCCCATTTATTTAATATTTCTTTGAAAGCGAGGTTTCCAGAAGTGAATCAAATAATCCAGATGTGCGCTAACTCAGTTAAAATGGAGACTATCACAGCCCTCTTTCTATATTCTCTGTTTCGGTTCATTTTGCCTGGGGGGTTTTCAAAAGGACATTTGCTAAAGAATATTTACTTCAAATGAAAAAAGTCTCCATTTGTAAAACTGGTGCAAAAAGCAGATTCAAACCAGAAGTGATATCCCAGAACCTTCCCTCTTCAGGCTCACTCCCACCCAATGGTGGTTCACATGGCGACCCCCAAGAAGGCATTTTTGCAAAATACTAAGGAAATAAAGAGCACAGATTAAGAAACCACAGCTAAAGTTAAATTAGATTTTTGGACACTTTTGATCTATGATGTGATTACAGAGGGCTAAAAATTCACATGTCTCTCATCCCTGTCTCCTCATCTTGTACTCGTACAGTTGGTTATTTGCATCATAGTGCAGGATCTCACAGTAGTCTGTATTCATTTCCATCTTGTTCGATTCAGTCCTTATCTTGGTATTCTTCTGCCATTATCCAATATCTTCACTATCCTTCCTAGCCTTGTGTCACCTATGGATTTGATAAATGCCTTCTGTGTCCTCATCCATGATTATATTGATGAATAGATACGCCAAGATGAAATTGTGGCACCACTAAACTAGTTATCTGTTCGACTGTAAACCCATCTGTTTGAACTATTACCTATGGGTTGCAATTCGTAGTGGAGCAGGAAATCAATATATTGGCCTATGACCAGCTTTAAGAAGAAAAGAAATGGAACAAAAAACCTTTGAGTGCATCATGTGTAGTAAGGGTGAGTATTGTTTCATGAAACTTTTATTTCAATTGTAGATCCTGGATAGTGGTGTGAAGTATAGTTCTTATTGAGGGTCACAGTCAAAACAAGTTTGAAAGCCACTAGCTTCACCTATATTTTCTTCAACTTATCCACAAAGAAACCTTATCAGGCTGGTAACTCTGTTTAAAAGGGGATAAAAATCCCTTGACATAATTTGTTTCCAGTCATAGTATCCATAAACCCCACTTCCTTATCTAAGAACTAAAAAACACTGGTTTACTAACACATTCATCTTTTCCAAATCGACATCAGGTTTCCTCCATGCAATTTGTGAGGCACCTCTTCTGATTCTTCTTGAAGTCAGAACTATATTTACCCACCTTCCAGCACATCTTCTACTGCCCCTTATTTCTCAACAATCACACACACCAAAAAAATTGTTCTAAAAACCCATTTGTAAGTTCTCTCTAAGAAGTCATTCTTCCTGGCCAGGAAACTTGAACTCAGTTTAAAGAAGTTAGGCGCTGTGTTGCAGTCCCTTCCACTCATCGTGGACTTTAGTAACTTTGAACCAGTGTTCTTTGTGGTCATTCTCCTTAACAGAGAAAACAAAATTTCCCCTCTCTCATCCATCAGCAGCATTACACCACCTGCCCCAGGCATCGGACCTCTGCCTTCTCTGCTTGTCTTCGCTTTCTACATAACTGAAAAAGCCATTTTCTAGTGTCCTGAGAATTTTTTGCAAGCTTCAGATAAACCTCAGCTGGATAGAAGGGGAACTAGAAAGCCTCTTTCTCAAAATCTACATGTCAATTCAACTTTATACAAGTGGATTTAGCATTTTCTGTTGTTTTGGAAAATACATATATAATAACATCCAGGCATGAAAAGTTACAGCAATCAGGGGAGAAAAAAAGGGGGGGGGGAAACAAAAATAGTAGTTTTAGAACAGAAAAGTCACCTTCTTTTCACTTCTTCAACTCTTGCCTGATGTTTCTCATTGTCTCTGCCTCTCTTCCTTGCCAACCCTTTCATGTCTACAGAATGTCCTCCATCACCCTGAGTGATACAGATGATATTGAAACTCAGGTTCTTCGGGGGTTACCTGCCTTTTCTTTGTGCACTTGCATCACTCTCCCATGTGCACACTGAAAGGGAACAGAATTAGATCTTTCAAATGAAGGCCATTATAAGTAAAATTCCCTGCAGGGACAGACTTCTAAATTTTGTGAAGCTCTGTAGGGAATCAAGAAAATCTGAATTATAATAAGTTTGCTTGAATAAAGGGATCTCCCAGGGGGGGAAAAAGAAAGTTTATTTTAAAAGTTCTTGCCACCAGAGATGAAAATCTCACCACCTCCAACCCCACCACACCCTCCCAGTGCTTCAGTGACTATGGGACCTGTGTCACTGTCAAAGCAAAGAAGAGGTCTCTGATCACACTCCAGATAATTCAGACAGAGGGGTATGTGGTAGAATTCTGGAAGGAATGAGTTGCTGGTAAACAGCAGGACAGAGAAGATGAAAGCAACTTATCTGAGATCTCTGTAAACACCTCTGTCAGGAGCCAGCAACACCACTGGACAACATGCCCAGCTAAGTGGGCATCAAAGAAAGTGGGCAAAAGGGGTAAGAGATTAAGAGTGGAGAATGGCTCAAACAGCAGATTAACGAGGCCCATGGAGTAGTAAAATGAACCCCAAAAAGTTATGTGGTAGCCCTCGTACCATCCATTTACTTTATCCTGTTCAGTCATGGTTAGGTTGACCAACCGAAGCACCCACTTCTGTAGTGAGCACCAACTAACGTATTGGATGGCATTAAAACTCATACCAGGATAGACAAAATCCAGTGTGTCCATTCAACAGAATATTACACAGCCTCAAACAGGGACATCTTATCATCTACTACAACATAAAAGAACCCTGAGGACATTCTGCAAAATGAAATAAGCCAGTGCCCTAAAGGGAAATAGTTCATGATTCCACTCATAGGAAGTAACCAAAGTAGTCAAAATCGCAGAAACAGAAAGTAGAAAGGTGACTGCCAAAGGAAGGGGGGAGAGGGAATTAGTGTTTCATGGGTAGAGAATTTCAGTGTTGCAAGATGAAAAAGTTCTAAAGATCCATAGCAAACAATTATGAATACATGTAACACTACTGAGCCGTACATTTAAAAATGGTCGAGATGATAAATTTAACCTTATGTGGGTTTTCCACAACAGTAATAAAAAATTCATACACACCAAACCTCCAGTGGATTTTCCCATTTTCTTTCACTGTTCTCATGCCTGGACAACATCAATTGTGCAGCAGTCTACCTACTCAGCAATCGGTTGTTGCGGCAATCCAAACGTAAGCATCCTAAATCAGCAATGTTCTGCTCTATTCATTTGAGCCACATACACTCAGTCAATCCCCATCAGTCGCAGCCAGTCCCTCCTGCTGATCCAAAGGCCCCTGCTACAGATGCAGAAATGAGAGTGGGGGAAGTGCTCGTCTCTACAAGGCAGAGAGGGAGCTCAGTCTGCATCAACCACGGCAGGAAGGCACTGCTAACGTTAGCCACACTCTTCTCAGAGACCTCAATCTATCGGTAACTTTAAATGTGAAAGTATTTAAAATAAAAAGCAATGGCTACTAAAAATGAGCAAACTTACTAACTTCCTAACACAGGCATGTTTATAAGCTTGGACCATTTTCTTCTCTTCAGGATCACTGGGGCATATTTTACTAAAGTTCTCTAACACCTATTTCCCTTTGACCGAGGTAGCGTGGCTAGTAGAAAGAACATAGACAATCCCAGATTCTGTCATTTATTAGCAGTGTGACCTCAGGCAGGTTCCTTGTGGTCTCCGAGTCTAAGATTCCTCAGCAGCGTGGAGTGGGATAAAAATGCACACTGTCTTCTAAGGCTGTCGTGACAGACGAGAAAACAAATATGAAAGAACTTTGGTTTTAGAAAGGCACTCGCCACTGTAAATGGTGAGTGATGACCAGAACTGAAGAGAGAGAGGGCATATGGCATTACCCGTAACCTTGGCTTTTATGTGTTCCTCTGACATACCAGTTAGGTGGGCAGCATGTGGAAAGAAAGTGGCACAAACCTCGATATAAGTAGCAATCAAATTATGCTGTCACAGAGCTTGAGATGGCAGTTAATGTTGATCCCATTTGATAGCGGCCCCAAGAATCATTGGAAAAAGTCTTCTTTAAGAGTCCCTAGTGGCTCTCCACATTACTCACCTGTAAATGAGTGATTTGTTAGAGTTTATGCCTGAAATTACATAATAATGCTAAATAAACACTACTTTTCCTTGCCATTTCTATATTCCAGAAAAAGAACACCTATTTTTGAATCATTTCTTCTGTCCTCCTCTGAAACATGGCACTATAGAAAAAAAGTAAATCATTTTTGTCTACTTGTCAACCCAAAAGAGGTTTCTCTATAATTTCAGATTCAGCAGTACACTTGGAAAACGAACACTAGAATTTTAGAGCTGGCTAATTATTCCTCCTTATGAAGGCTAATTCAATAAATGACCCAATTGTTGATTAAGTGTCCTCGCTTTCTTTCATGTGAAAGCACTTGGAAAAGTATGAGCTGCTTTACAAATATAAGGGATGATGTAAGACATTAATTGGCACCTTCAGGAAATATTTTCTGTTGATTCATCATGCACTTGCTAAAATGGGAGGACACAAGAACAAAACAAGTCTGCAAGGTGGTTATTCTGATTTGGTAATATCTGTGGTTGTCAGTCTCTAATTTAAATGCATTCCTGGATAATGTTATTTATTGCTCATTCAGTTCAAACCTACTCTCCTCGCTCTGTCAAATGCAGGAGAAGACTTTCTGGCATTGCAAAGGAGAGCCAAACTTTTTTCTAAGCCTTTCACAGAGAGTGCAAGAGACAAAGTCAAGCCTCTAGGGTAGACTCTCCTTCATAGTTCTACCAATATAAAAAGTCAGTGAAGCATAGTGGTTGGGAGCACAGACTACCTGGGTTTTAATCCCAGATCCACCACTTGCGAGATGTGTGCCCTGGGAAAAATTCTTTATCTGTAAATGGCAATGATGATGTTATATTCCTCGATAGGGAAGTTGTGAGGATTAAATGAGAGAGTAGATATATAAATCACTTAGCAAAGCTCCGGGCTCATAAGTGCTCAGTAAATGAGTAGTAGTTAGTAGCAGTAGTATTTGACCCTCCATCCACACAACAGAAAACTAAACTGATCGTTTACAAAGCCAAGATCAAAAGGACCAAGAAGTTTGGAACGGCTATAGAAATTGTGCAGTCTTCCCTCCTGTCCTTTGTACACAGGTGTACCTTTTGCAAAGAGGCATGCGTGTACCTGTAGATGAGTTCGGTGGGCTATAACCGCTAGTGGGCTCCAGACACTGGTCTTAGCCTGCTGTAACCTTCACAGAATGCTTCATCTGCCTAAGGCTGATAGGGCACAAATCTAGATCACTTACAGGATGTTCACTGTAGTCCTTGAACAGTGCCCTAAATCTTTCATTTTCTTTCTACTTTCAAGAAGTGTCATGCCGACTATGGAGCCAAGGCTGGAATGTAGTGTGAGTTTCATACGTCTATGATTTTGATATGTATAGATTTTAGATGAAATTGCATCTCTTTGAAATCGAAAGGTAAAAGAGCAGCTGATTCTGTAGGTGGCCTGCAACCATCCTAGGTAGGTCAATTTCACACACAAAAAAATAAATATGACAGTAGATAAGTAAGGAAACAGAGTTTATCTAGGTCAATATGCAGAATATGACTCTCCCAAGACAAAACAAGATGCTCCCAGCTATGTGGGAAATCAAAAGGAAAGAAGTTATAAGGCTGATGTATTCATAGGAAAAAAGCAGTATTCTAGGATTTTTGAGGCAAGTTTAGTGTATGAGTGGCTCTGTCTATCCAGTGACCCTTCTGTTTTATTAAGACATTCAGGTTCCAAGCATGTCAGTCAGTTTTTAAAGATTCTAATACGTAAAAAGCCAAATTTAACAAAATAATCAACAGGGAAAAACATTGCAATAAGATGATCCACAGAGTTCCTTTAAATATCATTTCCCATCTCCAAATTCATTGAAACTCTTTTTTTAACTGCTTTTTTTCAGGCCTGCACCTCTAAGGAAAAATCACAATTAGGGAATAATAACCTATTATCAGAGATATTTGCGTTGCTCCCTCCAAAGTGACAGCTCGGGTTGTTTATATGAGAAGTGGAGAACAGCAGGCCAACATCTTCAACTCCAACATATCCAAATTCTGCTGAAATGTCTGCACACAAGCAAATAGCCAGAGTTGTCAGGGGCCTTAAAATAAAAGTCAAGTACCGTGCTCAATGCTATATCGAAAACATAATTTATCACATAAATAAAACTCCCTCAGCAGTGTCCTCTTTCCACACAAAGGACAATGGCACGTTAGCTCTTATTAAAACTATTAAGCACCAGAGGAAAAGCATCTTCAAAGTTCAGGGAGAGTCACAAGATGCAAAGCTTGCAAACTACTTTTGAACCACTCAGTCTTCCACATATTTTGCTCGGCAGGCACCATGACCTGAAATAAACCTGAAACTCTCTAAGATACAGAAATATCTGGTTGGTAAATTCAGTGGTTAGCATCTAGGGCTTATACAGCCAACAACCTGGGCTAAGTCCTAACGTAAGCCAGTTGGCCTAACTATATTTCAGACCATACCTTTGAACGTAGCCCCACTCTCTATTACCTATGGGAAGGGAAAGTTTGTGAATCGGTGCCAACCCATCTTTATTAAATGGAAACACAATTCAGAGAAAGTTCTATTGGCTGTCATCAGGAGTGTCATCTTTCCATTCAAAAGTTGGTATATTCGGAAAGGTAAACACAGGGACATATAAAACATTCAGCAAGAGGCCTCCATCTGCGGAGAGGTGTTTATCTTCAGATACATAAGAAGGGGATTCTGACGGAGCAATCTCAGTGTCTGACAAGGAGGCTAGCGAGAGGGAATGTAAAAAAGATATTTAGTAGTAAGTGTATTTTTGCTTATAAGCAGCAAATGTTATTATTTGTAAGTAAACTCTAAGCACCTAGGAAATGTTGTCAGGGGCCAACCTTCTAAACCATTTAGCACAGAATTCTGTCTCCAAAAAAGGCATGTGGGAGAGCGGCATGACCCATCATGAAATCTTCCTCAAAAATCACAGGAGTGAAAAGTTTCTATAGAATCATGACAGCAATATGGCAGTTCCAGAGAGTCGGAGAAGCTCTGGTTAAAGCCAATCACAACCAACCCCATAGAGTCCAAGCAGAGTGGATTTACTTTTTATGCATATTTTGTGGACATGGCAGCTTTACCGGCCAGCGGGTGATGCAGAGGGTGCTAGTGACTAATAACGTCTCCGGTTCTTCCCCAGTTCTTGTTCACCTTTACTAGTTTTCTACCTCCACTGGCTTACAGTGGGTATTGCTCTTCCTCTGTCCTTGTAAGAGGCTTCTTGCTATGAATATCAGTCAAAATCCAGTCAGAAAAACAGAACTCACATTGGTTTTGTTTAACAGAGAGAATTTAATATCGGGAATGAGCTGCACAGGTTTTAGAGTGTTGGAAAAAAGTTTGAGGGGCTCCTGGGTGGCTCAGCCATTAAGCGTCTGCCTTCGGCTCAGGTCATGATCCCAGGGTCCTGGGATGGAGCTCCGCATCAGGCTCCCTGCTCAGCGGGAAGCCTGCTTCTCCCTCTCCTTCTGCCCCTCTCCTCTGCTCATGTTCTCTCTCTCTCTCTCTCTCAAATAAATAAATAAATAATCTTTTTTTTAAAAAAGGTTAAAATAATATCTGCAGGAATCAGTCACCACCTCTAGGGCTAGGGAAACAAAGGAAAGCGGTTGGAGTTGTCAGAACCTAGGAAGATGGAGGATTTGCTCTATCGAGGTGGGATCCGCTCCTCTGAGTGGGGGATGCAAGCCAGCTGCTTCTGGTGCCTCTGAGGTGGCATAACGAGACTGATTCTCGGAGTCTAGAAAAGAGCTGGAAAGTACAGTCAGCTACTGCCGCCGGGGAGAAGAGCTAAGGTTGCAGCCACGCGGACTGGAAGAGAAAGCAACAGGGAGGGGCAAGCGCCTTCTCCCTCCTCTAGCTTTCTGGGATCGCTTTATTTCCCAGACTGTCAGGACCTCTCAGAAATCCAGCTGGCAAAAGAGAAATAGAGTTAGCAGAGCCCCAACCGCAGCATCACAAAGCAATGTCCAAAGGGGTGAGTTTGGAGCTGTGAGACAGTAGCTTAACAACGAGCGCACTGTGCAGTGAGGTGTTAGGTTTCCATGTCGTCGTTGTTGCCGGAGTCACTCAGATATGCTTACAGTTTGGATGAAACAGTAATTGGAGTGGACTGTTTGCCACAGAGGATTTCATCATTCCTGAATCCATAAGAAGGTGTTATTGGGGGACCTCAACCAGAGCCGCTCGATGTGTTTGCGAGAATGATTCTGACCCCCCTCTTGTTGAAGCTTGGGTATTCAATATTCATCACCATTTTTTGCTTTTGTTCAGGCTCAAGTCTGTAGCCTGCCTGCTTCTTTAAATGATTCTGTACACATGGTAAGTGGTCAGGTGGCTAGTCTCCAGAGTTCTGGAAGCATGAAGCCTGAGCTGGGCCATCTGTTGATTGCGTGCTGTTTTGTATCACACACAGGGAAGTGGTGGGCAAAACCCAGAAGCACACTGCAGCCTAATGAAAATAGGACCAGTTCAGTCTTTCCTCTAAATGTTCATTAGGCCATCTGCTCTTATTAGTAGCCTTATCATTTGGAAACATTACAGAGTTAAGATAAGAGAGACAATCTGTGGAATGCTGGTCTAACTTGAAATGAACTTTTGAGTAGAGCCATCATGAGTTGTGATATTTCTCTTCCCATACAGAACCCTGCCCACTTATATCTTAACATCTCCATGGTGCAATCTTTTAATAGTTCCTTCCTGAATATTATACCAGAAAGAAGGCTTAGCAATAGCTACAGAAATGAAAACATAATCTTGGAGTGGCTGATCAATGAAATCAGACCATTTCACAAAAGCTGTGCAGTCATACTTCTGGCCTATAAATTGCTTTAGATGCCAAAGGGAATTGGAAGCTTGGTCTATTCTGTCAAGCCAATACTATAATATTAACAACCTGCAACAGACAAGTTTCTGCAACTTCTCAGCAGGAAGAAACTGCAGAATGACTCCAGGAGCTTCTTCTCAGTACTTGGCTCCTTTGCAGGCAAAGCCTTGGCTCTCAGGAGGACAAGAGCCCCACCCCACAATGGTCCTCTCTTGCCTGAATTCACCCAGAATCTATGGCCTCCTCACCTGCCTTCACATTTTATTTCATGATACCTCAGACTGTTCCCTAGTTGTCTTGCCTTCTGTATGCGTGTCTCCCACAGTGCTGAATATACAGTAGGCATTTCATAAATACATGTAAAATGAAAAGGAAACAGAGACTCAAAAAGGGAAAAACAGGAAAGCTTCCATGTGCCTCTCCCCACCCACGGAAGTGCTGAAAGGGTTAAGTTCTTTGACTCTAATGATAAAACCCAAGATACAGAGAGATACAAATAGTAAATCGGCAAGTAGCATCATGTACAATATGTTCTTCTTACAATAACAATCAAATTTACAAACAAATTAGCTGTGGAGTCTGAAGGACATTCTGTAGTTCTCACACTGGGCCTTCATCTCCTGCTGATAGATGACTTTGACTGTAAATTGAAAACTGGAAGTGGTTAAACATTCTGTGTATTCACAAGTGCCATTTCCAAAATTGAGGCTTCAGAGAGGAGATGCAAGGAAGGGTCGACGGAAACTCAGAACAATTATGCCTGTTATTAAGATGAGGTAGTGGCAATTACACAGCAGACTCAGAGAGCGTGTGTACGTGCTGATTGCTCGGAGGGAGCCTGTAAGAACAAACTTTTACAGCACCCATCAGGCCTTGGGTCTCTAGAGGAAGTACAGATTTTCCGCCACTCTGTCAGTGTGCTTTTGGACAGAGCTTATGGCCCCGGGAACCATCTTGGAAGGGATACATGCTTGTTTTCTTAATGAGCTTGAGTGAAACTCTTATGTAACAGAATGGCTTCATTTGCTGTTTCTTTCCTGTAGGATAACCATTCTCAAGCTTCTTGGCATCAGGACCTCTTTGCGCCCCTAAAAATTGTCAGGGACCTCAAAGAACTTTTCTGTATGTGGGTTTTATCTATTAATATTTGCTTTATTAGAAATTGAAACAGTGGGGGGGGTGCCTGGCTGGCTCACTCAGTTGGTAGAACATGCAACTCGTGATCTCAGGGTTGTGAGTTCGAGCCCCATGTTGGGGTAGAGATTACTTAAAAATAAAATCTTAAAAAAAAAGAAATTAAAACTGTGAATTTTTTTTAACACAAAGATATGCTAGCCACAGGTACCCTCTGGAGAATTCTACTCACTGTACACTCATGAGAAAGTATAAAAGACAAATAGTATTATCTAAAAAAAAATAGTTTGACTTCACAGACCTCCTTGAAAGAGTCCCAGGGATCCCCAAAGTGCACAGACCAGAATGGGAATACCATATGTCCTCAATTCTAAGACACCATGGATAGTAAGACATGGCATCAATTTGACAACTTGGGGTGGTATTAGAGAAATGCTCCATTAAATGTATGCAGTGATTAATAAGACACAGTCTCACTTCAGGAAAGTTAAAATATGGAGGAAGTAAGAAATGCACTTCTTGGGGTGCCTGGGTGGCTCAGTCGTTAAGCATCTGCCTTCAGCTCAGGGTGTAATCCCAGGGTCCTGGGATCGAGCCCCGCACTGGGCTCCCTGCTCTGCTGGGAGCCTGCTTCTTCCTCTCCCACTTCCCCTACTTGTGTTCCCTCTTTCTCTGGCTGTCGATCTCTCTGTCAAATAAATAAAATCTTAAAAAAAAAAAAAGAAATGCACTTCTTAAGATTGAGGAAATATGGCAATTTCCACTAACCTCCATGGGTCTCTGGAAACCCAGATTTACTGACTCAAACATGTTGATGAAAAATAGTTTTTCTTATAGCCTATGTGCATTTCATAATTTTTTAAATGCTTTCATGACTGAAAATGTTACAGTCAATGAGGCACTAATGTTTTCATTCAACAAACATTTGCCAACTGTTAATACCGGATTCTGGGAATACAAAAATGAATGAGACCTCACCGCTGCCCTTAAGGACTCACAGACCTAGTACAAGACATAGGAAGGCAAACATGTATTTATAGTATAATGAAGAAGCATTGGATCCAAATGAGTCATGAAGCTGGAAGCAGCTTGAAGTACCCAAAGATGGGGCACTGGGTATTCAAGAATGCTTGAGGTTAATCACTAAGTTTAAGCAATTAGTCATCCTCCTAACAAAGGGCTGCCCTAGTGGACTTTGCCATATGTGTCAGTCACTTTCAGACATTAATTTATTTCAATTTAATTTAATTTTGCAAACACCAATGATCTATCCAGAGACATAGAACTGAAAATCTGTTAGAACCATTTGACCGTAATGGTATAGTCAGTAACACTGGTCAAGAACAAAACCTAACAGAACATTTTCTTCATTGTGATTAGATTAAACTGAAAATAGCAGAAACCCAACTCCCCAATATAACAGTGACACAGGCATGACAGCAGCGAGACTAGAGGTGTAGTGCAGGACTAGGATGGCAGCTCTATGAGATCATCAGGGACCTGGGCTTCTGGATACTTCATGGTCTAAGACATCTGCCAACAATCTCAATCAATATATTCATATTACAGAATGGAAGGAAGGGCAAAAAGAGGCCCCTTCCAATTGGGTCAGCTCTCGTTATATAGCCATTGAAAATATCAATTTAAAAGTGTGGATACTTTAAAAAAAAAAAAAAGGAGGGGGTCCCTGGGTGGCTCAGTCAGTTAAGCATCTGACTCTGGATTTTGGCTCAGGTCAGAGTCAGGAGTTCGAGCCCCATGTCTGGCTCCACACTGGGCATGTAGCCTGCTTAAGATTCTCTCTCTCCCTCTCTGCCCCTCCCCTGCCCCCCTCAAAAAATAATAAAAATTAAATAAATAAAAGTGTGGATACTACCATGCTTCCTCTTATATCTTATTGCCTTGAACTTTATCACATGGCTACAGAGAATTGCAAATAAGACTGGAACATCTTCTATTGTAGACAACAGTGTGCCCAGATTAAAAAAAAATTGGGGGGGGTGCCTGGGTGGCACAGCGGTTAAGCATCTGCCTTCGGCTCAGGGCGTGATCCCGGTGCTCTGGGATCCAGCCCCACATCAGGCTCCTCTGCTATGAGCCTGCTTCTTCCTCTCCCACTCCCCCTGCTTGTGTTCCCTCTCTCGCTGGCTGTCTCTATCTCTGCTGAATAAATAAATAAAATCTTTTTAAAAAAATTGGGGGTTTACTACTAAGGAAGAAAGAGTGAATGGATGATAGGGTAGGCCTAGAACTAGTAGTCGCTGCCACAGGCATCGTAGTAACCATAAATTTAACATTTTGTGGGGTTTTTTGTTTTTTTTTAAATATTTATTTATGTGACAGAGAGACAGCCAGCGAGAGAGGGAACACAGCAGGGGGAGTGGGAGAGGAAGAAGCAGGCTCCCAGTGGAGGAGCCC
>NC_048238.1:87587364-87685509 GCF_002007445.2 Ailuropoda melanoleuca | reverse complement strand
CCCCACATCAGGCTCCTCCGCTAGGAGCCTGCTTCTTCCTCTCCCACTCCCCCTGCTTGTGTTCCCTCTCTCGCTGGCTGTCTCTATCTCTGCTGAATAAATAAATAAAATCTTTTTAAAAAAATTGGGGGTTTACTACTAAGGAAGAAAGAGTGAATGGATGATAGGGTAGGCCTAGAACTAGTAGTCGCTGCCACAGGCATCGTAGTAACCATAAATTTAACATTTTGTGGGGTTTTTTGTTTTTTTTTAAATATTTATTTATGTGACAGAGAGACAGCCAGCGAGAGAGGGAACACAGCAGGGGGAGTGGGAGAGGAAGAAGCAGGCCCAGTGGAGGAGCCCAATGTGGGACTCTATTCCGGAACACCGGGATCACGCCCTGAGCCGAAGGCAGACGCTTAACGACTGCGCTACCCAGGCGCCCCCTACATTTTGTTTTGACCCTGATACTGTCTGAACTTTTCAAATTTATAAAATCCATCTAGAGGAAGTTTGGGGTTTTCTGCAGTTGGAAAGCAAAATGACACCTTTCAGAATGATGGCCCCTATTGATCTTGCTTTTAAAAAGTAGAAATTATGAGCAGATGAAATACACCAGGACTGCTTTGAAGCTTTTTGTTGTTTGTTTTGCTTTGCTTTGTTCCCCCACTACCAAAATGTAGTTTAAGAACATTGGAGTAGATGTAATTTTAATCTGTAGGCTCTGTAGCAGAATTATTCTAAAGATCAGTCCACTGTAACTCTTAATTAGATTGATCCTGACTATTCATCTGCAATGAATAATGTAACTTAAATGTCCGTTATTCTGATTGGGCAGCCATGAAGACAGACCATGCTGATGCATTTGACCAAAGGTTGAGAGGTTCCTCAAACTCTGCAGCTGCTATTCAGAGAAACACAAGAGTGTGGATCTGAGAAAATGGGAAATAATTTGCCAGTTGACAAGTCCATGTAATCCTGGTGTATTTCATCTTCTAATAATTTCCACTTTTTAAAAGCAATATCAATAAGAGCCATCACTCTCAAAAGTGTCATCTTGCTTTCCAACTGCAGGAAACCAAACTTGGTCCAGATGGCTTTTTCCCCCTTTTATAAATTTGAGGAAGCTCAGACAGTATCAGTGTCAAGAAATGAGAAGGCCATTTGAAAACTGACAAAAAGTGATGCTAACAATCTGGAGTTGTCAGCTTTTAGAAGCATGGGGAAATCTAACATGGAGTTGGCAGAACACCTGGCAGAGAGCGCTCAGTCCCGTCACTGTATCTTCCCCAGGGCTGGCATATTACAGAAGAGATAATCATACATTTCCTGGAAATTCCTACTGAAGATGCCTCAGAGATCAAAATCAAACAGAGTTGTTTTTCAAATGAGCCATAAGGCTGAAAATGTAAAGGACAGAGATTAGAAGTGTTATGTTTGGGATGGGGAGACGGGGCCTTTTGGGTAGCAACTGGTTTCTGCAGTGCAAACTTCAGGAAAAGAAGTTATGAGCACTTGGTGGCAGTTGTAAAGTATAGTAACAGTCATGATATATGTTCCTGAGGCTCTTTCACAAAAGTCAGTTTCTTGAAATTGATGGAATGGACCAGAGGTAGTCTACTACTCTATGTTGCTAGCAACCCCTTGTAGGTACCGGAAAATAAAGGAAATGAACTCAGCAAAAGACTGTAAACTCTGTGAAGGCAGGACCCAGTCTGTCTTGGTTAGACTGGCTCCCTAGTGCTTACCATAATGCCTAAAATAGATATTTGCTAGTAGAAAAAAGGAAAATAATTAAAGTAGCGTGCTCTGCACTTGGAATTGCACCACGAAGGCTGTTACAAATAACTGGGGAATGCAAAGAATAAGCTAAAGTATTAGCCATGAAATTGGCTGACATGTATGTGAAATAACATACCCCTATATAAGCCAAATTTCTTGGAAGACACATAGCTTAGATGGATTCTTAAGAAACGGAATCAGTGAACGGGGGAAATGGCTGGTGACACAGAAGCAGGGGGAACTTTGAAAGACCATGTCTACTGTATGACTGCATTCCAAAGTTCACAAGATAACCAAGAAGGAGGACATTACAATAGTCAGGGACCAGAAGAAATTCAGGCATGTTCTGTGATAAATAATAAATAGGCCTTTACAGAGCTTTTTCTGTGTACCAGGTGCTATGCTAAACGCTTTATGTAGATTTTTTTCAGTTCCTATAATAAATGGTTGAGAGGAAATATTATTACTGTACCCAATTTCTAGATGAGTAAACTGAGGCTCAGACAGGTTAACTGATTTGCTGCAATGTTTGGCTCTGTCTGGAGGTATTTTTGGTTGTCACAGTTCAGGGAGAGGTGCCACTGACATCTAGTGAATAAAAGCCAGAGGCGCTGCTAAACATCGCACAATGCACAGGACGGCCCCCACAAAAAAGAATGATCTGGCCCCAAATGACAATCATGCCTCAGTGGAGAAATTTAAACCTTGTCCCTGGCAAACATTTAAATGTCCTCTATCACCACTATACACCTTACTTCGACTCTATGCCCTAGTAACCCAGACCCATGTTATTTCCCCCACTCCCATATGGTTTCATGTTCCTGTTTTCCATTCACTCTTTTCCCTCTGCTGAAATCACTTCTCCCCCTTTGCTTCATCTCGGTACCTTAGCTTCATCCTTCAAGATGAAGCTGACGTTTCTCTTCTAGGAGTTATTGTCCCAGGCTTCCTCCCCCGTGTTCCCACGTCACTCTGGGCATACGTCTGTCATGGCACTTAACCGCATTATATTGAAATGAGCTGTTTCTGGATCTGCCTTCCCCCACTTGACTATGAGCTAATCAAAGGCAGGGACCTGTTTGCTTTCCCTTGATAATAGTGCCTGGCACAGAGTAGGCACCCACAATGCATTGAGCCAAAAGATGACTAGTGACAGAGACAAAGACAAATCACTCAACTTCTAATAAGCTTTGACCTTCTTGGCCAAAAAGAACAACCCTTAGATGGATTCAAATGAGGTAAAGGGGAAGCCAGGATTGGTGAGGAGAACGTGAAGAAATGTGTCCACTCTTCTAGCTGAAGAATCAGATGGCATAGGGGCTAAGAGCATCTATCCAGAAATGGAGATATCAGTCGTTTCTTTCTCAAGTGATTGCTCCAAGCATATAAAGTAATAATCCATGCAAAGAGCCTGACACACAGGAAGCACTCAATAAACAGTAGTTACTTTTATTAAAGGCTCAGATGAGTGGGCCTGTAATTTTATAGGTGTTATTGATTAGGATCCATTCAAAGGAAGGGGAAGCACCTATTTATATTTTAAAAGTAAGTCAATTTGAAGAAAAAAATTAAGTCAATAATGGTGCAGGTGGTGGATAGGCAGGGCAAAATTCGTAAAGACATTATGTCGATAACTGAAGTCTGGTAAACAGAACAGAAAGGGCACTGCGTTGAATGGTACATGGACTAGATCCCTTCTAGCTCTAAAGGTCTATGACTTTGAAACCATCATTAATGTTAATCCCGTTTACCATCCCTTACTCTGCCCAGGCACTGCGCTGAGCACCTAGTATCACTCTCTCATTTAATCCACACAGTGACTCTAACAGAGGACTGTTGCTAGCCTCTTTTTCTTGTGGCAGATGAGGAAACCAGACACTCATAGAGGATACCTCATTTGCCTATGGTGGCACACAGAACCAGCCTTCAAACTGTTAGGAAGAGCCCAAGTGTACAAATTATGGTCTGTGTCAACAGTGTGGGATTAAGTATACGATTGAGGAATTTTCTAGTTTAGTCTGAGGGCTCATATTAAAATACTGCATTTACACATGGATTTTCCCCCATAAGACTCTGCTGCTTCATGTACTGTTAGCTTCGGTCAAAATTAGCTGGATCTTTAAACCAGCCATGGGACTGGGTGACCTGAGAGTCAAGTTCCTTCAAGGCACATTTTCAATTAGCAGAGGAAGACATAGTGCTGTCAAGGCTTGACATCCAGACCAAGAGCTCCTTTCTGCTCAGGGTTATTTCTCAGGGCCCGTTGTTGGGAGATGGGCACATTCCCCCAGCTGGTGGCTACACCAATGACCTTTAATGCCAGTTTAGCATAAATATATTTTGACATTTCAAACAAATTAATGTATTTTTACAAGGTGGAGCAACCACCACAAATTAGGTCAAATGGTTTGCCTGTAGGCCTGGTCACAGGCAGAGATTCCAGAACTTCCCTGCTGCTCCATCTCTTTCTGCTCCCACCCCCAAAAGAAATGTTTCTTTGTCCCTGGAAGCCACTCAGACGAATGCCAGCAACTCTCAGGGATTAACCTTAGCCCTGCCCTGGTAACTTAGAATTCTAGGGTCTCTGCAGCTAACAGATGCTAATTCTGACTGCCAGAATCAGCTCAAGGGCTCTGTTCCATATGTTATGTTGTGGGTTAGGGAAATGCCTCGTAGTAAATGTGGTGGTTCTATTGTGTGGGTATAAAGCACCAGTTCCTTGAAAAATTACCTGAAAATGGGAGTATTTAACATGAGAAGGATATAAAAGGAACTGACAACCTAAGGTAGGTGAAAAGGTGCAGGTTCTGAAAAGGCAGACCTTGGATTACTAAGTAGCCACACATCTTTCATTTGAGCAGATTTCATAGACAAGCTGCCCAGCCAAATCAAATGGGAATTAAAGGGATTCTGTGTAGCTAATATAGAAAGTGTTTCAGAAGCACAAAGGCCACTTTAGTCACAGGAAACTGCCAGAGGGTGACTTATTTGATGGAAAAGAAAACAAACAGACACAATAGCTGGTGTATTTTTGAGGCGATATTAAATCTAATAAACATGACACCAATAGTATTGACTTAAATCGGGTTGGGCGAGTTGGAAAATTTAACAGCTTATCTTCCAGCTACCAGCCTTTATCTCAGACGCAGACTTGACAGCAGAGAACAGAGTCCAAAACATGTCCTTCTCTGACTCCTGCCAGGTGTGTGCCGTCCCCGGCCTCTGCCCTAGCCTCAGCTCTCAGAGTGGAGATAATTAGAACGTCATTTCTGCCAGCTTTGTTTTTTCTGGGTCACTGACTTCAGACTTGATCAAAATAGGAGTGCTGTGCTGAAATAAATTCATTTCCTCTTCCTCAGCCAGCCCCAGGTTGTTTCCACAGGACCGGCGCGCACACACAGCTGCTGTACGGGGGCGACAGTGTATATGGAGGCCCAGAGCGAGGGCACATGGAGGAGGAGGCAGCACCCTCCACAGCAATGGGCTCCCCCTCTCTCAGTCGCAGGGCGCTGACAGGCACAGGCCTCAGACAGACGTGCTGAGGAACACATCACAGCAAACTGCTCTGGGAGCTGTTAAAGCTGGTGTTTAATGTTTATCCAATGGCCTCAGTCTGAAAGGCTCTGTAGAACATGCATAACACAGCTCAGCTTTATACTCCATTAGCATTCAAACTCCTAGCTGCCCAGAGGCATGTGGTACTGACCATGGAAGGCCAGTCTATGGGGACGCTGAGGGCACGCAGAGACATGGGGGCAGAATGAGCTTGCTGGGTGTCTGGGAGAGACACTCAGAAACAGGGACAGAGAGCCCCAAGTGGTACAGGGGGAAGGCTAAAGACAACCTTTGTCTTTGTTATAACATCACCAGATGCCCACCATTAAGAGGCAAAATGAGAGGGAAGACCTGTCTCACACTGGCCTTTGTCCACTTCATTACTGACTAAGTCTAAGGCCTCTTCCAGCCAGGGATGGAGTGGGCCTCCCCTCGCAGTGGCAGTCCAGATCTTGTTTTCAGACTTGCAGATTCAGTGAGAAAAATGAAAGCTTCCTGGGGCTTTCACTCAAGGCGAGAAGAGGAGCCACATTTCTGTTACTATTTTGGCCAGGAATGGGCCAGATTTGTCTGCCTTTGTCCAACCTAGGGGAAGGGCAATAAAGGTATAGAGTAAGTGAGTGGTGGGGTGGAGAGTGCATGGAACACAGTTCTCTGAGAAGTGCCCAGTGATAAATAGCTATTGAGGAGATGTCAAGGCAGATGCTGGACTGACTGCTGTGTCCAGGAAGGAACTAGAGTGGAGCTGTGTTTGGTTGGCCTGTATGTCCCAAGCGCCTAGCACAGCATCTGACCCAAGATACAACACACACACACACACACACACACACACACACACACACACACACACACCAGTCCTTTTGCTTCTAACTGCCCTTAACAAGTCTTAAATCCATCTTCTTCTCTCCATCCCCACTGCTACCACCCTGATTCAGGCACTAGCATCCCCCACTTGGACCACTGAATGAGCCTCCTAACTTGCTGGCCTGCCTCTTCTCCTGCCTCCTTTTCTATTATCATATCAGCAGCAGCCAGTGTGATTCCTCTAGAACCCAGATACGTCACACTCCTACTTAAAGCGCTTTAGTGGTTTCTCACAGCCATCAGAATAAAGTTGCACATGCACATCCCTCCATTACCTGGTGTATTAGTGGGCTAGGACTTCTGTAACAAAATACCATAGGGGCGCCTGGGTGGCACAGTCAGTTGAGTGTCTGACTCTTGGTTTCTGCTCAGGTTGTGATCTCAGAGTCATGGGATCGGGCCCTGCATCAGGCTCCCAAACTCAGCATGGAGTCAGCTTGAGATTCTCTCTCCCTCTCCCTCTGCCCTTCCCACTCCTGCTCTCTCTCTCTGTAAAATAAATAAATAAATCTTTTTTAAAAAATACCATAGACTGGATGTCTTTAACAAGAGAAATTTATTTTCCCCAGTTCTGGAGACTATAAGCTCGAGATGAAGGTGTTGGCAGCTTGGTTTCTCTTGAGGCCTCTTTCCTTGGCTTGCAGATGGCCGTCCTCTTACCGTGTCCTCATGCGGGCTTTTTCTCTATGCATTCACACTCCTGGTGTCTCTTTGGCGTCTCTTCCTCTTCTTATAAGGACATCAGTCCTGCTGTATTAGAGCCCCACCCTCATGATCTCTTTTAATTTTAATTACCTCTTTAGAGGCTCTGTTGCCAAATGCAGTCACAGTCGGGTTGCATGAATTTAGGCGGGGACACAATTCAATCCATAATACATAGCCACTGATTACCTCCTGCTTCTCATTGCTTACTACTTCCATACACTCAGCATATATTAGCCTTACTGAATTGTTTATAGTAACCTGGATGGGCCACACTGTCTTTAAACTCTGGACCTTTACCCATGCTGCTCCCTCTCCCTGGGATTGCTTTCAATGCTGCTCCCACCCAGTCCTCCCGTTTTCACCCCATTTCTCTCCTCCTGGTCATTTCAGGTAGTACCTTTTCTGAGAATACCCTGTTTTTTAATGTGGCCCCTGATTTTTCATGTGGGTGAAGTGCTCTTATGCCCTCTCTGCTGCTGCTTTCTCATAACATGGGGAATAATTGCCTAATGGCCCTTCCAAGGGCTCCACCAGACCATGAATCATTTGAGGGCAGAGGCTGTGTCATAGCATTCTTTTGAATCCCCAAAGCCTAGCACAAGGCTTAGCCCAAAGAAGGTACTCAGCAAATATGCAATGAAAGAACAAATCAACCCGATTGCAAGAAAAGGGAGATGTGGAGTGAGCCAGGTCAAGCTAGGTGGCCGTGCATTGCGACTTAGGATTCCACGTCACCGGCTGATAAACAGTGCCTGAGTGTTCCACGAGATGGATGCTAGGTCTGTGCTAATGGAAGGTCCTGTCCCCAAAGGTTCCTGTTACAGTAAAATCGAGTTTCTCTGGCACTGTGTTTTCCAGAAGCCTCTCTGACTTTGCTCTTCCGTATATCTACAGGACAGTGAGAGAGATCTGTATGTCTTAGTGACGCAGAAGCCCTAGAGCATCGGTCCTCAAACTTAAGTGTGCATCAGAAGATGCTGGAAGGCTTATTAAAACACAGATAACTGCGTCCCACCCCCAGAGTTTCTGATTCAGTAGGTCTAGGTTGGGGTCTGAGAATTTGCATTTCTAACAAGTTCCCTGATGATGCTGTTGCTACTGGTCTGGAGACCACACTCTGAAAAACACTGCTCTAAGAGATCCTTCTGGAATTATTGAAAATGAATTTTCATTATGTTGGAAATGGTATAAACGATAAATACGTTTCCCGAAACATTTGATCAACCATCCTCCCCCAACTTTGCCAGACAACACCAACGTTACTGAAATTCATGAGACGGGAGAACCAATAAGCTGATTTTTCTTTCAAGGTAAAACTGCCCCTGGAAAGATATTGTAACCTAATGGTGTGTGTTCTGCTCTTTTTGCAGGTGCGATTAGAGTGGCCAACAGACCTTGCAGTCAATCCCATGGACAATTCATTGTATATCTTGGATAACAACATTGTGCTGCAAATTTCTGAGAACAGGCGCGTGCGGATCATTGCAGGGCGCCCCATTCACTGCCAGGTGCCAGGCATCGATCATTTCTTGGTCAGCAAGGTGGCAATTCACTCCACTCTGGAGTCAGCCAGGGCCATCAGCGTCTCCCACAGCGGGCTGCTCTTCATAGCTGAAACAGACGAGAGGAAAGTAAACCGCATTCAGCAAGTCACCACCAACGGAGAAATCTCCATCATAGCCGGTGCCCCTACTGACTGTGACTGCAAAATTGATCCCAACTGTGACTGTTTTTCAGGTATGACCTTTTTAGCAATTCACCAGCTCCCTCTCTCTGTAAAAGAAAAACGCACATCAGAAAGGCCAAAAGGAAAACCAAAGTGTTATTTGTGAATATGAGTGTGAGTGAGTGGAGAAAGCGATGGGTTGGGGCCACATAGCCTAGTATCTGGTCATTGCTCTGCAACCAACTGACCAAGTGACCCTGAGAAAGGGTCACTAGCTTACCTCATCTGTCAGAGATGTCACTTACCTAGTTATATCACCTTGCTGTACTGGGGATAAGCTACTATAACAAAAGTTCGATACTCTTAAGTTAAAATCACTATATGAATGTAAGATCATGACACCATTTGTACTTTGGAGAAAAGGAAACACGGTAAAACCTGCATTTACTGCAGGTTTTAGCTAAGGAAAAAATTACTTCCCCTAAGCGACTGGTTTCCAAATTAATAGTGTTTGCTATTTGAAACCCAAAGAGCGGTGTCTGGGTGGCTCAGTCTGTTAAGTGCCCAACTCTTGATCTCAGCTCAGGTCTTGATCTCAGGGTCGTGAGTTCACACCCAGTGTGTAGCCTACTTGAAAAAAAAAATCTGAAACACAAAGAAACTAGAGCAGACTGCTTTGAAGATAACACAGGCAAAATAAATTCCCACAGTGGAGGGTTCTCAGGACATCACTCTACTACTTAGACTGTTTTAAAAATGTCCAGGGATGCCTGGGTGGCTCAGTCAGTTAAGAGTCTGCCTTTGACTCAGGTCATGATCTCAGGGTCCTGGGATCAAATCCCGCATCAGCTCCTTGCTCAGCCTGCTTCTCCCTCTGCCTGCCATTCCCCCTGCTTGTGTTCTCTCTCTCTCTGACAAATACATAAGTAAAATCTTTAAAAATAAATCAATAATGTCCAAAATTTTCTTCCTAGCCAATCGTGCCCTTTACTTCCAACTGAAATAAATAAATTAGTTTATTTATTTATTTACCTTTCCCCAAAACATGGAGTAGATATTCCAAATAGCAAACACTCCTCTAAATGTCAATAAATACATTTATTGCTGGGATGTGGAAATCCCTCCATGCTACCTGCAGTCCTGTTAAACTGCTCATCTGGGACCAAATGATTCTCTTAACCTTTGCCTTTTCTTGGGCCAGAGGAATCAAGAATGAGCAACTTGGTCGATACGACTTTTGATCAATATTTCCAATGTTTTCCTGGACAATTAGTTTTATACTTATTTTGCTAATTTATATCTTTCATTCAAGGCAAATCTAATGTTTATTCCAGTTATCAAATTTGATGTTCTGAATCATTGTTGCACTTACAGACTTAGTGTACTTTGACAATGTGACAATGGAAATTAGCCAAAGAAAGATCCTGTAGGCACAGTAAAGAATTGGAAAGTCCTGAGGAAGGTAGATTCACAAGCACTGACAGGCATAAATCTCATGGATTTCCAGCCGCATTTTGTGTGGCTTCCATTATTTGCTATTTTTGTATCTTGTGAAAAGTAGATCCTGAGCAGCAGGATTGATGATTTCACAAAACTGGTGTTAACTGAGATAGTTGCATCTCACTCTGCCTCTTCACTGGTACTGACTCAAGAATTCTGAATAAGTTTCAAATTTGTCAAGGGAGGGGCATGCGGAGAATAATCATTCACTGATTGTTCCCTTTCAAATGATTCTTTTCTTTTAAAGGTTTTATTTTTAAGTAATCTCTATGTGGGGCTCGAACCCACATAGTGGGGCTACGAATGTGGGGCTCGAACCCACAACCTAAGATCAAGAGTCACGTGCTCCACCGACCGAGCCAGCCAGGCACTCCGAAAATAATTCTTGATGCACAGTGATTTTTTAAATAATATTTTTTATTGTATTATGTTAGTCACCATACAGTACATCCGTAGTTTTTGATGTAAAGTTCCATGATTCATTACTTGCATATAACACCCAGTGATGCACAGTGATTTCTGTATATGGTTATGTTCTTATAAATGCTTGTGATGAAATGATTAAAATCTTGGTCTTTCTCTCACAGGTGATGGTGGCTATGCCAAAGATGCAAAGATGAAAGCCCCTTCCTCCTTAGCAGTGTCACCTGATGGTACTCTATATGTTGCAGACCTTGGGAATGTTCGAATTCGTACCATTAGCAGGAACCAAGCCCACCTGAATGACATGAACCTTTATGAGATTGCTTCACCTGCTGACCAGGAGCTCTACCAGTTCACTGTCAATGGAACCCACCTGCACACTTTGAACTTGATAACAAGAGACTATGTATATAATTTCACCTACAATGCCGAAGGTGACTTAGGTGCGGTTACCAGCAGCAATGGCAACTCTGTGCACATTCGCCGTGATGCAGGCGGGATGCCCCTTTGGCTTGTGGTGCCTGGCGGGCAGGTGTACTGGCTGACCATAAGCAGCAATGGAGTCCTGAAAAGAGTGTCAGCCCAAGGCTATAATCTGGCCTTGATGACCTATCCGGGAAACACGGGGCTTTTGGCTACCAAAAGTAACGAAAATGGATGGACAACTGTTTACGAGTAAGTTTCTTATTCTCAACATAGGTTTTGTCAGGCTTTTTTTTTTTTTTTGAAATTGTATTATAGTGGGAAAATGGCTTAGTAATTGCTGGGTGTTGCATGCTATTTTCTCCTAAGAACCACAATAAAAAAATAAAAAGTTAAGGAGAAAGTTTTACCTAACTCCTAGGGTTCAAACCCATTTCTCCAGAGTAGTTTTGCAGAGCATAATAATAAAAACATAGACTGAATGAAGAATCAGGTGTGGCACTGCGGGAGACAGGAATGAGCTAGAAGCCTGAGTACTCGAGAAATTTACAGCATAGCTGGGAAAACAAGGTAAAATTTCATTTAAATAACAAAACTAAGAAAATAGTTCTAAAGCAACAAAGAAGCAGTGTGGTTTAAGTAGTATTTATTGATTCCTGTGGGGTTTAATGAATGAACAAATGAATGTGTGCCCAGCCCAGCCCAACTCAGTATAAGTTGCTGTGGGAGGTAATAGATGTTAGAATATAAGAAGTGGACCCTGGCAAGCAAGTGCAAATGGGAGAGGCCGCATGCCATTGGCTGCTTTGGTGAGATGTGGAGCCAGACGCTCGTGCACAGGCTTGGGCTTCCTCGGTTCCCCTGCCCAAGTCAGAGAACCTGGCACAGGCTGGCATTCACGGACTGGATCTGTAATGACTTCGTTTCACTGGGAATTAGCACAGGGTGTGTCTGACAGCAAGCTACTAGGAAGTGTCATGACACAGAAAGAGACCATTGTCCTTGCCCTTCCAAGCAGGGACAGCCTTGTTTGCAGGTCAACTCATTTAGAAAGCTAGTCTGCCAACACTTGGCAAGCATCTTTTCCACAAAAGGGAATTGCTGAATTTTGAAGCAACGTACTGAGTGAAGATAATCTATGGAATCTGTACCCAGAGTCTGAAATGGCATTGAAGTTGAAACGTGTGACGAGTGGAAATGTTAATATGAGGGGTTCTATTCTGTGGGGGTGACTACTTTGTGAGGATGCAGAGAATATGAAGAGGACATGTCCAATCCCATGAAAGCCTCCTGGGGAAAGGGACAAAATAATTGGCCTTCACATTTTGGATCGTTTCCCAAAGAAATGCCACTTATACAAAAAAGCTGGACAGCTATTTTAGTTTCACTTAGAAATATGTATTCAGTTGTTTCTGTTGCAAGTCTTACTCTATTGTTTGAAAAAATTCTCCTACATCTTAATAAGAGTAATAAAAGCCACTTTTCACTGAAGCTTTACTTTATGCCAAGTAGCAGGCTGAGTGATTTACATACCTTATTTTATTAGATCCCCAAAATAACAACATGGGATAGATGCTCCTGGTATGCCATTTTATGGATGAGGAAACTGAGGCACAGAATGGTTAACTTGTCCTGATTCACACAGATGTCCAGGTTTCAAACTCCCAACAATCTGATTCAAGAGCCCCAATTTTTAAATATACCACCCTGAAGAAAGATGAAGTTTCTAATGAGAATATCTTTTCCAAAAATTCATGCAAGATCACACCACAGCTGAAATTAGACAACTATTTTGAAAGCTAATGGTTGACTTCAGTTAAGCAACAAGAAATGGCTGAAGTATTAACAAGTTTTCAAAATAGCCAGTTCAGCCGTACGTTCATTCAGTCATCAATTCATTACACTGTACACTTTACATATATACAATTTATTTGTCAACTATACTTCAATAAAGCTAGAGGGGAAAAAAGCAAAAACTCATTAGTTCATTTATTTATTCAACAAATGTTTACTGAGCACCTACTCTGTGCCAGGCAGTACAGCTGTGAACAAAACAGATAAAAATTCCTACCTTCGGGGCACCTGGCCGGCTCAGTCGGTAAAGCATAAGACTCTTGATCTCGGGGTCATGACTTCAAGCCCCATGTTGGGTGTGGAGCCTACTTAAAATTTAAAAAAATTTTTTTTAAATCTCTACCTTACATTATACTGGAGGGAGACAAGTAAAATGTACAGAACTTCAGATGGTGATAAGTTCTGGGGGAAAATAAAGCAGGGTAAGGGAGATCAAGAGTGTGAGGCAGAAGGGGTTTTTCTTTTGGGTGCATGGTTGGAGAAGGCCTTATTACCATGGTGACATTTGAGTAAATACCTGGTAGGACGTGAAGGAGTAAGCCATATGGATGTCTATGGGAAGGGAAGAGAGAATATTCTAGACAGAGTGAACAGCAAGTGCAAAGGCCCTGCAGCAGGAGCCAACCTGACGTGTTCGAGGAATACTAAGGCAGCCACCGTGGCTGGAATGGAGTAAGAATAGTGGGAGTTAAATCAGTGAAGTGGCCAGGGCTACATCATGTAGGGCCTTGTAGTCCTCTGTAAAGACTTTGACTTTTACTCTGAAGTAAGATGTGAAACCACTGGAGAGTTTTAAGTAAAGGAATGACAGAATCTGACTTACATTTTTTTTAAATTAGTATGTATTGAAGACATCAGATTGGATGGTGGAAACAGGGGAGCCCAGTGGTGGAAAGGGGAGAGGTTTGCAGTACTCCAGACAGAAGGTGGTGACTTAGACCAGGGAGTGGGGGCAGTGATAAGTCATAAAATTCTAAGTATATTTTGACAGTCGATCTATCAGGACTTACCGATAGTTTGGATATGGAGTGAAGAGAAGGAGGGTTAGTGATAACTCCAGAGGTTTTCGCCTGAGCAACTGGATGATAGACTCTCTATCAACACAAGGAAGACTGCACGAGGAGTGCATTATACTGGGTGGGAGATCGGGAGTTCAGTTCTGGATATGATCAGTTTAGTTAGACTTCCAAGTGAAAACCAGCAAGAGACCAAGAAGGACAGGCCAATGAAGTAGGAGGAAAAGCAGGAAAGTAGGATGTTCTAGGAACCAAGTAAAACAGGAAGGAGTGATCAGCTGTGTCAGATATTCCAGATAAGTGAAGTAAGACAAGGACTGAGAATTGACCATTCGGTCTAGCACTGTGGACATCATTGTTTACCTTGAGAAGAGCAGGTGCTGTGGCACCATGGCGGACAAAAGCCTGAGCAGAGGTGGTTTCAGAGAGAACGCGTATACACATGTTCATAGCAGTATTGTTCATAATAGCCAAGAAGTGTGAAGAACCAATGTCCATTGGGACATGAATAGGCAAACAAAATGGGGTATTTCCATACCATGGAATATTACTCATCCATAAAAAAGGAATGAAGTTCTGACACATGCTACAACATGGATGAACCCCAAATACATTATGCTAAGTGAAAGAAGCCAGTCATAAAGAGCAAGTATTATATAGTTCCATTTATATGAAATGTCCACAAAAGGCAAATTCATAAAGGCAGAAAGTAGATGGGTGGTTGCCTGGGGCTGAGAGGGAATAGAGATTGGCTGCTATTGAGGATAGTATTTATTTGGGGGGTGATGGAATGTTCTAGAAGTGGTAGCAATGACTGCACAAGTGGGGAATGCACTGAAAGCCACTGAATTGTATACTTTGAAATGGTGAGTTTTATGGTATATGAATTATATCTCAATAATATTAATAAAGGGCGCCTGGGTAGCTCAGTCTGTTAAGCATCTGCCTTCAGCTCAGGTCATGATCCCAGGGTCCTAGATTGAGCCCCACATTGGACTCCCTGCTCTGCAGGAAGCCTGCTTCTCCCTCTCCCACTCCCCCTGCTTCTGCTTTCTCTCAATCTCTCTCTGTCTCTCTGTCAAAAAATAAATAAAATCTTTAAAAAAAAGAAACTTCAAAAAAAAGAAACTTTAAAAAAATAATAATAATAAAAAGAAAGTGACTGAGAGGAGTGAGATTGGAGACAGTGAGTAAAGAATTCTTAGGAGTGCAACCACTGTGGAAAACAGTATGGAAGTTCCTCCAAAAATTAAAAATAGAACTACCCTATGATCCAGGAATCACACTACTGAGTATTTACCCAAAGAATACAAAAACACTAATTCAAAGGGATATAGCAGCATTGTTTACAATAGCCAAGATATGGAAACAGCCCAAATATCAAGTATCCATTAATGAATGAATGGATAAAGAAGGTACACACATACACACACACACACACACACACAATAGAATATTACTCGGCCATCAAAAAAGAATGAAATCGTGCCATTTGCAACAATATGTATGGAGTTAGAGAGTATAATGCTAAGCAAAATAAGTCAATTAGAGAAAGACAAATAGCATAGGCTCTCGTTCATATGTGGAACTTAAGAAACAAAACAAATGAGCAAAGGGGGGAAAAAAAGAGAGAGACAAACCAAGAAACAGACTCTTAACTATAGAGAACACACTGATGGTTACCAGAGGGAGGTGGGGGGATGGGGGAAATAATGGATGGGGATTAAAGACTACACCTATTATGATGAAAAATGAGATGAAATTATTAAAAACTAAAAAAAAAAAAAGTTCTTCAGCTTTGTTGGGAAAAGCTTCAAACGGAATACCAGTTATTTAACCAAACTGTGGGTCAAAACTATTGACATCATTTATGGATCCGTGGTAACTTTTTGGGGGATTTGATTTCAGGGGTAAATGATTACGTTGACATGGTTGTAAGAAATTGTGTGGTGAATGTAAGAAGAAAAGAACTCTTCTGAGGAGGTTTGCTGTAAAGAGGGGCCGAGAAATTCGAGCTGGGGCAGGGGGAATGGAGTAAACAGAAGGAGGTTTTTTTTTTAATGACAGAAAAAACAGTATATTTGTATACCAATGAAAATGATCCAATAGAGACAGCCACAAAGAGACATTAGAAGTTACTTTACAAGTGAGGAAACTGAGGCCCAGATGGGGATATTACTTGCCTGTTCTCATTGCTAGCTGCCTGGGACTCGAGTCAGGTCTTTGAGCGTCTAATTGGGTGTTCTTTCCACTACTACTCCCACTGCCTTCCAGAAAAAAGAGGAGAATGTGAGATTGCAGGAGTGACCGTGGGAAATCTGGGAAGCAAGATTTTCCCCTCCAGTAGCAGGAAAAGGGATAGAAAGGGAGACTAAACAGCCATTTCTTCCTTCTCCCCCTTAACTCCAGCCAGGATTATGCTGAAACTTCACCTCCTGACCAAAAAGCATCTGTGGAAAGGAAGTCCCCCTTCCTCCTGAAGCACTCCATGCTGGTGCCGAGCAGCAGTCCCCCGAGACACTGCCCCTGTCCCTTCTTACCTGCAGGGAAAGGAATGAGCAATTTCCCAACCTACATGATGTAACTAATCTTGCTTACGGTCCTCTTCTCAACCTACATGATGTAACTAATCTTGCTTACGGTCCTCTTCTATACAAAGTCGGACTTCTTTCCCTTTTCTCCTCCAATGCGTTAGCCAGTTCTAAACACTCCTTCGAGTTTTTCTTTGTCCTTCTGAAGCTGGGGAACACAAAACGGGGCCTACTATTCTAGTCCGGGTCAGAACCCTGCAGTTCTCTGAGGTGAGGAGGCTGCCTTCTGTGGCCAAAAGAGACAAACTGTTTGCCAAGGTGGAAATAGAAATTCCGTTCTGAATTGAGATATAGAGAAACAGAAACAGAAGCAAAATTTGGCAGGGTGGAGAACGGCCGAGTACAGGTAGCTAAGCCAGTAATCCACCCAGCTTTTGATGATCTGTGGCGATGGAGAGGAGAGATGACACAGATGACCCTGAAAAGGGGATCGTCCCAATGGGATTTTAAAATGCTTCTTGTGCGGTGTTAGTATGTGGGCTTGTATTGTGTAATGTGATGTTGTTTAAATAGTTCATTGATTTTCATAATTCCGTGTGACTTGGACCAGGATCAAAATTGCACACCCCAAGTATTAGTACTTGATGCTTGACTGCCCTCGAGCGTCCTGAATGTCACGGGGAAAGCTGACCACAGAGAAACGGCTGACAGAGAGGTGACTGTCAAGGCAGGAATGCGGACCAAATGAGGCAAGGGTTTTGGCCCTAGGGGGCTGGAAGGTTCCTAATTGCAATGACCCTACAGCAGTGCAGGCACAAGGGAAGGGCCCAGCAACTCACGCAGCAGGCAAGCCTTCTTTGCCCAGGAGGCTGCAAGAGTAGCCAGGATGCCCTTGCTCGTTCCCCTGGCATTGCCCCGGCGAAGGCTTCCACTATACTAATCCGGAAGGGTCCCAGGCTGAGGCCAAAGCATCAGTGAGTCGTCGCTGCTGCTGGTTCAGGCTGAGCAGCTGGTTCCGCAGGTCCGAAGGAGACTGCACATTGATGTGATTTCCTAATCCCCGGTCTTCTGTATTCTCTCTTTCTGGACTTTGTTAGCACATACCCCACCCCACCCCCCAAAAAAGCCATCCACTGACAAGTCGGAAAGCTCTCATAATAGCACTGCGTGCCTTCTAGGCTGTTTTATAAATGCTCGGTTTTATGGAAGATGGCTAATGAGGGATTCTTCCTCTGCCCTGGTAAGGTTAGAAGTAGAGGGAGGGGCAAAGGAAACAAGGCATGTCTCTGGGTGAGATATTTGCCTGGGCATAGAAGATGAGTCCCATGTAAGAACTGGTTATAGAATCTGTCCAAATACATCAAAATGTTTCCAGTGTTTTCTAGAATATCAGCATAGAGAGGGAACTAAGGCACCATGTGGTCCAGCCCCCTGCCTCCAGGCAGGCAAAGGATTTCAGTTAAGCAAGAACAGAGACTTGTCAACTGTTCTTCAGGTCGCCAGAGACAGAGACTCTTGACACCTCTGCTCAGTCACCTCTCCATGTGTGTGCTTTATGCCCTTGATAAGGATCAAGAACGGGCAGACAGAACTGTCATGCTAGGGGCAACTGCAGTAGAGAAGGAGTGAACAGAAGGAAGAGAGGCTACCGGCAGAAAAAGCTTCTGGGGGCTGGTAGGGAAGATTAGCTGCAGCACACGGGACAGGTATGGAAGCCGAGCCTGGCCTCCCAATACCAGCATGGCTGGCTCTGTCTCTTCTCTAAGTGCGTGGGCTCTCGGATCCACCCATCCCTTCCATTTCCACTGGTATCATCTTATTTCACTCACGCAACAAGTAGGCAGAGTGAGAATCTACTCTGTGCCACACACCAAGAATACAGGCATGAATGAGACATGGGTGCCTCCCTCTGTGGATATGGGTTTACAGCCTAGTAAGGAAGACAAGTCCCAAAGATAGGCAATCACAATACATCGAATAAAGGCAAGAAGCCCCCATCTTCTTACACAAATGAAACCTGCAACTTTCCTACAGGTCCCCCTGCTCCATATCCTCTTCCATGATTTGCTGCCCCCAAAGTACTGCTTTCATCGTACTGTTCTCTCCTTGCAAAGTCTTCTGTGCCTCTCCATTCTCCACTGCCTCCCTGCTTTCCTCCAGAGCCCAGTACCCCAGGTCCCCTGTGCTCTGGTTGCAGCATGCCTCTCAACCTTATCGCCCACTACCCTCCCAGAGGAACCTTGAGCCCCAGCAGCCCAGTTCTTCTCATGGACATCCCATCCACCTGGGTGCTTTTCTTCCTGCCATCACCTCTCTTTGCAATGCCCTCCTCTCCACCCCCATCTCTACCTGTCCAGGGATTGAGCTCTACCTACCTCCCAGAATTCAAATACCACCTCCTTCTCTTCCTTCTTTTCTGCCCTGCCCAGCTGGAAATGACTTCTGCCTCCTCTGAGCTTCGACGGCTTGTTTGTGGAAGCACATGGCAATATTCTGGCATTAGAGTGACTTGTGTGAATGTGCTATCTGCCCCACTAGACTTTGCATTTCATTCGGCACTGTATCTCCGATACCTAGCACAAGACTGATACTTATTGAATAAAGGACAAGTGGAGATAGAAGGGCATTACAGACTTGGAGCAGAATCAAAGGAAGCCAAATGAAGTTCTTGGTGACGAAGGGGAATCCAGTATTTCCTACAGAATGCTTATTAGGTTGGTCGGGTTTCTGGCATGAAAGGATAAAGAGGGTCTGTTTCCCTTTAAAAAATAAGTAATGAATTTGCCTTCTATAATCATTAATATTTTCTTAAAAGCAAAGGTTGGGGAGCTTCCAGTTTTTACTCTGCATGGTTTAGCTCTGGCTTAAATTATCCTCAAGGGAAAAGGGCGGACTATCCCTTATGAGAAAATATCAGACCATATGTATTTTTAATAATGTGTAAATATCACCCTACCCCAACTAAACTATATGCTCCTTAAGGACAAGAATGAATTCTGAACTTTCTTTATAAATGTTTTCTTTGCTCCAATGGGGCATTTCTGTGTGCACTTGTGCACACGCACACACGCACATGCACACACAAATGCACACAGCCTTTTGAGGTGCTGAGCAAAACAATAGTTATATTCAGTACTTCACTGATCGGTGTCCTGTGAGACCCTCATAGTGGAATTCTGTAAAATCAGGGCAGGAAGGGACAATTTGATGACAAATTTCCTCTAACTGGACCCACTTCTAATGACTATGAAGGCAGTAGTCATCGCCCGATCACACAGTTCACCAGCCGGAATTTGCAGGCCTGGTTAAGCGAGTGCTACTCCCGCCCCGGCAAGGAGGGGCTTGCTACCATGTTGTGGCCTGAGGGGATCAGTTGCAGCATATTGGCTTGTACTGTGCACCAAAGGATGCAGGCACCAAAGGGAAACAAACAGCATAGGAGGTTTTGATTAAACTTGTATCTTTGACATTTAGTCTGGAAACATGCATTCCTCTGCAATGGAGAGAAAAAACTCAAGCAAGCCATAGGAAATCAAAGGCTCCCTTTATTTTTTAGCCACTTTTGAGCAATCTTTCCAAAGTCTTGGGAATTATCCACTGATGAGTACTTCTTCCTGTCGCTCTTCCTTTGGCAATGACTCTACAAAAGAGAGGTGCACCTATATGTTTAGACCTGGGGCCCTGCAAAGACAGAGACACCACACTGAAGATACCACCAAATGTGATTGCTATGACTGACTGGCAGAATTGAGGTCTGTGAGTGTGTTGGGTAAAGTGCTTCGGGGATATTTTGGGGGGTTTTTTCCCTTTGTTTTTATTGAGATATAATTGACACATAGTGCTGTAGAAGTTTAAGGTGTACAGCCTAATTAACTTGACTTATATATAAGACTGAGAAATGATGACCAAAACAAGCTTCGTTAACACCCATCATTTCATAGATACCAAAATAGAAATGGTTTTTTCCTTCTGATAGGAAAGTATAGGCTCTACTCTCTTAGCAACTCTCCTATGTACGGTAGTACACAGTGTTAGCTATAGTCCCCATGTCGCACATTACCTCCCCAGTACTTATTTATCTTATAACTGGAGCTGTGTGTCTTTTAACTACCTTCCTTCCACACCCCCCCCACCACCCACCTCTGGTAACCACAAATCTGATCTTTTCTGAGTTTGGTATGTGGGGTTTTTTGTTTTAGATCCTACCAGTGAGATCATACACTATTTGTCATGGTCTGACATATTTCACTTAGCGTTATGCCCTCCAGGTAGAGTGCTTTGTTGATGATAGAGTTAAAGTCAAATACACACTTTCGAAAAGAATGCATGTCCAGCCACAGAAAGGAAATCAGGCAATATAACTTTCCAGCTACCCAGCAAAATTAATAGAATTTAATTTTTAGAATTTTTGGCCCTTGTACCTCTGCTCATGGATAGCTCAAACGGCGTCTGATCTTGTCATCTTGCCCTGAGGAGTGGACACAACACTGCCTTCACCTTTGGATGAAATCTTGCTTGAAAACAAGAGGCTATGTGACTGAAAAGGAAGGAAACTGCCCCCAAGCTGGAAAGCCCATTGGGAACTTGCATGCCTAGCATCTTAGGTCAGATTTCCTGAGGAATGACGAGTGACCTTGCGAAGGTTTAAGGAAACCACTTAGAAATCAGGAAAGGTAATCCAATGAGGCCGAGTTGCTGTCGATGGATGCGAAATAGAGAGGAACTGCCTGCAGAAGGCAGCTTCCTTCTATCTGCTGCCTGGAAACACTTCCCTACAGGGAAAAGCAGCTTGGTACCTTGGGAAAATTAAAGGTAAACATTGCTTTCCTCTCCTGGAAGGAAGACCAGGCAGACAAAGTCGAGGCTGTGCTGGGCGGTCCAGTCCTTCCATGGCCCTTTCTCATCAGGGATCTGCCTTTTGCAGCCAGAGCCCCAGAGCAAGCCACAGGCAAAGGGGTTGAGCAGGGGCCAGGATTCTGCCATTAAGCCCAGGCACACACTCGGTGCCCTCCGGCCTTTCCTTGATAACGAGGCCTGAGCTGCGTAGTAGCAACACACCAACAACCATTTTGACGAATATCCGCTTAAACACAGGCTGCTTCCAATTAAAAAATCAGGCTTGATTGTCCACAATAGCTAAATCATGGAAGGAGCCGAGATGCCCTTCAACAGATGACTGGATTAAGAAGCTGTGGTCCATTATATACAATGGAATATTACTCAGCTATCAGAAAGAACGAATTCTCAACATTTGCTGCAACATGGATGGCACTGGAGGAGATAATGCTAAGTGAAATAAGTCAAGCAGAGAAAGACAATTATCATATGGTTTCTCTCATCTATGGAACATAAGAACTAGAATGAACAGTAGGGGAAGAAAGGGATAAAGAAAGGGGAGGTAATCAGAAGGGGGAATGAAACATGAGAGACTATGGACTATGAGGAGCAAACTGAAGACTTCAGAGGGGAGGGGGGTGGGGGAATGGGATAGACTGGTGATGGGTAGTAAGGAGGGCACGTATTGCATGGTGCACTGGGTGTTATACGCAACTAATGAAGCATCGAACTTTGCATCGGAATCCGGGGATGTACTGTGTGGTGACTAACATAATATAATAATAAAATTTAAAAAAAAATCAGGCTTGGCATAGCTGTGTTATCAACTGACCTACTGGATTGTTTTCATTTGCATACATGACTGTGTAAACCGGTAGCACGTGTGCGTGCGTGCACACGCACATGTACACATTGCACCGAACTTGTGGTGGCATTGTGTATAGCCCCAAGTTCAGTTCTGTCTGATAAAATAAGGTCCAGCCCCTTTTCCCAAGCCTACCAAAGGCTGGTCTAGGTTTTAAAATTTGTGCAACTATCCAGGCTGAGTTCTTTAAAACCTAGTGAACTAACACTAAATCACTATGTCATTTTGCATAATTGTCGGGGGAGGAAAGAGTAGAGCCAGACTTCGCCATTGTGTCCAGGCTGTATTCTGCTCACTTTGGGTAAAAAGAATATAATTGTTTAACATTTTAAAAGCAAATAAAAGTGCTTAAATATTTTATAATTTGCAACTTGAAAAGAAAACAGTAATGGGTTTCCAAGTGCATGTCTTTACTTTTAATGAAGTGTTTATTTTTCATGGTTCTATTGGCAATAAAAGAACAGCTCCACATCAAAAGCCTTCAGGGAAGCAGTTTTCATTTGGAGGACAGTGAGATTGCTAATCACTCTGATTTTTTTTAAAAAGTAAACTCACTAGACTATATTTCCAGATATAGGTTATTGCCTATTATCCCAGGTAATTATTTTTTTGTCTCTTACTCATATAGGCAAATTACAAGGCATTATGTACTATACTCTAAAAAGATTTTTTTAAAAAAATGAACTGACACTGAGATCAGGGGGCTCCAAAATGTTTTAATGAACATGTTTCCATTATCCTCTGTGCTTGTTCATTTTGTTGGAAGAATGATTCATTCATTTCAAATTTGGCAACTTAAATAGCAGCAAATATAATTTTCCTATCGAAATGCAAAATCAGTTTATTGCCCTTCCAGACGTCAGGGGGCCGGTTGTGCCTCCTTTTCCTTTGCCGACAGCACCCTCTGCTGGTTTTTATTATCCCTCATATCTAGCGGGATCGACCCAAATTGCAAACGGAGGCCTCCCTGCAACATTACACACAGCAGGACATGATTCATAAATCAGTTTTCCACCCTGGTGATTCATTACCAGATATATTTTTTCTGTAAAACAGCACAGCTCAAGGAAGTCATCAAGAATTCAGAAGCTGCAAGAAATGCCTTCGTTTGATTAATCATCTTTCTGACCTTTTTCTTCTTATTGAACAAGGTTAATAATACTTGTTATCACTCAAAGTTAAACTGGATTAGCTGCCAAGTGATTTTTATTTGCAAAGGCCTGTTATCACTGCCAAGAGGCTTCAAAGTTGGGATTGGTTACATTCCTCAGGTATGACCCCGAGGGACATCTGACCAATGCAACATTTCCCACTGGAGAGGTCAGCAGCTTCCACAGTGACCTGGAGAAGCTGACAAAAGTGGAACTAGATACTTCCAACCGGGAAAATGTCCTCATGTCAACTAACTTGACAGCAACTAGTACCATATATATTTTAAAACAAGGTAAGCCTACTTCCCAATTCACCTGACTATAAAAGCACCTTTCTTAACTTCTACTATCAAACCTCTGCACACCATTAATAAGTAGAATTCACTTCTGGCTGAGAAGATGGCTTCTTCTCCTTATTTTCCAGCTGTGGAGGCTAAAACCCAAATAAAATCACACTGTTCACAAAGTTCGCATAGCAACATTGGGCCACATCTCTGTGGGAGCTGTGCGGTTCAATCCCTGCCAAATCTGCTCTCCCTTCAAGTCATTTCCCAGCACCCAGCTGTTTGTAAAGCTCTTTTAGCCTCTGATTGGGTTATATTAAAGAAATGAAGTCTGTGCCCCATCTGAGATTAGCATTCTAAATCAATGCTGACGTGGGTGAATAAAAAGGATGAATTGAGATACACACCAAGGAAGAACATCAGTGAAACGAGAGAATTAAAATCTCATTCCAGTCAGAGAGAAAAGAATGGAAGAAAAAGGAAGGAAGGAGGGAGGGATGGCGGGAGAGAGAGAATCAGAATAAAACAGAAAGGAAGGAAGGGAGGGACAAAGGGAGGAAAAGAAGGTTGCATTTGGAAGGTATGTCTCAGAAGCTAGAGGGATATGGACACAGAGCAATTGTTTTCTCTGTGCCCAGTCCTTAAGGACTTTTGTTAGGTCGAGGGACCAGACACAGAACTGCCCAGAGTTCAGGTTCACTCTAACAGGATCGGTAGCAACCTTTGTCAGTGTACCCATTTTGCGGGCTGCAGCAGCCAAGCCCGTGGCCACGTCCCCAGGCAGTCAGGATGCCAAGGTGCACTTCAGCCTCTTCCCCTTCCAGCTCCCAGCATGTCAAACTGAGGAGGCCAATCCACCAGGTGAGAGAAGGGTTTTGTGAGGGAGTTCTTTAAAAATGAAAAAGACGAGCCAAAACCAGCCTGCAGTATCAGACAGGAATCTTTTATCCAAGAAACAAGATCGCCCAGCTATGAGAATAACAAGACCCAGGTGGACAGAGAGTGCACATGCCTGTGAGAGTGGTCGTCTAGCCCAGAAGGCAGTTAGGTCCACAGCGACCCACCTGCTCATCCTTCCCCACACTTGCCTCCGGAATCTAAACTTGTCTCTCCTCTGCTTCCTGCACTTCCCTTTCTTCCCCTCACCCCTTTGCTCCTCTGCCTACAGAAAATACCCAGAGTACCTATCGGGTGAGTCCTGACGGCTCCCTACGCGTGACCTTTGCCAGCGGGATGGAGATCAGCCTCAGCTCAGAGCCCCACATCTTGGCTGGGGCAGTCAACCCCACCCTGGGCAAATGCAACATCTCCCTGCCCGGAGAGCACAACGCAAACCTCATTGAGTGGCGGCAGCGCAAGGAGCAAAACAAAGGCAACATCTCAGCTTTTGAAAGAAGACTGAGGGTAAGCCTTGACCCAATGCAAGATACAGAACTTTTGTTTTATGTTCGAAAACTGCAGAGCTGCCCTAATCTGAAGTCCCATTGCAACAAAGCTGTTCTAGGTGACTGACTAGCTTATATGATATACTAATTCAAGAGAGGGTGCTAATGGCTGATAATGGTTCCGTATCCTTAAATGAACATTCTAATAGGAGCTTTCTTTGTCATTAGCCAGCTAAAGTGCGCTAATAGTAGCAATTTCAGGCACCAAGAAAGTCTGGGTGGAGAAATGTGTTTAGTCAGGGCCCTCCAGAATCCCTCACAGCATGTGAGAGAGATGATTATCATGTTCACTACCTTGACCCCGCTCCCTGCTTTGGGGTAGTTTATACTTCGTATGGAAAGAACAGGCAGGTGCACACACAAGGATGTGAGACATAAGGCAACATTGGGACAAAGGCAAGTTAAAAGGAAAACTCAGGGAATGGTACCATTGCCGTGAATACATTACTAAGGGCTAAAGGGGTAAAGGACTGGTAACTGAGATTGGACTAGTGGTGCTCAGAGAACTGCCCAGAGGAAATTAAAGGTTTGGGGGGTTTCAAGTCCTCACCAGGCACAATTCACCACAGTTAACCGGAGATCTCTGTCAAACCTGCCTTTCTGCAGCACACATAAGCCTACAACCACCACAGCACCATGTCTACCTGTCCCTTCTTAAGCATTAACCAATGTTTGGATGATGTGACCAACTTTCCAAATATGGTAACATTCAGTATCAGCCCCAGAGCAACTGGCAGCCCCCGGGAAACACACTCCCCATCGAGGCCAGGCCTGCTTTTAGCACCTGTGTCATGACAGGATACCTGGGATGCTTGCATTTTCTTCACTCGTGGTACAAATTCACTCACAGTGAAAATGTGGTAACCTTTAGGCTGTGGAAATACAACGCCAGACAACCACCTAGTTCCAGCAAAAACAGCCCAACAAGTCCAATGGCGTGATATGGACACAAAATAATGCATGACAGTACTCTTTTTTCAATCACTTCTGTTGGTGACACATAGACACAGACTTCAGTGGTCTTCCTAATGCCACTCAAGTTGTCTACATGCACAAGTCAATTTGCATGTTTTGCTTCTATCTCCAGTCTCTATCAGAACATTTACTGCTGATGTGCCACCGAATTGAGAAGTAGAACCTGGGTAGAGCCCTAGATGGGGAAGTTAGTTGACCTGGCTTAAGAAATGCCTTTATCGGGGCGCCTGGGTGGCTCAGTCGGTTATCTCGGCTCAGGTCTCAGTCTCAGGGTTGTGAGTTCGAGCCCCGCATTGGGCTCCATGCTAGGTGTGGAGCCTACTTAATTAAAAAAAGAAAGAAAAAGAAAGAAAGAAAAGAAAAGAACTGCCTTTATTTTCTTCACCTGTGAAATGAAAATACCATCCTAGAGAAAAGAACCATCTACATATATGGCTTATCAACCTCATGGATTCACCATAGAATAATTGTATCAAATAAATGATCTCTTAGTGCTTCCCCCAGTTTATAGCCTCAATAAAACATTATGAACCGTATAATACCCTATGTGCCTTTGGTTTTTCCCATTCTTTAGGATAACGCATCCTATACTATGTGACTTTGGGATTTTCCACTTTCTAAGATAACCCACCGTTTTCTCCCCTCCATGTGCACAGATAATGGAGAAATTCTAAACTATAATTTATACCTCATATCCCAAAGTGTTCTTAATGTTGAAAAGCTACTGGTCATAAAACATTTGGGGGCTCTTTAGTGTAAGGCAAGAAGTGTTATTTAGTTAATTCTATTTATAATTGACCCATTTCCTTTCCTGTGGTATAGTTGAGCAGATTTGTGGAACCTCTTATAAGGGCAACAAATTCAGGACCTTCTCTTCTATGTGACTTCCAGGGCACTTCCTGAGGTCCTGCAACAGAATGGAGCCCCTTCTAAGCTGAGTGGTGTTACCATGCATGTCCCTAGAAACCTGACAGCAATCCTTTACCTATGTCTTGTGCCTTAGAGTTAACAAAATGCTTTCGTAGCCAGGATTTTATTTGATCACCACAACTGTCAATTGTCGTTATTCCCAATTTATGGCTAAGGAGACTAAGGCCCAGAGAGGTTAAGTGATTTGCCCAAAGTCAAACAGCTATTAAGGATCAGAGCCAGCACTAAAATGCAGGTCTTTACCCAGTGCAGCACTCTTTCCACTACATCATGCTGTGCTGCCTTGTTCCTTAAAATAATTAATCTATAAATCATTGCCCCACTCAGTGGAGCCGCCTTGGCAGGGCCTGACTCCTCATTTCAATGCTGACAAAAAGAGACAAATAATCGACTCTAATGTACTGGCAAGTGTGGGTGGTACAGGACAACTGGCTGGCCTCCAGGCAGGGGAAGTGTGGAAGAAGCCGGGGAAGGGAAGCTGTTTAACTGGCTAATTCTTACCTTCTCTCCCCATCCTTATGCATTTTTGTTTATACTGCTGCCTCAGTTTCCCCAGATTAGGCAAATCTAATTTAGTGGAAACAATATACTCCCCTAACGTAAGTGTGAATCCAGTGTTGACAAGGCAAAATGCTCTGTCCCTGCTAAGCTTATTATTTCAGAGATGGTGCCTCTTCAATTTCTGGTAGCTTTTCAAGGGGCAAGCAGGTAGCACGAGATGTAACATTCTCTCTTCCTGGGCCAGATAGACAGTGACCCATTCGTAAGCACACATGTAAAGAATAAGCCTCTCTGTTGCCCTCAAGTACCTCAAGGCCTTGGGCTGAATCATTTATTTCTCCTGGTGGAGCAGTCATTTCAGAGGAAAGGCAAGTGGGGGTCCCAGAGCTCTTGAGACCGAATCCCAGGTCCAGATAGTCACACAACACAGAAACCCCTGCTGTACCATAGGAAATAGGACTTCTCTTTGAAAAACTAAACAAAGGTGTGATTGTGATTTTTAAATGCGCTTGAGCAGCAGGTCATAAAACACTAATTGTTCAGGCACTAAATGACAGGTTCATTTAAAGGCCCATTGGGTAAGATGATGGGCATTCCAAAAAGCTACCTATCACATCCACCCTAGACCTTCTAGCTCAAAGAAAATGCAGAAAAGGATAGACTTCTCTTGAAGATAAAGCAACAGGTGTTGCTCTTGTCCAATGACTGGTGGGGTTTTTGCATACAAAGTCAGGGTCCCCTTCAAGGTGAGCAAGGCAGACTGCTGAAAAATGTGATATCCTGCTCAGCCTGGGCAGGCCAGGGATTTGTTAACTCTGGGCCATCCTGCACCAGCTCCATTAAGTGAAATAAATCACACTAACATCCTGAGATTTCCTTTATTTTAAAAATCCATTTCCCCCCAGCCTGAGGTGTGTTTGAATCATCTTCCTTACAAAGTAGTTTTACATCCAATCCATGTATCTGATCTGCGGCATAAATACATTTCCCTGGACAATGGAGAAATTAGAGATCAGATCACAGTGGAAGCCGTTGTAAAAGAATTGGACATTCACCCACAGCAAACCGGGTTAGCAACTTCACCCAGCTTGCACCTTGCCACCTCCACGGATAACAACGCCGTTCTAGGAGACGTATCCCAGCGCTGGATCCCAGAGCTCTTCACAAGATTTCACAGGCCGAGATGTGAGGTTACAGCAAAAACCCCTGCTCTGCAGCCTCCTTTATGAAAAGAAAAAAAAATCCAGGAAGCTTTGCACTTCAAACCAAAGTCATAAAAACATGTAAGATGATTATGTGTTTACAAGCAAAATGAAGCAAAGACTAATCTAAAACCCTCACAATTGATTTTGGTCTCCTCTCCACTCAAAGACAACTGAGAACAGGGTAGATTGGTTTTTCAGTGCAACATGTTCATACGTGATCTGAGCTCTGAAAGGGCAAACAAGCCCAGGTGCAACACAGGGTCCCAGGCTGACAAATGATGGGGAATTTGGGAGGCAGCCAAGAGGGTTCCAGCATCTCCCTCCATTCTCAGAAAAGACCTTTGCTGACAGGGCACTCAGCTGCAGGCTGCTCAGAGTTGGAGTTCACATTTGCTTCACACTATTTCAACTTCCTTCTCCCCAGGTGTGCTGGAGGGATTTATTTTGTGAAAATTTAGATAAGGAGGCTGCTTGCAGATAGATGAATCTATTTGGAAAATGTATGTGTGGTTCTCAGTCCCAAGTAACAGTGCATCTACCGCTAAGGAGTCACGTGGAGGCAGGAGATTTCAGGCACCCAGGCAACTGGGCAGAGTTGGTTTTTTGGGGTCAGGGGATTCTTGGGGCCTTCAAATCATAGAAGCTACTCTATTTGTTAACCTTGAGTCAATTCCACTAAGATAACTGGAAGAAAGTATTATTTCACATACTGTTCCAAATGCATATAAACAATAATGATTTGGTATAAAAAATTTCGTGTCTGTTGTATGGTTATACAAATGATTTCACCAACAAGAAAGTAAACAAGAGCGAATTAATATAATGCAAAAAGCATCCAGGTTAAATGATGTGGCAGAAGTTAGGAGAGTGGAGTGAACAAGACTTTGAGGAAGAACTGGTATGCCCATAATTTTGCACCACTTTTCCCAGCTATGAAATGAGGGATATGGGCTGTGCAATCTCTATCATTAGTAGCATTTTCACAACTGATCGTAATTAGAGAAGCTGACATTCACTGAGGTCTTACTATGTGTAATGCCATATACTAACTCATTTAGTACTCTTAACACTTTAACAGGTGGGTTCTATCATTATCATTCTCATTTTACAGATTAAAAAAACAGGCACAGAGACAGGGCCCCTGGGTGGCTCAGACGGTTAAGCGTCCAACTCTTGGTTTCAGCTCAGGTCATGACCTCAGGGTTGTTAGATCAAGCCCCATGTCAAGCCCTGCACTGGGCTCAGCTCTAGGCATGGAGCCTGCTTAAGATTCTCTCTCTCCCTCTGCAACCCCTTCTCTCTTTAAAAGAAGAAAGGGAAGGGAAGGGAAGGGAAGGGAAGGGAAGGGAAGGGAAGGGAAGGGAAGGGAAGGAAAGGAAAGGAAAGGAAAGGAAAGGAAAGGAAAGGAAAGGAAAGGAAAGGAAGAGAAAAAAGAGGCACAGAGGTCACACACAGATAGTATGTGGTGATAGCAGGATTTGAACCCAGGCTGTCAACTCAATAGCCCATGTCCCAAGATCCCTACTGGCACTAAGATTTTCTGGGCCAGCAAGGTAAAGAGAGTGTTTTGGGAGTAAAAAAGAAAAAAGAGGTGAAAGGAAATTCCAGAGGGGGTAGTAGCAGCTGACGCTAACATGAAATACATTCCCTGCTCATTTACAGGCAAATCTGTGAAATAAGTACGGTTTTGATTGTCAGCCTAACAATTATCAATAAAAAATAAATCTGGAGCATTGTACTGATTGAATTCTAAAAATCAAGTACTAATTACCTTAAAACCAGTGACTGTAGAGTAGCATGTACTAATTTAAAATCAGTTGTGACTTTTCTATCCATTCTCATAAATTCGTGGAAATTAAATACAGTGGATCTCCCAAACTGTGATGTGATTATTTGGCCCATCTCACTTATTCACCTTCTGACTTTTTCAGCTGAAGTTAACAGGTTAAGTCAGTTGCACTGTGAGCTGAAATGCTAGATAGCATCCTTGAAAATTTAGCCTTCTCTCTTTGTAGAAGAAATCATGGGGTGCCTGGGTGGCTTGGTCAGTTAGGCGGCCAGCTCTTGATTTCAGCTCAGGTCATGATCTCAGGGTCCTGGGATCAAGCCCCAAGTCAGCCTCCACATTCAGCGGGGAGTCTGCTTGATGATTGAGGATTTTCTCTCTCCCTCTGGCCCTGCCCACCCACCCTCNCACCCTCCCCTGGCTCAAGCACTCTCTCTCTGTCTAAAATAAATAAATGAATCTTTTAAAAAAAAGAAATCAACTGCCATAATCATAGCTTACTTGAGTTCAACACATTTTGTGTATGTGTTTTTTATAGATATAATTATATATTTATATAATAATAAGATATATAAAATATATTCAGTTGAACCATAGCAAATTGCCCTTTTTGTAGGCCAAAAACAGTCAAATATCACCAATATATCTTTATCCCATGAATTGAATGAGTCTTGAATTGGAAGGCTTGAAAGGACTTTCTCTTAAGCAATTAAAACACAAATTCCTAGTAAGGAGCGAGAAGAGGCTCTGCGTAGAGGCAAAGGACACTTCTTTGGAGCTTCTGCCTGTATCCACCCTTTCTAAGCACTTTGATTTCTGCTAGAAACACAACCCGTGGCTCCCTAGGGCACTCACTTCCCTCTTTCCTTTCTGGTCCAAGTATGATCAAAAAGCAAGCCCTTCTCCTTACTTCTCCTTAGCAAAGCTGAAAAAATATAAGGGAAACCAAAGGATGAATTAAAGCATAGATACTTCTTCCCCTATGAAAAATTTTTACCAAGTCCGGCTTTCTTACCCCAACATAGGTACGGCTTATCAGTTGCCAAACTCAGAGGTCTCGTTCAGTGTGCAACCTGTCCAAAGAGACCCCTTTTAACTTGGGGCTATTCCCAAATTTCACCCTTTTCTTTGCCCCCTCTTTTCCAGCACAAGAATTGGTGTAGACTGTTTGGAGGAAAAGTGTGTTGGGGAGAAAAACAATTTGCTTCTACCCTTCTAAGTTCTTTGGCTGGTATAATAATTAAGCTGACGTAAATACAGTTTACGAGGAGAAAAACAAGCATAAGTTTAATAACACGTATACCTCCTATGTTCATGAGAGACCCAAAAAAATGAGCAGATCCCCAAATAGCTAAAGCCAATACCATAAGTAACATCTCCAGCTAAAGACAAAAGATGTTGGAGGTGGGGAGTCAATTATGGGAGGTTACCAGGAAAGTGACAATAAACAAGGGTGCGGTTGTTGCTGTGCACTTTTAAATCCTCACCTTCTCCATTGCTAAGAGCTCCTACAGATTTAGTCACTCCCCACTTTCTGGTACAAAGAGACACCCTTACAAATGGAAATTCCCCCTTATAAATGCAAATGAATAACAACAGTTTTTTAAGAGCTTCTCCTGTGGCTGTTTCTTAAAAGTAATGGGACTAAAATAACCCTTATGCCAAAGAGGCATATTTTGGGGTGGCCAATTCTGCTCCCATGCAAGTGGAAATAAAGACGGATGGCCCACACTTAGGTCAAAGGCGATTATTGTATTTCAGGCAAACTAGTATTTGTATGAATGTGAAGCTTTCCCAACCTTACTTATGACCCCAACAATCATAGGCAATCAGCTTAATTTTGTATTCCTGCCATAAGGGCTGGAGCACATAAGCACTCAAGGATGAGGATGGGAGAGCCCACCCGGACAAGCATACTCCTTCCCAGCCTTCTCACAGGTAGTTTCCACAGGAGACTCAGGGGGACTCTGTGGCATCTTCTATTCCTTCACACCCTTTCTCAGCTCTTAGCCAAATTTTACAGTACCTTCTGTCTTGGGTTTCTGGACCCAATGTCAATGTGGGAGGTGGAGTTCCCCACACCAACAAGCAATTCTCAGGACACCAGCTGGCTGTCCTACAATTCAGTTCAATTCTGACCCTATTTACCAAGAAATAGCACCCGATTCCGTGGGTTACGGGTTCAGTCCTACAAAACTGCCTCCTGCCCACTACTTCAGATGCCAGTCACCAAGTCCAAGCTGTTACCAGAGCCCCTGATGGACTGGCTGTAAATCAGAGGCTCCCACAACCCTTTTCTTCGGTTTGATTAATTTGCTAGAGCAGCTCACAGAACTGAGAAACATTTTGCTTACGAGATTACCAATGTACTACAAAAGGCTGTAACTCCAGAAGAACCGGGGGGAAGCGATACAGAAGGTGTGCTATGGGGAAAGGGCAAGGATTTTCCATGCTGTCCGGATGCTCCACTCTCCCAGCATCTCCACTTACGCACCAACCCCGAAGCTCTCAGGCCTGTCGTTAGGGTTTTTATGGATGTTTCATTACTTAGGAATGATTGATTACATCATTGGCCATTGGCAATTGATACAACCTCCAGCCCCTCCACCTTCCTCCAGAGGTTTGGAGGGAGGTACTAAAAGTTCTAACCCTCTAATCCTGTGGTTGGTTTCCCTGGCAACCAGCCCCCGTTCTTAGGTTACTAGAAGGCCTTCCAAAAGTCACCTCATTAACATAACAAGAGGCAGCTTTATCAGTCTTATCACAGGAGAATCCAAGCGTTTTAGGAGCTCTGTGCCAGGAACAGGGTCCAAGACCAAATATACAGTTCTTATAAATCACAATATCACACCTTCAGAACCTTTGAAAAGAGTTTTTCAACAGCATCTGAATTTCAGAGCACGTTATTCAGAGAAAGAGAAGCATAGCTGCCGACGTACTGACAAGCTGGGCAAGAGCATTAGGCCGTCTTCCCCAGCTTGCCTCGACCACCTAACAGTGCTCCCTGCTGGCGCCACTGCGATGACTTTATTCAGAAATGTGGTCTCGAGAAGTAAACTTCATCTATCAGACAAATAAAACCACAAATTTAGTTGAACTGGAAATCACTTGTTACTTTGGCTCTTTAACTCTCATTATGACATAAATTGTAACAGTTACAACCGTCTCCGGGAGTACATGGATATTTTACAGCTAGTGTAAATGAGCGTTATTACAGTTGGAGATATGTGGCTATAAAACCACAGGAAAGGTAGTTGAAGAAAGAACACCTGGTTACGTAAAGGTTTCCAAGCCCTGCGTATCAAAAGACAGAAAATATGTGCCTCGCTATCACTTTTTCGGTAATAACAGCAGGTTACTGTCTATTTATGTACTACAACACTGCACACATTGGCTACAGATGGCTTGAAGAGTCACGATGCCCAATTTGTGTGTATCTCTATTCCCTGAATTAAACCTACCCCTGAGACTAACAGCACTTCCTTTCAGATAATTTAAGTATCTAATCTCTAGTCTTCGGGTTAGAACTCATGGCATGGAACAATTGATAGGTCCTTTTTTTTTTTCTTTGCAGAAGCTCAAAATTAAAGGTAAATATTATAGCTGGCTGATGAAGAAACTGAACCAGAAGAGATTTTTTTAAAAGCAAAGTGCCATAGCCCAATAGAAAAATGAAACAGGAGACATACATATCACCAATAGACATTTAAAAAGATTCAACCTCACTAGTTATTAAATAAATGCAAATTTAAACCACAGTAACGTACCACTTTCCAGCTCTCATATTGAGAAAAGTTTACTAACAATGCTAACACCTGATGTTGCTAAGGATGGAAGTATAAATTTGTAGAAGCTTGGGGGCTATAAAGTAATGACTCATGTTGCATCAGGAGTCTTTGATGTGTTCTTATCACTTCACCTGGTAATTTCACTTCTTGAGTTCTGTATTAAGGAAATATTTATTTACAAAAATGTTCAACAAAATATGAAATATGAAAGAATAATGGAAAATGAAAACTCTAACTTCCAGCAATAGGAGAAAGGATAAATAATTATCATGTAAGAAGATACTGTGCAACCATTATAATCCACGTTTTAAGAATATTTAATAATACAAAGAATGCTCAAGATAAAACATTCCTAAAAAGTAGGACATAGAACTTTTAAGTACAATCCTAGTTTTATTTTTTCAATGTTTAAACCGATTATGCGTAAAAGGGAGACGAATGGGATGCAGCCAAGTATTAGCGGTATTAGCGTTGGAGGGTGAGATGACAGGTTCTTTTCTTTTTATATTTCTTTATTTTCCAATTTTTCTGCAACAGAAAAACATCTGTTTTATGATGGAGAGTGGTGTTTGAGGAAACTATTTTGAAAACTAAAGTGAGCAAGGGAAGACTGGACTTTGAAATGAGAATATGGGCTTTGCAGTTGCAGGGGTGGAAAATTTTTCTCATCTTCCTTTCTGGATTCTTTGGTTAGTCTAATAAAATTCACATGAGAGAGACTGATGAGAGGAAAACAAATTTAATTTTGTACTTATGGAGGCTCCACAAAAACACAAGAGGCTCAGAGACAGTCGAGGCAATAGGAGGCATATATATGCCCTCCTGAACTAAGGAATGGGGGAGCGGCCTGGGGCTTCAAAGGGGAGGAGGGTAATTCACAGGACAAGAATAAGAGCAAATGTTTGGTGATTAGATGTTTGTTCTGCCACACAGATAGGTCATTCAAATACAAAGTAATCTCAGGTAATAGCTCTTTTCATGAGCCAGGCCCCCAATCTAAATTCTTTTAGGTAGTTAAGGAAGAGGGGAAAGTTTTTCTTGAGCCTGCTGGGTCTTGATTGACTTGAGCTCAAAATAATACACATGCTAAAGTGGCACGTTTTGGGTGGCATATCCTGCTCCCCTTTACAGTTATCTGGCTACTAAGATAAAAAAAAAAAAAATCTGTTTGGAGCTTATATGTGGAATCAAAAAAAAAAAAAGACAGACTGAACTCAGACACACAGAACAGATTGGTGGTTGTGGGTCAGGGGGTGGGGCCAGTTAGGGAAATAGGGGATGGTGGTCAAAAGTGCAAACTTCCAGTTATGAAATAAAGACGTCCTGGGGATGTAATGGGCAGCAGGGTGACTATAGTTAATAATACTGTATCGTATATTTGAAAGTTGCTGAAAGAGTAGATCTTAAAAGTTCTCATCACAAGAAACAAAAATTGTAACTATGTGTAGTGATGGATGTTAACAAGACTTACTGTGGTGATTATTTCACAATATATACAAATATTTAATCATTGCGTTGTACACCTGAAACTAATAGAATGTTATACGTCAATTATATCTCAATTTAAAAAATAAAAATAAAATTTTTTCAATTAAAAAAAACCTTCCTGAACCAAGATTTTAAAATTGGACTCTTGAGACCCCCAGAGGTTTCACGATTGGGTTTCAGAACCCCCTTGAGATTTTATTTATAATGTACATGTATGTGTTTATGTGCATTTTTCTGGGGACACAGTATGTTGCTTTCAGATATTTAAACGGATCCTTGACCACAAAAATGAAAAATGAACCTAAAGTTTAGCTGAGTAGCGAGTGAATCAGTTTACTTCAGCTATGATTAATGTAATCAAGCCCTAATTTTTTTTCTCCCTTCCTCATTAGCCAGATGTTTAATTCCGTTCTGGATCATATTGACGAGTCCCGCAGATACAGATCGAGTACACCAAACTACAGTCACCTGCAATCTGACACATGGGCCCATTCAAAAGTCTAACCTAAATGAGAAAAATAATCATTATAGTTTTAAAGTTACAATTACCAATATTATTTTTACATTTCACCAGGTACCTGTATATGTAATCTTATTTAATTCTTAGCGCAACCCTGTGGTATGAACTGGTAATATTACTCCCATTTCACAGTTAAGAAAATTAAGCCCCTGGGGGTGCCTGGGTGGCTCAGGGCGTGATCCTGGTGTTCCGAAATCGAGGCCCACGTCAGGCTCTTCCGCTGGGGGCCTGCTTCTTCCTCTCCCACTCCCCCTGCTTGTGTTCCCTCTCTCTCACTGGCTGTCTCTCTCTCTGTCTAATGAATAAATAAAATCTGAAAGAAAAAGAGAAAGAAGAAAGAAGAAAGAAAGAAAGAAAGAAAGAAAGAAAGAAAAAGAAAACTAAGCCCCTGATAGAAGAAATGACTGATGCAGCTAATGAAATGGCTTCTGACTCCCAGGCCATTGCTGTTGACACTTCCCAAAGTCTCTCCTTTTTCGTTTGAAGGAGAGCAGAATTTGCCACCCTAAAATATGCCTTTTTTTTTAAAGATGTTATTTATTTATTCGACAGAGATAGGGACAGCCAGCGAGAGAGGGAACACAAGCAGGGGGAGTGGGAGAGGAAGAAGCAGGCTCCTAGCGGAGGAGCCTGATGTGGGGCTCGATACCAGAATGCCGGGATCACGCCCTGAGCCGAAGGCAGATGCTTAACCGCTGTGCCACCCAGGCGCCCCTAAAATATGCCTTTTTTGACATAAAGATTATTTTAGGCTTTTTTTTCTGAGAGTGTGCAGGCGCATGTGTGCGCAAGCGCGGTGGGGTGGGGGGCAAAGGGGTAGGGAGACTCCCCAGCAAACTCCACGCAGAGCGCATGGAGCCCCCCAGGGGGCTTGATCCCACCACCTCGACATCATAACCCCAAGATCAAGAGCTGAGCCAAAACCAAGAGTGGGCCGCTTGATGGACTGAGTCACGCAGGCACCCCTGGGCTGATTTTAAGAAACAGCAGACACAGAAGCTCTGAAAACTGAGGAAAAGTTAACCTTTTGTAAGAAGCATCTATGTTTGTAAGGGAAATCTCCATTTGTAAGGGTGTCTCTCGCTCTGTAACAGAAAGGGAGGATGGCTCTAAGTCTCTGGAAACTCTTATCAGCCTAAAGGCGAGGACCTAAATCTGCCTAAAAACCATACCTGGTTTATTGTGCTTTGTCTAAAAACCTCCCATAACTGACCTTCCCTCCTTCCCACCCCCAACATCTTCTTTTGTCTTTAGCTCCAGGGGGATTTAAGATGGCTGCTTCGTGATTGTGAATGCACTTGATGAGAGGAACCAAAGCAGTGCTTAAAATGTGTCTCCTGTTTTGTAGGCCCATAACCGAAACCTGCTCTCCATAGATTTTGATCATATAACTCGCACGGGAAAGATCTACGATGACCACCGGAAATTCACCCTTCGAATTCTTTATGACCAGACTGGAAGACCTATTCTGTGGTCTCCCGTAAGCAGATATAATGAAGTGAACATCACATATTCACCTTCGGGATTGGTGACGTTTATTCAAAGAGGGACATGGAATGAAAAAATGGAATATGACCAGAGTGGAAAAATAATTTCAAGAACTTGGGCTGATGGGAAAATTTGGAGCTATACCTACTTAGAAAAGGTAAGTCTGTAGGGAAAATAAACTGGTTTTGAGTTGCTGAATGAGAATATTGAAAATGGCCCTAATAACCAATCTTGGTGAGGAGACCTACAGGAGAAAAGTCTGTTCTGGCTGTTCTGCTCTATAGAAGTAACAACAACAACAAAATGTGTCTATAAGGATAAGCTGTTTTTCTGCTAAAAACTTTCCCCAACCCCACACTCTGCCAGGTACTCTTTCAAACTGAAGTCAGGATAATGGCTTAGCTTTCTCCTCATTTGAGCATATTTGTTCACACTCTTGAAAAGGTATCCTTATTATTTATGAAAGCTCATACTGAGGTAAAATAGGTAGAAAATTATAAAATTGTGTGTTAATGTATCTCAGCTCTGGAGAAGAGCCTCTTAGAGGATAAGGAATTCTAATTTTGTTGGGATAATCAGTGACATTTTAGTAGGTATACATTTGAGGACTAATTTTCACAAGTCATCAGTCTGAGCAAATGGTGGCAGTAGAGCAGCATTGGTAATAGTCCTTTGTGTGTACAGTGAGTCTCCAGCAGCACCTGTAACGGGAGCTCGTGGGCTCCTGTCTTGTGGAAATGGACAAGGATTTTAATCCCACCCCCAGAACCATTTGTCAAACAGCCCCAACACGGCAAAATGGTTTCTGGCCAGATCAGTAGCAGAGAACAAGAGAAAGTGATTTCCATCCGCCGTCTCAATTTCTGATGTCCTAAGATGGTGTCTCTTATTTCCCAAATCTGTCCATTCAACCAAATTCATCAGTCCTGAATTAATTTCTGGGAAAATTGAAAAAATGCTTTCCCTTGAGGATTCAAGGGTAATCAGAGCATGTTAACCCGTAGAGAAGTTCTTACAGAAGTCATAGGAGCTGATAGCTCACGTGACAGAGTTTCGCTATTCGCACCCAATAATGTCAGGCCTTTCTGATACACTCCCCAATGTTTTGGGGGGGGAAAAGTGTGCCAGTGGTTGGAAGTCATTATAAAATACTACTTCCCAGAGGCAGTTGCTGGGGAACTTGCCAAGTTGGAAATGCCTAGGAGATAAAGCAGAACTCCACTAGGGAGCCAGGGTAAAGAGAGTCCTGTGCTATGTCCGCCCTTTGTCTGCTGAAGAAATAGGTCAAATCTATAATCTACACTCTACACTGAGAACATCTGAATCTTACAGAGTGGGTATTTCCTCTTGAATTTTGGTAGTAGGAATGATTTGCAAAGTCCTACGGCTCATGTCCACAAAGTACTAAACTCGGTACAAAATTATTTATTTGACAGAGAGAGACAGCCAGCGAGAGAGGGAACACAAGCAGGGGGAGTGGGAGAGCAAGAAGCAGGCTCCCAGCGGAGCAGGGAGCACGATATGGGGCTTGATCCCAGAACGCTGGGATCACGCCCTGAGCTGAAGGCAGACGCTTAACGACTGAGCCACCCAGGCGCCCCTGAAAACTTACATTTTAGCCCTTCATGCAGCCTCTGTGACACCAATGAAGCAATTTTATTGTTTCTCTTTTCTGAATTAGCTGAATATTTCATCAAACGTTCCTGAGCAAAGAATCCTGTAAAGGAAACTTCACATAAGATCTCTTTGCTACAGAAACTGAATTGGCAATTTCTTTAAAAACAAAGAAGACTGTATGAGACTGCCGGTGTCTGCAGTGGACAGAAATAAGACGTGACTGGTGCATCACATATCAAGAGAAGCGCTAGTGACTTCCAAAGACTAGTTTACTGACCAGCAAGACAAGCTGAATCACTTGTGTCTTTTAGTTGACTTTTGTCCCTTTCTTGAGTTCACATTTAATTTGTTCTCTAATTAAAAGGTAGCCCTTCAGTTGGTTAAGCATCTGACTCTTGATCTCAGCTCAGGTCTTGATCTCAGGGTATTGATCTCAGGGTTGTGAATTCAACCTCCATGTTGGGCTCCACGCTGGATGTGGAGCCTACATTTAAAAAGGGGGGGGGGTAGCCCTTGACTTAAATAATTGTATTATGCAAAACTCAGAACCTGCAAAACACACAACTGTGGAATGGCTCTTTACTTTCCAAAAATCATCTATCATGAGATTGATTTTATTAATGTTATAATTACCAGTAATAATAACTAATTCAGTGAATAGATATGATAATTAAATGAAATAACTGAATATAAAGCACCCAGAACATCTAATCATAAAATAAGTTAGTTTCTCTCCATTTACACAGTGCATTATAGCATTTATTTTCCAATCGCTAACAAATGCTACTTACTGCTGCTTGAAGGGAAATTAAAACAAGAAAGAACAGAAGGAAGGAAAGGAGGAAGGGAAATGAAGGAAGGAAAAAAGAAAATTAGATCATTTTTGAAGTTGTGATTCTGGAAAATAAAAAGGGAGGGAATATTGAATTTACCAAAATCCAATTTACATATAACTTTTGCAGTGAGGTGATGAGGTTCTGTGTCTTCCTGTGCTCTTTTCAGTCCTCTCTTTGACATAGCCTTTGCTGGCACATTCTTTCACTATGTCTGGGGCAGAGCAAAGACAAAGAGACTGGCTCTTGTAGTATATTTTAAAGTAAGAATTCTCAAGCTTGAAAATGTATACCTCATTTTATGCCTCAAAATACCTCTGTAATTTACTTGCCATCCCTATACCATGAGATATTAAAAAGCAACAGCAAATATTTCACTTTAATGTGCAGAAATTTTGTAGAAATCATGTGACTTCCTCTAGAGCAAGTGCAAGTTACCTGTATCATTTTCATGCACAATGGTCTGTAGCCATTAGGAGAAAAATAATTATTTGGGTAATAGCTGTGGTTGCTTAAATGATCTCTTCGCTATTAAAAAAATCAATTATTGTTTCTTAAATTTTCTCTATGTGGTCATTAATTCTCTATCTTGATTTATGAGACTTCTCTGAGTTAATTATATTTTGAAGACTTGTGGGGCTAAAATTTTGTATTATAGTAAATGTAAATCTTTCGGTTTCCTAAAATCGTTCATAAGGACTTCATTTTTAAATTGCATTTAAAGATATTTTATAATCATTTAATAAGATGCTTTAGTCTGATACATTTACACAGAATTGCCTCTTCGGGGCTGAAATTTTCAAAGGCTGCCTGAAGGGATACAATGCGCTTTGCCTTGAGCTTCCAGGTGGCCCCACACTGCCATCTGGTGGTTCTTCAAGTGCTTTAACTTTTCAAATTTCTATCATCGCTCATTTCTATTGTTCAAATGAATATACGTGCTTGCTCTTTTTTTCTTCTTTACAATGATCTCCTTTAGGATCTCACAACCCATTAAAAAAAATACAAAGTCTCCCACTCTATTGTTTGGACTCAGAAGAAATGGCCTTTTTCCTGCCGTAGCAGCACTGTAGACGCGATGGACTCACAAGCATTGTTTTTGAACAAACTGATAATAATGCCCACCCAAAGTGAAAAAGCAGCCAAGTGAGAGCTAAATGGTATTCTGGCAACACAACAGTTACATTCACGAGATTTCTAATCACGTCATCCACATTCTTGCCATTGGCAGAAAGCTTTGCAATAGACCAGGGAGCTTTTGAGACAGCACAGCATCAGCACCACCTAGGACAGGGTCAGGCAATGGTTTACTGCAGCGCGAGGGATGAGACGGGGGAGAGAACACAACGACGATGTGCTATAAATGTTTGGCAAGGCACGCACAGCGACTGGAAAAGGCATGGCCCAGGCAGGCTGGTACTAGATAATGTGTGGGAGCCATATGGTGATTGTCCCTGGCCCGCATCACAGGTGACAGATGTCATTTGTTCGTGGCAAACTGACAGAAGAGACTGGAAAGGAGCTGAGAAATCTGACTTTGAGCATAGAGCTAATGCAGAAGCATTTTTCACCAGCTCCCCCCAGGTTCTGTTGGTTCTGCCTTGGTCAAGGAAGTGGTTCTCCCTTCATGAACTCATGCCAAGTCTCCCACCTCTGTTCATCGGGGGTTTTGGAGCTGCAGGTTGTCCCCAGGTGATGAGGTGACAGGCTTTCCGCACGCAGCTTTTATCCGCAAGGCAGAGTACTTGGTGGGCAAAAGCAGAAAGGAGGAACAAACGAGCGAATGACTGCGGACTTTGACTTCACAGTACTGACATGAGATTCAGAATCAATAATTCTCAGAAGGGAAGGGGGAATATGCGGTTCCAAGAAATATATTTAATACTAGAATACGATTTCATATTTAGAAGAGTGAAGTGTACATTATATATGCTTCTGTAATTCATATTCATAAATATTTATGTAATTTATGTTTCGAAAATGAAAAGATACCTATTGTTTTCATAACACAAACGTCAGAAAATAAAGCTCAACTAAATCCTTTTGCTTGATAGGGTAATTCTCAAGAAGGGAGGGGTAAAGCTTCCTTAGAGAGTTATAGCAGAGTCTCCAGGGGTGAGCATTTTTTATTTTTATTAAAAGAGGAGATTTAAATGCTTTTCAGTTAGAAATAGGATTGAGTCCTCTGTAAAACAGTGCTCCTTTTATGTTTGTATTTAAAGTTAAAATAAGGTAAACCAGTATCAGTGAAATACCTAATCACATGCCAGGCATTATACCGCAACAAATAACTGTTTCTGAAATACAGATCCATTTGGCAGAAAGGGCTTGCATATCCACTTTTTAATAGCATGTTCCCCTAACATAGTTTAGAACATGAATTGCTTGTCAAGTATACTCAAATTTTCAAAAAATGTCAACTGTAGGGGCTCCTGGCCGGCTTAGTTATGACTCTTGATCTCGGGGTTGTGAGTTCGAGCCCCACATTGGGTGTGGAGAGTACTTAAAAATAAAATCTTTTAAAAAAATGTCAACTGTAGTCAAAAAATAAATAAACTATGAATTGCAAAGGAATAATCATAATATTTTATATACAAACTTTTGAGGAAGACTTCTCCAATCCATCTCCATATGGATGTGACTCCACAAACAGTAACCGTTCTGGAATACTGACTTGGTTTGTTTCTCCCAGCTCTGCAAGCACCCTGTCTTTCAACTTGGCTTTCAGTGGTTCCCTGTTGCCAACATGTTTAACTTCAGTCTCCTTAAGTGGCCTCATCTCTTGCCATTCACCACCCGGCCTCAACACCCATGCTCTGGCCGCACAAAATTCCTCTCATTCCCTGAAAATCCATGTTCTCTTTCTTATCCAGACCCTCACAATGCTGTGCCCTCTGTCAGGAGTACTCTCTCCCCACCCTGCTCCCCCCACCTCCTTGCCTTCAAACCTGGCCAAGCCTTAGTCATCCTTTAGGTCTCAACATGGATGTCACTTTCTCCAGGCAGCCTTTCCTGACCTCTTAAGTCTGGCTTCGCTATTCTTCCTCTGCCGCCATAAGCACCCTGTCCTTCCTCTGTCATAACACACAGCACACTATATTGTAATTGCTTGGTTGCTTGTCATTAAACTATAAGCTCTTGGAGGATGGACACCATTACTGCCCACTACTATATCCATTAGGGTCCACCTCAGTGCCTAGCACATAGCAAGTGCTCAATAAATCTGCGCTAAATGGATGAATGTGTTTCTTTAATCTCCTTTAATCTCCCCAACTTCAGTGGTACGTACTATGCTATTCTGCCTTTGTCTCGTTTCAGTCTGTGATGCTTCTCTTACATAGCCAGCGGCGCTACATCTTTGAGTATGACCAATCGGATTGTCTGCTCTCAGTCACCATGCCGAGTATGGTGCGCCACAGCCTACAAACCATGCTTTCAGTGGGCTACTACCGGAACACCTACACCCCGCCGGACAGTAGCACTTCTTTTATCCAAGACTATAGTCGAGATGGCCGACTGCTACAGACCCTGCATCTGGGAACAGGGCGCAGAGTTTTATACAAATACACCAAGCAGGCACGGCTGTCTGAGATTCTCTATGACACCACTCAGGTCACATTAACATATGAAGAGTCTTCTGGAGTCATTAAGACAATACACCTGATGCACGACGGCTTCATTTGCACAATCAGATATAGGCAAACAGGTTTGTTGTGAAAGGGTGGTGATGGGTACAACCATATCCGTCAGTATTTTCTTATGATGTTTTGCTGGCCACAGTGTGAAATAAAAGTACTGACCTGTAGACATCCAATCCCATAAAGGTTCACTTTAGTTATTAAATTATCTTCCATTGAAAATTGAAAACCTATTACAGCCTGCGTGAAAGCTGATTCCTTCAAAACCTACCGTGCATTTCTCTGTCTCTGTCTCAGCTCTCAGAAAAGTTGAGATGTAAGAACCTGGTCCAGCTGTGTGCTCCTTCCTAACTCACTACCAGATCTCCCCAGAGATGCAGCTGCAAGAGTTGAGCCTCTGTGAAACGAGCTCAAGCCCTGTGTCTCCTCTGTGAGCCTCAGTGGATGGCAAAATACGTTCAAAAGTCAGGGCTTTTGAATATATTTCATCCTTTGTGCTTATAAAATGCCGGAAGTCAGTTACCTTAATGCTGGATTTTGTCAACACCTGACCTGCTGACTTTGTAGCACAGGTTAAATGAATTGAAAGTACTTTTGTGAGTGATTATAACAAGAAAGCATGTTTATAATAACAGTTTCATCGCCCCAAGCCACTGGATGGGTTGTTACTTATATAGTTCCTAGAATTAAATTATTCTGTAACTATATCATACAGTATTTTTTTCATATTGACTGACCACAACTATGAGAGTATGTATCTATGAGATGATAGGCCCGGGCGTGAGGTTTCAGAGGTCCATCTCTAATATCTTATTTTGAATGTAAAAGCGCCACTGCTAAAGACCCTGACACTGGATCTTTCTGATTGCTCCACATTACGCATCTAGCTCTGTTCTCATTGTTTTTATTTTGATTCCTCAGGACCTCTTATTGGACGCCAGATCTTCAGATTCAGCGAAGAAGGGCTGGTGAATGCTCGGTTTGACTACAGCTACAACAACTTCCGAGTCACCAGCATGCAAGCTGTGATCAATGAAACCCCTTTGCCCATAGATCTGTACCGATATGTTGATGTTTCCGGTAGAACAGAGCAGTTTGGAAAATTCAGTGTCATTAATTACGATTTAAATCAAGTCATAACTACCACAGTGATGAAGCACACCAAGATCTTCAGTGCCAACGGACAAGTCATCGAAGTCCAGTATGAAATCCTAAAGGCCATTGCCTACTGGATGACTATTCAATATGATAATATGGGGCGTACGGTAATATGTGATATAAGAGTGGGAGTAGATGCCAACATAACGAGATACTTCTATGAATACGACGCTGATGGGCAACTTCAGACTGTTTCTGTAAATGACAAAACCCAGTGGCGCTATAGTTATGATCTGAACGGAAACATCAACCTCTTAAGCCATGGGAATAGTGCTCGTCTTACTCCTCTCCGATATGACCTCCGAGACCGCATCACCAGACTAGGAGAAATTCAGTATAAAATGGATGAAGATGGCTTTCTGAGGCAGAGGGGAAATGACATATTTGAATATAATTCTAATGGTCTGCTGCAGAAAGCCTACAATAAGGCTTCTGGCTGGACTGTGCAGTATTACTATGATGGGCTTGGGCGACGTGTCGCCAGTAAGTCCAGCCTAGGGCAGCACCTTCAGTTCTTTTATGCAGACCTTGCCAACCCCATAAGAGTTACTCATTTGTACAACCACACGAGCTCAGAGATTACATCCCTGTATTATGATCTCCAAGGTCACCTTATTGCCATGGAGCTAAGCAGTGGTGAAGAATATTACGTAGCTTGTGATAATACAGGCACCCCACTGGCTGTGTTCAGCAGTCGAGGTCAGGTGATAAAAGAGATATTATACACGCCTTATGGAGATATCTATCATGACACTTACCCTGACTTTCAGGTCATCATTGGTTTTCATGGAGGACTCTATGATTTGCTTACTAAATTAGTGCATCTGGGGCAAAGGGATTATGATGTTGTTGCTGGTAGGTGGACAACACCTAATCATCACATATGGAAACAGTTGAACTTCCTTCCTAAACCGTTCAACCTCTACTCCTTTGAAAATAACTACCCAGTTGGCAAAATTCAAGATGTTGCAAAGTATACCACAGGTATAAAACTTTACACTACACTTGAAATAACTCCCTGGTGTTTATCACATAATCTCAGTGCCTCTGTAAATATGTTTCCTCTTCCTGCCAGTTAGCCCACAAGTTATTGTGCAGTCACTCTCTTCCTTAGTCTTCTAGAGTGAGCAGAACTGTGCAAGTGGCTTGAAACATGATGCTTTTGCGTCCCAGGACACCTTTCCTTTCCTTCTAAGCTTTCTGTTTGTAGATTTCACTCTTAAAAGCTTATACGAGGGGCGCGGGGCGCCTCGGTGGCTCAGTGGGTGAAGTGTCTGCCTCAGGTCATGACCTCGGGGTCCTGGGAACGAGCCCTGTGCGGTGCTCCCTGGTCAGCAGGAAGTCTGCTTCTTCCTCTCCCTCTCTCCCTCCCCCTGCTTGTGCTCTCTCTCTATCTCTCTCAAATAAATAAATAAAATCCTTTTTTTAAAAAAATCTTATATGAATAATTTCATAAAGGAAAAATTCAGGATTATGTTCCATCAAATAAGTCTAATATTAGGGTCTGTGTGGCCTCGGTACCATTACCACATTAAGAGTTTCAGTGCTGTACACTGAACCTATCTCTGTGATTATCCAAGAATCAAAAGGTTTCCCTGTAGAGAGAGGGTCATATGTTTTAGAGCAGGTGAAAGAATGGGGAGTTTTATCCCTAACTTCCCATTGGCTGAACATTTTAAAGGCAGGGGAGGTATTGTTCAAGCTTTCCACAAAGGTTGTAAAGTATGGGCTTCATCATTTTTTTTTTCTTTTATATTTTGTGCCTCACAGACATTGGAAGTTGGTTGGAGCTATTTGGTTTCCAGTTACACAATGTTCTACCTGGATTTCCCAAACCAGAATTAGAAAATTTGGAATTAACTTATGAGCTTCTGCAGCTTCAGACAAAAACTCAAGAATGGGATCCTGGAAAGGTTTGTAAAAATTTTACCATCTCTATTCCTCCATAAAAACAGAAGAGCATCCAACGCCATGAAATGACATTAACATGTATTTGCTTACTTATTTTTCAGTTGTCTTGATTTTTCACTGAATTGTCCACAATTAATGAGGAGGTAGAAAAAAGCTTCCATGAGGAAAGGGTCAGGGAATTGGAGCTTTTAGAAAAGACAAGACTAACATGGAATTTGATGACCTGCCGCGGTAGACAAACAGGAGGAACTAAACTTTTAAAATTCTGGAATGGGCTGCCAAGGGCAATTATGGATTCTGTATAGAGAAAACTGTTCACTGACAGACATAAAAACTTCAGATTTCCAGCAGAGAAATAATTTAAGGCGTAGTGAATTAAAAGCATAGGAAGAACAGAATTAAATTATTCTGACAAAAAGTATGAAAGAGCAATGAAGTGAAAATAATAAATACTATAGGGATAAAGTCTCTGGGAAAATAGGAATACCAAACTATTCACAGTTCAGCAGATAATTTCATCAAGGGTATGAGGTTCAAATGAAAACAAGGAACTTTTTCTTTCAATTGAAAGAAATGAGGAGTGTCTCTTTGCAAAAAAAAAAAATACTTCAGGACAATAAAACTGAAATTTGGATGGGAGGGCTTAAAATGTAAGTGTAAAAAATTAGGGGTGCCTGAGTGGCTTAGTTGGTTAAGCGTCTCCCTTCAGCTCGGGTCACGATCCCAGGGTCCTGGATTGAGCCCTGCATTGAGCCCCTGCTCAGCGGGGAGTCTGCTTCTCCCTCTCCCTCTGCCCCTTGCCCTCCCACCCCTCCACCCCACTCATGCTCTCTCTCTCTCAAATAAAATCTCTTAAAGAAATTATAAGGGAAAGGCAAATCTAAATAGATACTATAGGCTTATTGTGTTTTGTAAAACATAATATGTAAAAGTAATTTTGTAATTAAAAAGTAATTAACAGTCCTTTTTATAATTAAAAGTCCTTTTAAAAAGTTAATCAAAATGTTGAAATTGCTGAAGCTTTGTTGTAGATACTTGGAGGTTCATTATTTTCTCTTTATTCCCTAGTATGTTTGAAAATGCCCCTAACAAAAAGGGGTTTTTTTTTAAGCCCACATAAGAAATCAGTGAAGTTCTTGCTGATTAGCTGAGTTGTGTGAAGGCCATAATCTGTTTAAAAGCAAGAATAATGCCTTAAGCCATCTCTGCTCCTCCCTGTGGCTAATGTATCACACCACATACAGTAACAAACAGCTCGTCAGTTTTAGTTACATTAGTGAAGTCGGAATGTCTTTGGGGGGAGCTGGACCCACTTAACTTGAAGAGACTTCTAACTCTGAGATTCTGTGATACCAAGTTTGAACATGCTTCCTTATGTTTAACTCACCAAGACCTCAAGAAGTATATGCCAGCTGACCAAGTAACCTGTTAGTCTTGTCTTTGCCAAGTCTCTGATGAAGAGATTCCAGATCTGACTTGTTGTGAAATCACTCACCAGCACAGTAAAGCAAGAAGGTGCTTTTCACAATCACCAAGCATTTGCGCTGTGTCTTTCTTCTTTCCTAGACTATTCTAGGTATTCAGTGTGAGCTCCAGAAACAGCTCAGGAATTTCATTTCCTTGGACCAACTTCCTATGACTCCCCGATACAGTGATGGACGGTGTCTTGAAGGAGGGAAGCAACCAAGGTTTGCTGCCGTTCCTTCTGTTTTTGGAAAAGGTATAAAATTTGCCATCAAGGATGGCATAGTAACAGCCGATATTATAGGAGTAGCGAATGAAGATAGCAGGCGGCTTGCTGCCATTCTCAATAATGCTCATTACCTGGAAAACCTACATTTTACCATAGAGGGGAGGGACACTCACTACTTCATTAAGCTTGGGTCTCTGGAGGAAGATCTGGTGCTCATCGGTAACACTGGGGGGAGGCGGATTCTAGAGAATGGTGTCAATGTCACTGTGTCCCAGATGACTTCTGTGTTGAATGGGAGGACTAGACGGTTTGCAGATATCCAGCTCCAGCATGGGGCTCTGTGCTTCAACATCCGGTATGGGACAACTGTCGAAGAGGAAAAGAACCACGTGTTGGAGATTGCCAGACAACGCGCTGTGGCCCAGGCCTGGACTAAGGAACAAAGAAGGCTGCAAGAAGGGGAGGAGGGTATTCGAGCATGGACAGAGGGGGAAAAGCAGCAGCTTTTGAGCACTGGGAGGGTACAAGGTTATGATGGGTATTTTGTTTTGTCTGTTGAGCAGTATTTAGAACTTTCTGACAGTGCCAACAATATTCACTTTATGAGACAGAGCGAAATAGGCAGGAGGTAACAAAAACAATTTCTGCCTTTGCGTCACCAAAGACTGCCTGTTTTTAAAACACAAAATGGTTTATTGTATTGGTTTTCTAGATCAGAACTCTGTATATGTAAATATGGAGGAAAAACATATCCAACTGCCTTTCAATGTGACGGAAGATGGTATTTTAATATTGTTTGTTTAAACTCTTTAAGAAATGACAGAGATTTTTAGTTCTTGTGTGGCAGTATTCAAAATAACACAAGTAAAACAGCTAAAAAAAAGTTTTCAGAAAGCACCACTTTAAATTTATCGAGCCATGCGTATGTTCAAATATAAAGGACCCAAGGTTCTCTATCTCTATTGTGACACGAAATTTCACATTTAACTGTTGGCAGAATTTGTGGGCTATTTGAAAATGTGGTGCAATAGTATTCTGAACCTTGCATTTCGAAAAACTGCCAGCCCTTTCACATTTTCCAGATCCGTTATAGGAAACTTACAAAGAAGTGTAAAATGCCACCATCTCCCAGAGTCAGGACCCATTCACCCTTCCTCCCTGATTATTCCTCCTTGCTTGTTAAAGTAAATGCCATGTTGTTGTGCTGTGTTTTGGCGTGTGGTGGCTGGGTTCTGCCTACCACGTTTCCCCGTGGGTATGGTAACCAGACTGAATTGCCGCTATTTGCTTGTGTGTACATGATACCAAGGCAGCTGGCCAGTGTAACTTCTCCCACATAACCTGTTTTGACTACTTTTTTTTTTAACCAAATTGTAAGCATAGCTTTTATTAACCTGGGTAGGAATTTCTCATATATAGGGTGTGTTTTTGGTCATAGTTTCACATTAGTGATTCCGTATTGATACACTAATCCAATGGTTTTGTGCACACAAAAGGTAATTTACTACAAATGATTCTGGTACATAAAAATAAAAGAGGATTTAGCAGGCATATATGCCTGGGATACTGATAAATACGTTCACTACTACTGCAGAAATTCACAAGAGCCAAAACCTTTATAAAAACAGACCTAGTACTATGACGAAAGGAAAGTACCAAAGGGAAGACCAAACCAAACATCACAGTAGTTGCTGCCACATTGATTCATCCCACTTAGATTTATCTTTCCAATGTACAATTCTGTATTGAACATCTCCCAGCCACAGTCAGGAAATTTAATTAAGCGAACCGTTTCCGATCTAAAACATTTCAACTCATCATAGAGAGGCAGACTGTTTTTTACTAAAATAATTTATACGGTTAGTTATTTTAGTTCTCTGTCTTTACCCATGCATTTTGATTTAATCATCTGTCCTGCCTAGGAAAAGAACTATTTTCCAGGAAGGGTTATTTTGTTCCGTGATCAGTTAAACTTTAGAAAAAGATCAAGATTAGTGGTAATATCAGCTGCAGTTTCTCAATCTTTATGAATCCTGTAGTAAAAAGAAGCCCCTTGGGGAGCTGCAAGATTTGTGCCCAGTGACAAAGAGACAGTTGGTAAAAACGCTGTGTAATTGTAAGTTACCACAAATGAAAATACGCGACAGCACGATGTGGCCTGCTGAAAATTCCCCTGAGCCAGCTTCAGCACCTTTCATCCCTGGGTCTGCACATTCGCTATGTCGGAAGAATATATGATGGAATGTTACAGTTTGGATTCTTTCCAGCCAGTACCTAAATGCAGTGTGGGGTCATTGCCTTGCTTTGTGAGGACAGTCTTCTTTGAAAATATGCAAAGTCAGAATTCAGGCTCCTGTTAAGGTTTTTTAAAGAGTCTGACTCCTTACTCCACCAAGTAGAAGGAGGGAAAGGCAAGGACCTGCAGACAGAAGGGAAGGGTGGATCCAAACATTTCATTTTCAAAAACTTCACATTGGGATTACACATTCTGACACATGTATTCCGAGAGAAACAGAGAGAGAGAGAATTCATGATGAACTCCTCTCTCTTTTTAATTGGAAGCACACCAGCTCAAGAGATTATTGATACAGACTACAATCATATTACTGTGTTTTTTTCTCCCTGGATCAGGCCTGTGTTAGTGGTACAATATTTATTCAGGACCGTATTCTAAAATTATGACAAACTTGTTGAAAGTTTGAATACCTCCACACCAGCCTAAAAATGGACCTTAAGTTCCTAGAACCTCTGATGTTCTTTTAAATCAATGGAAAAATTATTTGCGAACTGTATATAGAGAGTGCATTCATAAATGTGATGTTGTATTTTATCGCTAATCCAAGATGCCAATATTAGAGTCTATTTTGCTTATATTTTAAGCGATTATTATACTTTTTTGCAATTCACTGTTGATGTATCATTTCAAACTGCTTTAAATATCCATTAGAAAAAAATATTTGAAGCTTTTACTTAATAGTAATTACCTTGAACTGTGCATTTCTAGTTTGTAATACATATTTATTTAGTTTGTGCCTTTAGTTTCTTAAAGTTATATTTGTATTATATTCAGGAAATGCACTTTTTATCACTTACAGCTGTGGTTTTAATACTGCCTTCAACTATTATTATTCTCTTTACCACTTCCAAAGTTTTTGGGAGGAAAGAGAAAAAAACCCAAAAGGTTAACACCAATGAACAGTAAATCTAAGAGAAACATTTTGGCATTTCTTAATAAGAACATGGAGATATTGGGTATACCGTTCAGCTGAATACAAAGAATGCTTTCATCGATTTGTAATTCTGAAGTTTAACTTGACGAGAGGACAATTTGTTTGCATTTTCTGATGAAAGTAAATGCATCTTAAAGAGAAATATATGAAGTTCTCATACCCAGAGCACAGGCAGCTGACACTGCACAGCCACGCACCATTCAAGTAAGTTCGAATGGGAGCACGCTAGTTGGGGCTCTCATGAAGAACGTTCTAGGCTGGAAGCAGAGAATACTCTGTGGTGGTTTCTTTTTCCTAGTTAGGCCCATTTTATTTGTGCTGTTTTGTTTCGTTTCGTTTTGTTTTTACTCTTGCGCTATGGTCTAGAGAGCCAAATGAACTGCAAGCTTTGCAGTTTAACAGACATTTAAATACATGTATTTTTAGTTGTCATTCTAATCATCATTGATTAGAAGCATGACTACTGAAAGAAAGGGAAATAAAGCCCAATTCATCCTAATTTCTAGCAAAGCACTCACCATATAAATAGGCATATGTTTTATTTTTAACCCAGCAAAATACTGTATGAAATAAGTGTGTCCTTCACTGTCAATTTATCTAGAAGACCTATAATATATAGACTATATATATATATAATATAATATATATACAACATAGCCAAATGTATAAAAACTTGACAATGTATAATTTGGAATTCACATGCTAACTACATAGGTATAAAATTGAATGATAGTTTTTCTAAGATTTTTCTTTTTCATAACTGTTGACACAGTTTCAAGCATTCTATCATGTTGTTCCTACTCTTTTTTTCTTTCCTTTCCTTTTTTTAAAATCTATTTTTAAACAGACCAGGCCCCACTGTAATATCACCTGAGAGAGGGAGAAGTTTTTGCATTTATAAAGATACATTCTTGTAAGGGTAATTGTAATGGGAGCAAAAGTACAGTAATCAAGTATTGAAAGACACTTTGGGAAGAGACTGGAGTGTATTCTAGCTCGTGGAAAGACAGAAGGCTACAGATTGGGTGCAACATTCTTGTGTTCTTGGAGGAACTCACATACACATAGCTGACCTGACTAGTACTTCAGATCTCAGACTGCTCTTCCACAGCCTTCTGTAAGGTTCTTTATTCTGCAAAAGAAAAAACAAACAAAACAAAACAAAAGAAACACATAAAAAAACATTTAAAAAAAGCAAAAAACAAAAAACACAAAAAAAACACAAAAAAGCAAAACAAAACAAAAAAAAAACAGAAAACAACAAACAACAAAAAAGAATTCAACCACAAAATAGTGACTGTTATTTCAGTGTGTCCTTCATGTGAAAGCTATTAAGGACCAAACCTACTACTGTGTGTAAGAAGAAATTACTTCCTAAACAGTAACTGAAAATAGTTAGTTAAACTTGCTGTGGATTTTGTCTTGGCAGTTGTCATCTTACATTATTTGTCAAAGGAAATGTGTTTGGCAGTTAAAAATCTTTCCTTAGATTTAGTGGTGGACTTTAACCTCTTAAATAAATGTTAGTATACAGATTGTGTCCTTGAAAAATATTTTACTTGTATGAATCATGACAATGTCTAAATCTTTACTATTCTTCTGGCAAAAGCATCGGTAAGAGAGAGGGTGAAAAAGAGAAGTATAGCCTTTACGTCAGAAAAATATTCTTTTTAGCTGCTTACTTTCTCATGAACAGTAAAGATGTTTACAGTGTATGCCAAGATTTTCGGTTTCTATATAACAACAGTTAGAGGTTCTAATCATACTGAAAATTGTGTTATAATGGCCTGAGCCATGTTGCTAGGAAACAATAGGTTCCAATTTTGTATTCCTGCTCTCACTCCTGTGCTGAAAAGTGACTGGATACTGTACAGGTTCATGTTCTCTGGCTGCAGTTAAACGGTCTTTTGCATTTTGCTCTGGCTTTCAGGCCAGAAGCACGCATTTTTCTACAAGAGCATCACAACAACATGCTGTAAATACTTAAAGTTAAACATTATGTGTCGATATTTGAAAGAAAAAAGTACTTTGAATATTTCATTTTTAAAAAATAAAATTGCAAATGAACACTGTGTCCCATTTTATTCATGCGCCAAGCTGCATTCTCGAGTCTGTCTGGTCACCTGAGAATTGAAAAGTAGCTCCCTAACAGGGAACAATAAAACCGCATCATCTTGAAAATGAAGGTGCAGAAATCAAAAAGGCACTAATCCTAAGCAGATGTCTCTTCATTTTTATTTTTCGTACAAATAGGGATCTCTGACACAAATGTCCATTTAATAAAAAAAGAAGAGTAGCAGTTGCAAGCTTAAATGCCTCGAGGCTATTACTTTAAAAAGGTTTCTTTCTCTTGTTGATGCCTTTCTGAGCAATGGAAAGAAAATGAAGAATTGCAAAATGGGTGGGGGAGAGCTAGGAGAGCAGAGTGAGCAGATGCCTTGGCAAAAAAGCCAATGGGGGAAGAGAGGCAGTCAGGAAACACTAAAAAACAACAGCTCGCACGTCCTGGGCAATTCCAATGGCCAATTGGCATTTATTTTTCACAAGAAGGTATTTACGAGTGACACTGGGAAAGCCGGCCAATAGATCTTGCAAAATTCAACTTGATGGTAATGGGGCACACATAGTCCAAACAACCTGCTTGTTTCTGAAACTTACTTGGAATCCTGGAATTTACATCATTCTTAAATGCTCTGCTGCCTTTTTATGCAGTGATATATACAGGAGTCTCCCCTTATCTGCAGTTTCACTTTTCAGGGTTCCAGCTACCGCAGTCCCACAGTCAACCACAGCCCAGAGGCCGATGACCCTCCTCCTGACGTTGTCAGAAGGTCAAGAGTAGCCTAACGCTGTCACAGTGCGTGTGTCATTCCCCTCACTTCCTCTCATCACACAGGCATTTGATCACCGCACATCACCGCAGTACAGTAAGCTATTTTGAGAAAGACAGAGACCACATTTGTGTAACTTTTATTACAGTATATTGTTATAATTGTTCTATTTTCTTAGTAGTTATTGTTGTTAATCTCTTGCTATGCCTAATTTATAAATTCAACTTTATCACAGATATGTACATATAAGAAAAAACATAAAATTTGGTACTATCCATGGGTTCAGGCGTCCATGGGAGTCTTGGAATGTATCCCCGCAGATGGAGGGGCCTACTGGGACACAGATACAGTGAAAAGATTCATGGAGCCGAAGACAATCCCAGTGGTTCCAACACCACCGATCAACAAAAAGCAACACGGTCATGGGTGGGGGGCAGAAATATTGGTATCACCTGGTCATTTTTTTAAAAATACCCATCCCACCCCACCCTCAGTGTGCAAAAAGAAAGAGGCAAGAACGCCTACACTGAGAGAATGATTAAACGAGAAGAAATTTCTCCATATTCCTTCCCTATTCACCCTCAGTATTAGAGATCTTTGAATATCAGTGCTATTTAAATTTTTAGCAATATTACTTCCTTAAATTTATATAATTCTAGTACCTCAGTAATCCTGGGAGGTGAGCAAGACTTCATTGTTCCTACTTGGCAAATGCAATAGTAGTACCAGACTGACTTACCTAAGGTCACACGGATAATCTGACAAAGCTGAAAAAATTCAAATCTCAAGTGTTATGTTGATGGGCTCTCTCCAGTCCATCAGTTTTGTTATATTTTTCTACCTAAAAATATTCATTTAAGAGGCCAACGACCTAATGATGAAAATTCTACCTTTTACCACAACTGTAGCCAATGACCCCAAATTATGAAAGTTTCCAAACTGGGTGGTTTAACTTCACCCCTAGCTGCAAACTCTAAAATAATGGTACCCCATTTACTGCAAGGACAAACATAGGCGACAACATTGAATTTATAGCTAACAGGAAGACTAGGCATCCTGTAACCTTGAAATGCTCAAGGGCAAATCTGGATTTTATTATTAATAGACTCTGGATTCTGAACTCAATAACGTGAATCAAATAAAACACGAGCTGATGTCTAAACCTTAACAGATTTTAAAGCTATGTCTCACATTTTTAATTCTCTATCCATTCTACCACAAATAATGTCTTCAATCCAGCCCTCCATTTATACTAGAAGTCTTAATCGAGGCATCCTCTGTAGACTTATTCTACCTACGTACTACCACAGAGCTTACTTGCTTGTAATAGCCAAACTGACAATTACCTAAGCCTGTCTCCCTTACTGACCTTATCTCTTAAGAACAAACTCAGAGGAAATGAATGAGTGTTTGATAAACTGTCATGTTCCTTGTGGGCTTGCTGACACACTTTTTTTTTTCTGAAGAAAGGTGTACACTTGGAAATATATGTGCATTTTTCTATCTTGACTCAGCATCTTACAGGTATATGTTAGCATGGCAATATTTTACATATGGCAAGGATATGACCTTTGTGTAAAGCCGCAAGCTATTATGTACTGGGAAATAGCAAGAATGCTTATGCTGGGAGAGAAAAAGTGAAAAAAACTTTATGAGTAAAAGACCAGCAAAAGAAGACAGTGGGTAGGCACATCAATTGGAAAGTTTGACAGTAGCAGACTCAGAAAAGCACTTACCTTTTTCAGGGAATCTGTCCAATAAGATAAGACGGTTTCATCAATGCTTTATTTAATATATGAATAGCACCTATCTCGGAATATTTTTTTAAAAACATTTTAAGACAAATTAGGTAAATAAAGCTTTCAAATACTTTATTGAAATATGAAAGACCATTAATGATTCAAAAAAGCTTTTTCAAAAAAGACTCTGGTAAAGAAACATGCAAACATAATTCATATACTTAGGATTATTCCGGAATGAACAAGTTAGAGAGAGTGAAAATTAGTCACACCTATTAAAATTTAAATCCAATCTACAAATAAGGAAAAATTATCTAAATATACGCATTTTGTTTTGAAAGTTGGCTTTCCGAATTCCCTTACAAGTTGAAGTGATGCCTTTATTTTCAGAAATGGTAAATGGCCCACAATCCATTATTATGGCCCAACTCCACCTCTGCAGTCCCACTGCATCCATGTTAAATGCTCAGACACAAGATCTTGCCAGTGCACGGAAAGTAGCTCTGTCTCTTGGCGGTTCATCGAGCTCCCCCCCCCCATGTACAACCCAGAATTTCAATTTATTAGTTCACGATAGAACTTAGCATTTTCCTGTGGACCACGGAGCAGGGTATTTCTCTTGACTAGTTCTGCCTCTTACAACAGATCTACGTACGCAGTGGGAACCTCACTTAGCGTGTGCGTATCCCCTTTTATTGACATCTTTTGCTCTTTTTCTGTTCCTTTTTTTTTTAATTGTTACTGTTTTCTTGTCCAACTAGAGAGTGAGCTCCCTGAGCACAGGGGCTGGGTGTTTTTACTCCTCTAGCCCAGTGCCTATTGTTTTTTGTTGAGTGAATGAATTCTAGGAGCCCTGAAACAACTTGATATATAATCAAATCACAAAAGTCATGAAAATATACATGTGAGGAAGAAATACATAAATATCTGTCACTGTGTAAAACCTTGGCTCTCACTGAGGTTGCCATCACTTGGAACTGTTAAAAAAACAACACAACCGGAAGGTTTCCAGGGCTCCCGTAGGGCTACCTAATAGGGAGATCACTTGTAAATCAGCTACTCATGAGCACAGCTGCTGAAGCTTCCTTTCAAAATAAGGTTTTACATGGAGTACCAACAACTGGGGTAGGGGTAGATGAAAACTCTGTAATATCAAATGTAATCAATGTGTAGAGCATATTTTAAATTATGGGATTTTTAAACTCCAGATCGGTCTGTGGATTCTGCTATCCAACATCAGAACACTAGGCGAAAAGGTTGCTTTTAGAATTAAACAGAAATTCTTCCCTCTTTATCCAGTCGTTGTTCTAACACACAGTGCACAACTTCGTAAATCCGCAAAGACCCCACACCACCACAGCCAGCGGAGAGCGTGATACCTAAGTAGAACCACGCATGAGAAAGACGAGGGACACAAACCTGCTTCCTGCCATCTAATCAAGCAAGACATTTTAAAAATCAGTAGCTGTCAAATAATATTTCACTAAAAAATGGTGCTTTTGAGAAAAAACTGAGGATTATTTTTATTTATATTTGGCAAGACTTGACATTAATCTTTTATAAAGTATCATTAGGTTTTAAATTGTTTCTCATTTGTAAATAAAACTGAAAATAACCTCATTTCAAAACTCCTCATCATCGACAAAGTCCATTTCAGCTTTTACATCATGCTAGATACTTCCATTACAGGACTATGATGGTTTTAGAAATACATTTGTAGCTCACTGAACTGTATTATCTACAATATATAAGACTTAGCATATATTTAAATTATAGAAAATAAGGTACAAGGTATTTGATTTTTCTTCATGGTGTTTTCAGGAAGACATCAGGATCTTCTCTTCTCCCTAAAGAAAAACAATCATGAAAATCAAGAAAAGATAAACTTACAAGCTACTAAAATTACAGGACGGGGAAAGACGGGTTTAAATGTTGTGGGCTCATCGAATTCTTTATATTTTCCTGGAGTTTTATTAAAAGTTTACAGTACAGCATATTGAAATCATAGCCTGTGAAGAGTCCCCTCTCGCTCGATTGGCTGGCAACACCTACTTCCCCACTGCATGTTTCTTACGGAACTTGCCATGAGTATATATTTATGAACAGGTTGACTCCTAACCCTGAACTGCCAAGCCCTGTCAAAAATTAACAGTAAACCATACCTGTAGTACCTTGCGCACTTCTAACTGAGCACTTCTTCTCAACTGGGTACTGCAGAGGTATTACAATACCTTGATCTGGCTTCTGAAATGCTGAAATGAGATTTTTTATTTTCCGGAAAAATCTTTTATGAACCCCAGGTGCTGTCTGGAAAATAAAAGGCCAAGCAAATTATTCACCTACCTCCTAATGATACAAATAGGCCTACAAAATGCGTGAGGGAGGCTTAGAGAGGTAACATTTGTGTAACTTGTTCAAATATTTGAAAACATAAGGAAGAAGGAAAAACAACATTTCTAGAAGAGCTTACTTTGGTTGGCTGAATTTTCCTGCAAGAGGAGCTAATGAGCTGTCATTTCCGTTCTCCCAAGGGTGGTATTAGGTTGTACAAGCTCTTGCTCTTCGCCCTGCCCTTACTGCCTGCTCCCCATCACACATCCCGAGCCTCTAAGGGTATACAGGCCATTACCCACAATGAACGCACCAACAGAGAGGATGCAGTTAAACACAGAAAAAAACACAGATCGTACAGGTCATTAACAAAAAGCCTGAAAAACCAAACCAACAACAACAACCCAGCCTCCCAGTCATCATTCCACAATAAAAATGCTACACAGGATATTAAAAATTGACTGTTACGGGACACACAACACGTAGCTAGTTAGTCCCCAGACTCTCACCTCACGATACGTCCTGCCTCATCCTTCACATTAAATTTTTCCTCCTCGGGAAACTTCCCTATCCTCCCCAAAATTGCTCTCTGCCAATACCTCACCGTGACAAGGTTTTCTCTAGGACACGAAAATGAAAGACTCTATAAGGTCACCTTTATTTATTTGTTTGTTTGCTTTTGAAGAGATCATTATTTGCAAGTGACTATTAAAATGTATTCCTTTCCTGACATCAATTCTCTTGCAAAGGCACTGCTGAAAACAACAATTTCCTGCAAAAGTTTATGAGCCCAGCTTTAGGCATGAGCTCAAAACTGTCATTTTACATAAAATAAAATAGTATTGCTAAAGCAATTGAACAATGACTACTGGTGTGTGTGTGTGTGTGTGTGTGTGTGTGTGTGTGTGTGTTTGAAAGCTGTTTTTCAGCTATTCCATCTGGAAGATTTTTGAGGTGGGAGCTGTTAGCATTTAATGAGAAAACATGAAGGCTGGCATGCAAACTTCAGCCAACTAGACTAAAAGCTGAAGACAGCACACCGTCCATAGTAACTCGCAGTCGTTGCCTACATTGAGGCAAGTAAGTCTTTTTGAAAGCACTGAAAAAGTTCTTTAGCGTCTACTCAGAGGCTCACACAGCTCAGAGCCTCAGCAGATGCAGAACGCTCTCCCTCTCAGCCCCGCCCCCATGGTCAAAACACCTTCCCAGAACTGGGGGCGCCTGGGTGGCTCAGTCGGTTGAACGGCCGACTCTTGGTTTCGGCTCAGGCCACAGTCTCAGGGCTGTGAGATCGAGCCCCACACGGAGCCCTACGTTGGGCTCCGTGCTCAACAGGGAGTCTGCTTGAGATTCTCTCTCTCCCTCTCCTTCTGCCCCTCCCCACCCCCCTCTAACACAAATAAGTAAGTGTTTAAAAAAAAAAAAAACACCTTCTCAGAACTCAACTTGAGACTTCATCCAAAATACCATGCCCATTCTTACAGGGCTCCAAACAGTTCTTTGGCTCCAAGACAGAGTCTCTAAATTGCACGGGCAGGCCATAGGCACAAAATCCCTCCTTACATCTTACTCACAGCACTTTTTCAATTCCAGGCACTTTCCCATCATTTGCCTCCACTATTTCTTCACAGATAGGCAGTGATTGGCTGTTTGGCTTATTCCCATTTGACAGATAAGAAAATCGAAATACAGGGGCACCTGGGTGGCTCAGTCAGTTGAGCGACCAACTCTTGATCTCAGCTCAGTCCTTGATATCAGGGTTGTGAGTTCAAGCTCTGCGCTGGGCTCCACATTGGGCATATGGAGCCTACTTTGAACAAAAAAAGAAGGAAAGAAGGAAGGAAGGAAGGAAGGAAGGAAGGAAGGAAGGAAGGAAGGAAGGAAAAGAAAAAGAAAGAAAGAAAAAGAAACGGAAATACAAAGGGATAATTCAGCTTGCTCGAGGTCACACAGATAACCAGAAGCAGCGCTGGCTCTAGATCCCGGCACCCAGTCTTTTGTCTTTCAGGCCAACGCCCACAATGAGTTCACCAACAGAGAGGGTAAGACCAAACAGTTTCTAGAGAAGTTCGAGTCACCAACCAGAAGAGAAACTGTACACTCCCCCAGTGTGGAAAGATTTCAAACCACACATCTTTTTAGCTGTTCTTGTGGCTTGTAAAACCATTTATCAACAGAAGCATCTTTTTCATGGGGACTTACATGCAGTTAACACTTGATTATCCACACTAACAGAAAGGAATCATAACATTGGATGTACAATTTGAACATGGGATGCAATGTTTCACTGGCAGATGACTGTCCTAATTTATAGTGTTTTGCGTATGTGAGTCAGTAAAATTACTGAGCATCTACTGACCTACTGACGATCAACTATCCAGAAAAGCCCAAAGGCACTGAAGTCCGAAGGGGGAAGTTAGTACATTTTTTATAATATACCGATGACAATGCACATATTAAAAAATGATAGTTGACTGTGTGTAGAATTCTCTAAATAAACAATTTAGCAAAATTGTAGCCCAAGTCTCATGAGATAAGTTAATACACTAGGCAATGATGAATCCTAAAAGTCTATCAAAAAGTAGAAATTCACATAGTATTTGTCTTTCATAATCCGGGGGATCCAGAGTTCAAATTTCATTCCACTCTTTGAAACAAATCTCAGCCTTACTTAGATTTCTAGCACGATCTTTGCACAGAGGATGGAGTGTTACTGCCATGATTTTTCCTGCAATGTGGCAAACTAAAGCACTGTTCCAAAAAGCAGTATAAGTATCTGCCATTTAACCAATTTTTGAAAATACATTTACCACAAGAATTGTACCACTGACAACTCGCATTCTGTCACTGAACTCAGCTATTGTTCAAATTTGCACATTTCCCATACTGCCATTTCTTAGTTATCCATGGAAACCTGTTTGGGATCACAGCTGGTCTTCAATATGCTCTGGAGAAATTTCTTCCAGTCAGGTGATATGAGCTCTGAGAACACACACTAGTTTAATATTCCCTTAGCAAAAACATAACTAAGAAAGCAAATTTAGTAGATAGAAAAAATGCAATACGCATTTCAAAAGTAAATCTAAAGCATTTTTTAAAAACTGTTTTCCCTTTGGAGAAAACATGCCAATCTTCTGCTCTCTTGGTGCAGATAATTACAATATTATTGTATAAACGGGTCAGACCAGACAACAGGATGAAAGGATATTTATGTTCAATAAGCCCTTTCTTCCTTAACATGATCACAAGCATGTAACAATCCGTATATGATGTTATATTTGAAATAGAAGAAAACAAATTTAAAGGCAAGATTAGCTAAACCCTAATAATTTAAGACCCTTTCCGTAAAGAATATTCTTCAGCAGCCGAAGGCTACTTCTCTAGGGAGAAGGGCAATTTCTAATCGAAGCATATATAAATATATATGTACATATCACACACAACTATTCTTTATGATAAATGAAATTTAATTTCTTATTCAATCATCTCTGCAGTGCTGCAGAGAATTTTAAAATATACACGGGTATAAATCGTTTTGATTAGAAATGTTAGTGCTTTGCCTCTAATTAGTATTACAGTATTAATTATCTGTGATAATTATAAATTAATTATTTATGATAATTAATTATTATCAATTATTTATTTATGATATAAGGCAACAACATGTTTGAAAACTTGCCCTAATTCATTTCTGTAGTTCAAAACATTTGTAGTTTGCAACTTGGCCTTTCAGGTTTACTGATGAATTTGTAAAGGTTAGGGCTACTTTAATTTTTTTTAAGTCTAGACTTTAGAATTTCTTAAGCACATAGATTATTAACAGAAGCTGATATTCTCATTTATGTTTTCAAACAGCTCATAATAAAGCGCTTTCATTATAAAGATAAGCTGTTTTTAAAGAGTCAGAACTCCGAGAAAGCATTTGCGCTCAAAGGTTTCAGTTGTGGAGACTTCTACATTGCTAAGATGTGATAGCCTACCCTGGTACATGGAAATAAATTCACTCTGCAGACAGTACGTGCAATGGTGTGGTGACTTTCAAATGTTTTCAGAGCCATCAGAGCCCGTTTTTTTAATGAAATCTTATTCAAGCCCCAGTTGATATGTAAAACAAAAGTGAACCATTTGGATCAAAGATGAATTGGGCACCCAAAAGCATATCCACTTTTGTCCTCCTCTCCCTCTGCCCCCCACCCCCAGCAACCCCATGGCACCCAGGTTGAAGAACCTTAGAATTTTGCAGAGCATACCTTTAAAACCACTGCAATGTTCCCTCTAATTTTATTCTGCCTACCTATGTCCTTCCCACTTGGCCCAGGTGGGAGTCTTGCCTCCAGGCAAAGAGCAATCTTGATTACTAATCCTTGGAAAATCCTCCCTTCTTTGAACTCCTATGCTAGATAACATAGCAATTGACTATATACAATCATATTGTCCAGCAGTTTGGGTGAGTTCACATTTTTGAGGTTTTGAGGGTTTACTATGTACCAGGTCCTGTGGCTAAGAGCTTTCTTCTATATGCATTATATTGGTATCATTTGGTAAATAATTGCTTATTTAACCATTTTACACACTTTGTATATGCTTTCTAAAATTTTGCGTAGGCACTGAAAGTTTGACACAATCCTTCAACTTTTTTATATTTTCCCCAAAGTGAGACCATTCTATATACAATGGCGGCTGAACGGAACTGGGACAAAAATTCTCTAAAGTCTTCTTAATGATCCATGAACAATTTGGGGTTGGAGCTTTAGTGATTTGAATCTGATGATTATTTGGGGAAGGTAGGATTTGACAACTCTTTTATAAAACCAGCCTAAATTTCAAACACCTCCCTGATACCCCCAGAAGCAACAAATAATTAAAGAGCTATATACCTCAGCACTCCAAGAACCCGTTTCTGTCTGGGACACTCGGTATGTATAGATGTAACCTTGATACCTGTGAAAGAATAAACTGCAATTACTGAAACATTCCAAAACAACAACCGTTGCTCCAAATTTGAGCTTAACTATTCCACATAAATGTTACATATACTGGCACCCACGTATATGGCAATTGCCTTCATAGGAAGAAAAGCCTGGGGGATCTAACTTGCTTGCATATTATGCTTGGCTCATCACAGTTTTTAAAGAGCCTTTAAAAGTAAATTAATTATTTCTTTTCCCTTTTTAAAATATGGGAGCTCACACTCCTAAGGATTTGTCTAGTTGAGAGACTGGACAGAAAGAAACTAGAGACCTGGTGTAGTTAGTAAAAATCATGGATTATTAAATAGATTGAAGAAAGTGTAGTCATATTTTTTAAAGATTTTATTTATTTGAGAGAGAGAGTGCACAAGCAGGGGGAGTAGCAGGGAGAGGGAGAAGCAGTCTCCCCACTGAGCAGAGAGCCTGATGCTGGGCTCGATCCCAGGACCCTGGGATCACAACCTGAGCCGAAGGCAGACGCTTCACCTACTGAGCCACCCAGGCGCCCCCAAAGCATAGTCATATTATTTTTAAGTATATATAGAGCCTTAATATAAAAAATATTTGGGATAAGATACAATCAGGTCCACCAAATAGTAATAATAATATTAATTATAAATATAATAAATATAATACTTTATTTCTATAATATTACCATTATGGTTACTTTACAGTATAATATAGTAAGAACAGAAATTTGAATTAAAAAAGACTCCAGGGGTACCTGGGTGGTTCAGTTGGTTAAGCATTCAACTCTTTTTTTTTTTTAAGATTTTATTTATTTATCTGACAGAGATAGAGACAGCCAGCGAGAGAGGGAACACAAGCAGGGGGAGTGGGAGAGGAAGAAGCAGGCTCCTAGAGGAGGAGCCTGATGTGGGGCTGATCCCAGAGTGCTGGGATCACGCCCTGAGCCAAAGGCAGACGCCTAACCGCTGTGCCACCCAGGCACCCCTAAGCATTTGACTCTTAGTTTCAGTTCAGGTCATGATTTTGGGTCGTGGGATCAAGTCCCGCATCCAGCTCCCCACTCAGCGTGGAATGTGCTTGTACCTCTCCCTCCATTCCTCCCCCCACTTGCTCTCTCTCTCTCTCTTGCTCCCTCAAAAATAAATAAACAAAAACTTTTTTTAAAAAGACTCCTGCTAAAGTACTTGAAAGCAGCTTGTCCTTTGGGGTAAACATTCTCCACCATCACTCAGTGTGTAAGCATACTGTACGACTATAATTGATACTGAGAGGTTTAGATGCTGTATTAGTTTGCTTAGGCTGCCACAGCAAAATATCATAGACTAGGTGGCTTAAACAAAAGAAATTTATTTTCTCACAGTTCTGGAGGTTGGAAGTCCAAGATCAAGGTGCTAGCCGCATAGCTTTCATTCTAAGACCTCTTCTCTTGGCTTATAGGCAGCTGCTTTCTTGCTGTGTGCTCACGTGACCTTTTCCTTGTGTGTGCTTGGAGAGAGATGTCTCTCTCTTCTCTCCTTCTTATAAGGTTACCAATCCTATTGGATTAGAGCCCCACCCTTATGGCCTTATTTAACCTTAAGTATATTCCAAAGGCCTATCTCCAAAGGCAGCCACAATGTGGGTTAGGGCTTCAACATATGAATTTGACAGGGATGCAGTTTAGTCCATAGCACACTCATTATCTCTTTTGGACCCCACGACAACCCTATGAGCTTTATATTGTGAAATTGATCTTATAGATGAGGAAACTGAGACTTTGAGAAGCTAAGTGATGAAAACCGCACTAGAGATCAAGCAACAAAGATGTGATTTGAATCAGGCCTGTTTAACTCTAGAGCCCTAGCTCTTGGTTCCCATACTATAATGCATGTAGATTATAATCTGCCTAACAAACTCTTACTTCATAGAAAAGTAGGGTAAACTTTGTTCTGAATTATTTCAAATTATGAATATGAATATGGATCAGATTCTCTGGATCAACAGAGTTTTATTTTAGACATTTCCTGATTGTTATTCTTAGGCACAACTTTAGGTCAATATAGATCTTTGGTTAGAATACATGCTAAACTTTAGTAAAAATATATGTATTTAATCTTTAAAGAACAGATGATTCTAAAACATTCCAAACAGAGAGTGGTCCTCAAGTAATCGACTTCACTTACCATCAATTAATTCCTTTTAGAGCTAAAAGTCTTTAAATATGTGGAGTAGGGGCACCTGGGTGGCTCAGTCAGTTGGGCGTCCAACTCTTGGTTTCAGCTCATGTCATGATCTTGGGGTCATGGGATTGAGCCCTGCGTTGGGCTCTGCACTCAGTGGGGAGTCTGCTGGAGATGCTCCCTCTCCCTCTCCCTCTGCCCTGACCCCATTTGCATGTGCGCACTCTCTCAAATGAATAAATAAATCTTTAAAAAAATGTGCATTAAACTACTATAATCAATATTCATCAGTACTGATTACCTAAAGGACAAAAACAACACATCTTAAAACACTATAATCAAGTTCATTCAATTTGTGAGACCAACAAAATTCAATTTAATTGCTGGTGTGATTATAGGAAATGTTTCATTTTTGTTATGAAGGTTTGTCAGCATATTTAGATCATACATAAAATAACTTGATATATGCATATATAATATGCTAAATAAATATATAATATTACATTGTTAAAGTCTTGTTTTTTTAAGCAATAAAATCTACCTCAAAGCCCACTGATTACAATAAGTACTCTACAGGGAACAAGGCAAGGGCTTTGATTTCCATTTTTCACCATGGGAACTTGAAACTTAGGGCTTTAAGTGATTTTCTTTAAGTCACATAGCAAAATGGAGATAGAAGCAGAGAAATAGCATAGGTCCTCAGTTCCAATTTCCCTATGGGAAGCGATTAATGGCAGTAATTCAGTATCATTAAAGGTGATGTGGAAATGCATTGTTTAAAATCTCAGTGACATGCAAGCAAAATCGTAAGCAACCAGTTTTCACTTTCTAAAACAGCGAGTCTCTCAAAAATACAAGAATCTATCTCCCTACTATCATTCAGCCTCATTTAGTCAAAATAAATGAGTCTGTTTTCAAAATTGTTTCCTAACGAATCTGATCTTATCTCACTTTCAGTTAAGCAGCAGGAACCTGAGTACCACTTCAAAAGCCCTTACCTCCTTCAGTCTCTGAGCAACCTGGTGTCAGTGGCACCTAAAACTTCTTGTGATTAACCCATCTAATATTAACAATTTCCTACTCCCCCGCCCCTCAGATTTCTGAATGAGCAGAATCGCTTCACCCCTCAAATAAGCCAGTAGTCACTGAGGTAACTGACCAAGAATCCCCTGTCCTCAACTCTCGTTACCCTATGGTCCTGGATGGAGGAGGTCTGAAGCGGGGCCATCCAAAGTACATTGCCAGGGTAATAACATCAGCATCACCTGGGAACTTGTTAGGAATGCAGGGTCTCAGGCCTTGCCCCAGAACTGCTGAATCAGAAGCTTTATTTTAACAAGATCTCCAGGTGATCTGTAAGAACGTTAAAGTTACAGGTGGACTGATTAAAATGCAAAGAGAATGCCCACACCTTATGGGGATTCTCGAGGGCAATTTCGGCAAGTCCAGCTGGCTTCCTGCACTCACCTAGGGCACTTCTGTGCCACCTCCTCCACAGGCACTCAGTCTCTGCTTTCGGAATTAAGAGTGCACTTCTCGTAAGGAGCCCTGAGTCATGTAGAGAACTGTTGAATCATGGTACTGTACACCTAAAACTAATATAACACTGTATGCTAGCTATACTTCAGTAAAAAATGCTTTTAATTTCAAAATAAAGTTTTTAAAGAAAAAAATAATACAAGCTGAAGCTTTTTCAATTGTTTCAGTCTTCATTGAGCAGTGTTTCTGAACCATGCACTTCCCCTTCTCCAACAAAATTTCATGGTTTTGTTTTCTGTAGCTTGAGTTTGGAAATAAGAATTTTAAAATATAAAATTAAACTAAAATGTTGAGTATTTTTGTTTCAAGCTACACATACTCTCTCCCTGTCCCCTGAAAAAAACACTGTTCTAGGAAATAAATTGGAAATAAAGTTGTAAAAAGAGCTGTAATACTGTGCATATTTTTGACCTAATGAATGACCTTGCTTATCTTCATTACACTCCAAGGAATCAAATGACAAAGCAATTTCATAAAGATGTTCATAGTAGTTCTATTTTATGGGTGGAAAGAAGAGAATTAATCTAAGTACCCCTAAATAAGGAATGTTATTCAAAATAAGAAAACGGTAGCAGAAAGAACCATTCAAAATTATGCCGAAGAGCAAAGGCATTAGAGTCCTCTTATATTTTTCAAAAAATGTTAAGCACATGAGTTATGTTAATATAAAATTATGTTACATGAAAGAAGTGGACACACGGAGACACCACTCCGATTACAACGATTCAGAACCATACCTATATGTATACAAACTAGAAGCAAATTTAAACTAATAAAAATGTACCCTCACACATTAATTTTTCTTATAAAGTTATATAAGTGATTACTAACATTTTTTTAAAGAAAAAGAAACAAAATTACAATTTGGTGCTTTACAAATCTAGTCTAAGTCACAAACCAGAAAAATATAACTTATGTTCAAAAACTGTTATTCCTTTTAGGATTATCTTTTCTCTGATTCCTTCCATTAATACAGACAAACCAAGAAGGCTTTGTAATTTTTTTTAAAGATTTTATTTATTTATCTGACAGAGATAGAGACAGCCAGCAAGAGAGGGAACACAAGCAGGGGCAGTGGGAGAGGAAGAAGCAGGCTCATAGCAAAGGAGCCTCATGTGGGGCTCGATCCCGTAACGCCGGGATCACGCCCTGAGCCGAAGGCAGACGCTTAACCCCTGTGCCACTCAGGTGCCCCTGGCTTTGTAATTTTAAATTCCTTCCTCCACCAAATCTTTTGTCAGGACTTGTCGATTAGCCTGAAATTTAAAATTTATCATGAAAAAAAATCTTGAAAATGAATAATTAGTAGAAAACAGTAGAGGCTTTTTATGTTGTTATTGTCATTGACATTAATTTTAACTAATATTTTGCATTTTAATGACTACAAAGAATGTGCAGATTCAAGCCCTGCTAGTATTAAAATTTGCCTTCATTTTTTCAAAAGTTGTCCCAACCCTTAAAAAAGTGCTCTGGTTAGAAATGAACAAGAAGAAAGCCAACTGGCTTATTTCTTATTTTCTCAAGGGGTCAGTGTTAGGGACAGATCTTGGTTTAGAACTAACAAAACCACATCAATTCTTTATACCACTTCAAGGACTACACAAAAGAAAAAGTTTAGTACATCTGATTCTTCATGACACTGCAAATAAAGCATGCTAGTGCCCCTATGGTCTATGTCTATACAAACTAATGCTACACGCAAAATTCAAAGCACAATTAAAATGTAACTGGTTTTTTAACAAATATTTCAAAACTTTTATACCCAGAAGAATGGTATCTTATACAAAGCCATCATTAAGACTATTCTCTTGAGTCAAGAGATTTCTGAATTTCCTATGGCACAATCCTCCTTTTTTCAGACTGAACTTGAATTTACAGAACCATCAAGTCATTCAGCTTCAAGTCTGATGGGAAAACTATGTAAAACCAGTTTCGATGAGTCATGACAATAAATATAATCTCTTCTTCCCCTGAACTGCCACAGCACATTTTATTTATGTACTCCTATGAGGCTCTGACTTAGTGTTGCAATTATTTGTAGATTTATTTCTATTAAGGAATACCTACCACATGTTAACTTTATAAATATTAACTTATGTAATAACCCTCTGAGGATTATTAACCCTATGAGGGAAGAACTATTCTTATCATCATTTCCCTTTTCACAGATAAAGAACCGGAGATACAGAAAGTTTAAGTAACTTGGCCGAGATAAGATAGCTAGCCAAAGGTCAAGTTGGGATGTATCCAGAGAGTCTGGGTGAAAGATCTGGGCTCTTGGGCACCTGGGTGGCTCAGTCGTTAAGCGTCTGCCTTCGGCTCAGTGCCTGCTGGGATCGAGCGGGGCATCGGGGGTCCGGCTCCCTGCTCTGCTGGGAGTCTGCTTCTTCCTCTCCCTCTGCCCCTCCCCCTGCTTGTGTTCCTTCTCTCGCTGGCTGTCTCTCTCTCTGTCAAATAAATAAATAAAATCTTAAGAAAAAAAAGAAAGATCTGGGCTCTTAACCATATGTCTATGCTGCCTCTCTCTTATATCAGAGGAAATGAATTAATAAATTGGTCTTAAGGTGATTCCAAAAACACAGTTCTCAAAAAGGGAGGGAGTCTGCTTGGCCTCAGGGCTGGAAGTGTCAACTGAGGGTGAGAGAGAAAGAAGGGGCTGAAGGAAAGAGACCAGTTGAGGAGAGCCCAAAAAAAGATTAACCCAGACTTCCCCCTCACTTAGGCAAATGACATCCTCAGATTAATCTTGCAACTTTCATTTCACATTGTCAACCGGAATCAGCACTTGATCTACTGGCCTGTGAATTGTCCATTTGGTGGTTTATGTGATGCAACTTTAATCCTAGGCTGGCTTTCAGGCTTCTCTGCCATTAATGGATTGTACTCAGAAAATCCAACATAATTTTGGTGACCTAAATTATCATGAAGATAAATACGGCACCAACACACATATCCAATTGTAATAAAAAAACTAACTGTAAATTAAGTCATAATTTCTCATTCTTTTGAGTTCTTTGCTACAATGTTCCCTTCTACTACAACTGATAAACTGGAATTTTATTTTGTCACTGCTCCTCCCCCCATTTCTCCAGTTCAATGGTTTGATAGGCACTTTATTCTCAGTCATCCCTTAAATCTCAAAGGACAAAAAGATAATTATCCTTTTATCTAAAGACATATATGTCAAATGACTTCATTATGCCTCCTTGCAGCTAAAGAATATACCAGCGTTTCAGCTTCCAAATCTTCCATCAGATAGGTAACAAACAAAATCAGAGATGTACAGAAGGATGCTAATTACAGAAATAAGCTATTTCTGCAAACTAATTATTTTAAATATTTTAAATTGGTTTTCTTCCTATCACAATCAAACTATCCCAGTGGGCATGTAGGACTTTTCCAATGGCTGTCTACATGGAGGGTGAGAAGGAAGAAATGTCAGAGTTCAAGTGTATCTTAGTGAGAAGAAACTTAATGTACGTAGAAAACCAAAAACAATAAACTAAACTACACTAAAATAAAATAAAATAAAAACTATTTGCATTAATAAGAGAGCACTTAGTACACAGGATGAATGAAAGAAAAATATGTTAAGTGAGTAGCTTTCTTAAGCAACAGAAAAATATGGTAGAAAAAGAAAATTTCATTTATGATAGAAACAAAAAAAATTGGCACAGACATTCATACACACAAAGACTAGAAATAAACTTAACAAAAATGTGCAAGACCTACAGGAAGAAAACTACAAAACTTTATTGATAGGTATAAATTTTAAAAATTAATAAATGGAGAGATGTATCAGGTTTTTTCATGGGAAGACTACATTCTTTAAAGATGACAATTATTCCTTAATTTATTAATGAGTATAATGTAGTCCCAATGGGCCTTTCTTTTAACTTAATAAAATTATTCTACATTTCATCTCAAAGAACCAATAAGAAAGAATAACAAATAATTGGGGTGCCCAGCTGGCTTAGTTGGTGGAGCAAGCGACTCTTGATCTCGGGGTTGTGAATTCAAGCCCCACATTGGGTGAGGAGATTACTTAAAACCATTTGGAAATAAAAGAATAGCAAATAATTATTTAAATGTATTAAACATTATCATACTATGGTGCTAGTAAAACAAGGATAAATAGATCAGTTGAGCCAAATAGATGGGAAATAATAACTGCTATATGTTAGAGTTTAATATATGGTAAAGTAGGCTAGGAAATCAATGGGGAATGGAAGTTCTATTTATAAATTATACTAGGACAATTGTTAGCTACTTTGAAACAAAATCAAATTAGATCTTTTCTCCACATCAAAATGAAATTCCAAATGGAATTAAAAAGCTAAACATAAACTAACCAAACCATAAACTGAAAACAAAAACTGAAGTAAAGTGGTATGACATCTCTGGAGGTGAAAGAACTTTCTAAGCTGGGAAGCAAAGGAAAAAATTAAGCACAAAGGAAATGAGCAACAGATTTGACTACTAAAAATGTTAATTTTTTTGTGTATCAGAGAAAAGTAATGGCAAATACCAAACTGAGAAAAGATACTTGCAACAGATAAAGGATTAGTATATAAAAATTCATAATATGTAAAGAAAGATAGTAATATCCAAATGGTTAAATGGCAAAGCACCCAAAAATCAATTTATGAACAAGGAAGGACAACAGCTTACCAACCATATAAAAGACACTCACTCACTAATCAAAGAAATATGAAATAAAGAGTGAGCCACCAAATTTCGAGGACAATTTTTGTTAACAGCATACCCATTTCTAGGGAGGGTATAGTGAAATGGACACTCTCATGCATTACTGATGAACATATATATAAACTGGCATAACCATTTAGGAAAAATATTGGTGATCATATATATATCAAGAATCCTAAGCTGTTGATGTTTTCTGACCTGGAAATTGCCCACCTTGAAATTCATTATAAGGAAGTAATCATAAATACAAGGAAATCTTTATGGAATAAAATATGAATCACGATGACATCTGTAACAGCAAAGAAAAATGGAATGATTCAAATGTCTAAAAATGTTGACTGGTTAAGGAAAATATAGCATAATCACTGGCTTAACTATCATGCAGCCATTAAGAATGATGTCTTAAAGTCATTTGTAAGAATATTATATATGAATGGGGTTTTTTCATGTTAAGTGGAAAATGCAGTAGAATGCAATATTTTAAGAGCACTTGTGCGTTTAGAAAGAAATTTATTTCATTAAAATATGGAAGAAAATTCCCTTAATTTTCAACAATAATTGTCTTTAGGTTATAAAACTATAGATGATTTCCCTCATTTCCATTACTTACATTTTCAAGTTTTAAGAAGAACAAGTATTAGGAACTATTTTTAATACTCATTATATGAAAATATGCATTTACGTATTGAAAATAACTGAAAGGAAAACTCACTTTAAGGGAAGTGAACAATTCTGTAAATGGAAAACTTCTTTAGTACTTTATGAGATTCAGTTTTCCAAAGCTGAACAGAGGAAAAGGCCAAATCTAAAGGCCATGACTGGGGGCTCAGAACCAGGGAAAGGAGCAAGCATAGTTTGAAAATAGAGTTTAAAACAAAGTTTGAAAGGCACACATAATGTACTATTTCTGCCATAAAAATACAGAAGCTAAAGCTCAACCAAACCCTCTTGGATAATGGGAGAGAATGAGAGATAAAATGAGGAACTATTCTGAGTGAATTCTACAACCAATTCATGTTTGTTAACTGTATCTTGTTCGTGTGTATATGACACCTTTTATGCTGTTATTTCTACTGCATATCATAAGCACATAAGCTTTGGTTTGAAATGAATACATGGTTTATTTCAAAATGAAATTTGATTTTTGTTACTACAGTGTAGTACTAAAATGGGAGCATGAAATTTTTATGTTTATCAAAAGGGACCCTTGGCTCAAGAAGAGTGAGAAACTCTCATAAAAGACAATGAATCCTGATGTCTTTCCTCTGTAGCACAGCCTCGCAATCATGATCTAAGACTTTGAGGCCCCAGTGTGCCCATCAAAAGACATGCTAGGAGACTCCCAGTTTGCCTACCAAATTCTGCTACTTCATAAGGAGGTTTGCGTGGAGAGCTTAGAGTCATAAAAACTGCATTTATGCAAGATTCACTTTGGGTAAAAACTTATGTTTGAGAATTTCCTACTCTGCCTAAGTTAATTTCTTATGTGATCCTGGCCTACATAGGCAAAAGGATAAAAGTTGTCCTTTTCTTTTGCATATTTTTCCAGCAGCGATCTTATGCAAAAGGTAGGCACACATTACGATTCCTATTTAACAGGTATGGAAATCAAGACCCAGAGAAGCTCAGTGACCTCCCCAGAGTCCACACCCCGGCTTGATTATCAGTCCAAAGCTGTTTGCAGTAAAGAAGGGTATTTGCCTTGGCAATCCATTTGTTAACTCAAAAATATTTATTGAGTGCCTATTATGTACTTCACAATGTGCCTCATAATGGCTATTAGGTGGTAGGTTGTGTTCCTGGTGCAGAAGACCATGTCCCTGCCTTCAGTGAGTTTCCATTTTTGCTGAAGAACACAGCAATACATAAGTAAACAAGCAAATGTCAATTAGTTGAAAGCTCCTTGAAAAAAAAATTAAGTCATAGAGTATAACAGGCACAGGGAGAAGCTACTTAATTTAGATAGGGCAGTCAAGGAAGTGGTCTCTGAGGCAAGAGGCAGAAGTAACAAAGTGTAAAGATCCTAGGAGGAGAGCGCAGTTGGCAGGTTTGAGAACAACAAGGCGGCCAGTGTGGCTGAGCCTTTAGGTGCATCTTGCCACACATCGTATGCTCCTGCCCAGGCTTCTTTCTCACCTCTAGGTTAAGAGGCTCATTACCTCCTTTGTCAGCTTTTCTAAAGAAGCCCCTTCCATTTGCCCACTCATTCCTCCACATTCTTTTGATAAGAAAAGAACCACAGAATACTACATGGCTTTCACTGACCTTCCCCAGTTTCCACTTGGGAAAAACAATAATGTAAGCAAATCATAAGGGCATGAGCCCAAGACTAGTATCAAAAAGACAAGAAATAACAAGTGTTGGCAAGGATGTGGAGAAAGGCAAACACTTCCGCACTTCTGGTTGGAATGTAAATTGGTGTAACTACTATGGAAAACAGTATGGTGGTTCCTCAAAAAAACTGGAATAGAAATACCATGATCCAGTAATTCCACTACTGGATATTTACCCAAAGAAAACAAAAACACTAATTCAAAAAAACATAGGCACCCCTATGTTTATTGTAGGGTTATTTACAATAACCAAGATATGGAAGCAGCGCAAGTGTCCCTCAGCAGATGAATGGATAAAGAAGATGTGGTATAATATATACAATGGAATATTACTCAGCCATAAAAAGAATGAAATCTTGCCATTTGCAATGACATGGATGGAGCTAAAGAGTATTATGCTAAGTGAAATAAGTCGGAGACAGACAAATACCATGTGATTTCACTCATATGCAGAATCTAAAAAACAAAACAAACAAAAATACCCTTAAATACAGAGAACAAACTGGTAGTTGCCAGAAAGGAGAGGGATGGGTGGTATGGGCAAAATAGGTGAAGGGGATTAAGAGGTACAAATTCCTAGCTACAATTAAATAAGTCATAGGGGATACAGTCAATAATACTGTAAATAACTTTGTATGGTGACAGATGGTGACTACACTCACCATGGTGAGCATTGTGTAATGCATAGAATTGTCAAATCACTATGCTGTACACCTGAAACTAATATAATATTGTATGTCAACTGTACGTTTAAAAGAAAAAAAAGACCTGAGCCCAAGAGAACCAACTGCTTCCACATATTTCTCTTGAAGCTTTTATAATAAATGTATTTAGCATGGCCTGAAAGTTGCCACCAACATGGCTTGACCATGTTAAACAACAACAACAACAAAAAACCAATAAACAACAAAAATCATCTAATAATAGCCTCAGTGTGATCTTTCTTCACTGACCCAGAAAGTATTTCACAATCTTGCGGTGTATAATTAGGTATCAAAATTACTACCAAGCATTTTCCTTCATTTTGTTTCTGACTAGAACCTACTGTGCAGCACAGGTATTTCATGCGTGACAGAAAGTGATCGAGCTGGGTCCTTCCTTAGAAATGCCCCATGAGTACCGGAAGACAAATACTGGAGGCAAATACAATAATAATAACAATAGCTTACGTTTACTGAGCATTTATGATGTGTCTGGCCCAGTGTTAAATTCTTTAGCTGCATTACCACATTGGACCCTCACTCTCCTATGAGGTAGGTCGTACGATTATACCCATGTTATGGACAAGAAAACCGAAGGACCGAGAGGTTAACGTGCCAAGGTCACAAGCCTACCATCAGACAGGCACAGATCTCCTGGTTCTGGAGCCCTGGAGCAAAGATGAAGGTGCATCTGATTCAAAATGGGCGTTAGACTGAGGCATTCCTAGGTAAAGGGCAAAGCTGAATCATAGCAAGGGTGTTTTCCCTCCATGCCCGTTACCACTACTGTCAGTCCTAGCTTTTTATCAAGAAGGGTCCTACTTCTGAAACCCCCGGCCCCCACACACAGCTGGTCTAAAAGTAGTACGTAGATCCAGAGAGGCAGCTTTACTTCCAAACATCCCCCTCTTGGCACCCCGACCTAACTGGCATGGCATTCTTGAAGTAATGGACTCTGCTTCTGAGTCTTCTTCCTCGACCATAATGTGATGGTTTCCTTTGGGAGGACACCTCCAATTCCATCGAAGGAGATCTGCATCGAAGCCTTTCCTATTCTCAGGGGCTGGTGGCCCCAGTTTTCGCCAGTCCACCATCCCAGGGCTCCACCTCGCTGGCCTCGACTAGAGGTCAAAACGGGAAGTGGGGAGCCTGGATCTTTCTCGGAGCAAAGGTAGATTGTAGGCTGCGTCTCCCCACCCCAAGAGGCATTCTCTGCAGCTGCCACAAAAAGACCCGGGGAGGCCCTTTTGGAGAGTGAAGGCCCTGGGAGGGAAACCCCCATGAGGGGCCTAACCCGAAGCCTGGTCCGCCAGGACCCGAGGCTGGACCTGAGGAAGGCCTTGGGGCCCTCACATGAGTAGTGTTGGAAGCCTGGACGTCGTCTGCCGCCACCTGCACCCCCGGACAGTGCCCTCGGCGGGCCTGGTGCCCACGGCCACCGCGATGTACTCACAGCACACACAGGCAGTACACGCCGGGGACGCTCTCGCTGTCTCTCAGCAAATAGCTGCCATCCAGACCCGTGGCGAGCAGGAGCTTCTCCCCCGTCTCCCGGCTGATTTTGCCGTGGTACACAGCCACCGCGTCCATGGCCTGGTGGACTCGTGGGCCGCTGAGGCGTGGGACAGTGGAGGGCAGAGGCCACTGGTGCTGCAACCCAGCCCCGAGTCAGCCACCTGACTCCCAGTTCAGCCAGATGTGCAGAAAAAGAGAGAGGAGCGCCGAACAACAGGATGTTGTCTATCTGCCTTAAAACCTCCTTCTCACACTTCAATTAAAACCAGCTCAGCAATTTAGAAGCTTGGTTACTGCCACAAGGTTCAGTCCCCCTCCCTGCCCCCCCCCAACACAGGGTTCACAAGGAGAGGGGAGGCCAATTGGAAGAAGGTGCTCACAAGATCTGGGTTGTACTACTGAGGCAGACCCTGGCCTACAGACAGGAATGCTTGCTAATGCTTCCGTTCTTGCAGTTTTCCCAGGGGCCACCAGGGATGACTTAGCTTAACTGGTCCCCAGAGGGGTGGATGATAGAGGCAAAGTGTACATGGCCTTCATGTGGGCCAGAAACATGCTGACAGAGAATGAAAGAACCAAAAGCTCCGAGACCAAAACACAGAAACTACCAGTTCTCTCAGCATGCAGTCACTCCTGAGCACAGCCAGGAGGCTCCTACACAATCAGGACCAGTCGGTGAGAAACCAACATGGGGCGAGTCTCCTTTTCTACACTTCTAGTCATCTTGAGCAGTCTTGATCCTGAGCAGATGCCGATTTTTCCTACTTTCTTGGCCAAGATCCCAGAGTGCTGATTGAGGAACAAAAATCAATCTATGTCCGGGGCACCTGGGTGGCTCAGTCAGTTAGTGTCTGCCTTCCACTAGGGTCATGATCCCAGAGTCCCAGGATAGAGCCCTACATCAGGCTCCCTGCTCAGCGGGGAGTCACCTTCCCCCTCTCCCTCTGCTCCCTCTTGATTGTTCTCTCTCTCTCAAATAAACAAAACTTTAAAAAATCAGTCTGTGTCCAAAGATGTTCCAGATTTTTTTATTTGATGACCCTTAGAGGAGAGAATGAATCACGTCATTGGTGCTTTGTCTTTATGAGGACTTGTATGTGCCCTTTGATGTACAGGGCCCATCTTTCCACATCTGGGGCATAAAACTTGTTTCAAATCATATCGCAAGTGTTGATAATTTTATCCTCTGTTGTTAATAGAGTATGTTTTTTCTTCAGTTGATGCTAAACTATCATTAATTTTTGGAAGCCTTTCAACTTTCATTTCCTTCTCTGAAATAAAGCATTGCTTCTTTTTTAAAACATGCTGCTAAGTAATATTCCCTGCAAACATCCCCCTTTTTACTGCAATTAGACTTTGTTTAATGCCTGAAGGTTGATGGTCTTCTACATTGTTCCTTTCGATTATGTAAAATACCTGTAACACAGGAATTTAAAGAACTGGAGTCAAGCGTCTGTTGTATCTCTTCCGCAGCTTCAGCACGTAGTTCCACGAGAGCAGGGCAAGGCTGGGGCTCCAGGCTGGGAGAGCAGTTTCAAAATCCTCACATGCCCTTCTAATGGATCAGGTGCACAGAGCTGCCTTGCACCAAAGCCAGATATGTGTTTGCCACCCGCTAGGGTTGAGAACAATCCTCTAAGATTTCAATGGCAGCTAGTAGTGACACACCTTTTGTTGTTGTTATTTTTTTTTAAGTAAACTCTACCCTGACATGGGGCTCAAACTTACAACCCGAGATCAAGGGTCGCACGCTCTACCGACTGAGCCAGCCAGGTGCCCCGTGACTCTCCTTGATTGAAGCATGCCCAGCCTTAGACTCGATCAACCTTAGTAGGTGAAGTGTAAACATAAGCTTCTTACAACACGAAGAATAAACAAAGAAAATAAAACAGCATTCAAGAGGGTATTTGGGGATAGCTCTGGGGAATTTGAGCCAAGATTGTCTCATCATCTTTCTGCCTCACTTGTTTATGGTCAAGTCCACCTCTCACCCTTCCTCATGCTTTGGGTCAAGGAAGAAATCGATCTAATAAGTGAATGCACACGCCAATGTTAAGGACTCGAGAAGTCAGTTTGCCCTGAACTCTCTATATTTTGAGCTGGCAAATGATTAGCCCAGAGAAGTTCATCACAACGGTGGAATTTCAGACATTAAAGGGGAAGATAGGGTAGGGGGTCCAGGCCCTCAGTCAGTCCATATGGGCAACAGCCCACCTGCGAGGCGAACTGTGAGAACATGGTGTCACGTAGGTAAAAATGAAACCTAAGTTTTGTTTGGTTTTATGGTTTTTTGTTTTGTTTTGTTTTTTGGGTTTTTTTTGTTTTTTGTTTTTTTGTTGTTGTTGTTGTCTCTGAACAACCCTGAGCAAATCATCCAGAAACTTAGGAACAGAGCAACCTGGATCTGACAGCAAAACTGTACCATGTATTCTTCTTTTCGTTCTCTGTTTGGTTCTGTGTTGCTAAAATAGCACACCTGTCAAAGCAGCCAGGTACGACGGGGTTCAGCACAGCTAAATCCGTATAAAAAAAAGAACAGATAAATTATAAGGTAATAGTCCAACTCTCACATCCAGCATGTCGCTGTCATCTCACAAGCAAGCTGACAGCTGGGCCAGCCCACTCTTGCAGTGTTGATGAAAAATACGGACATCTTCACTCTAGTGCTACACCACTACTGAACCTGACTTTTCAGCACGTTCAGAGCTTTGCGGCGAACTTGAAGTGTAGACAAAGAAGGTTCGAAATGGCTCTCTTCCTTCTCTCTCTAGCCATACCCACAAGAGAGGAAAGGGGAAAATGAGAGAGGGGACCAATGGACATAGTGGAAGAATGGGCCCCAAATACAAGTACGATCCCCTCAAAAGCAGAATTATCTGATGAATCCTTTACCGCTTCTCTCTTGCACTAGAATGTAGGGTCCGTGATGGCAGGAACTTGTGTACCTTATTCACCACCACTGTATCCTCCATGTGGGGCCTTTTACTTTTTTATTTTTTTTCATCTTTTTTTATTTTTTATTTTTTATTAAACTCTACACCTAACATGGGGCTTGAGCTCACAACCCAAGATTAAGAGTCGCATGCTGTACAGACTGAGCCAGCCAAGCACCCCCATCTAGCACATTTTAGATGCTTAAATATATTTGTTGAGTGAGTGAATGAGTAAAATTAGTGCTCTAAAGAAAATAAGAGAAAAAATACACACACACACACACACACACACACACACGGTTGTACATGCCTCTGACCCGCCTTTGGAACAGCAAAATAAATTGGAAGGAGGATTAATCCAGCAATTATAAGAGTCAAATTATACTCCATGTTTTACCATGAAATTCCAGCTTTAACATTCTGTGCTTTAAACAAAAACCAAGAGTACTTTCCAGAGAAACAGAGGAGAAATGGACTGAGCTCATTTGTGTGCAAGAAGCGAGAGCTGTTTCCTCAGATCTCACCCAACAGAGGAAAGATTTTTGTTCTTGTTGTTTTTTAAATGACCTAAGAAATAAAAATCAGGAGGTGGAGGAAGAGAGCTGCCCAGTTTAAAGCAAACTACAACCTTTTAAAATATAGATGCCATTTAAGTCAAATATAAAAGCATTGACAAACTGTCAGCCGAGGTTGAAAGTGTCTTCTTATCTAGACTTGTCACCTCCTGAGGTCTCTGAGAGGTGACAGAATTTTGCATGTGGATGCCCTGTCTGAGGTGCTAATTGTCTTCATTTCAAATGCCCTAGGCTTTTCTCCAACCCAGATAGATTAAAAGGATGATGCCGAGGGTGGTCAGTTTTATAGAGTGGATCTGACATTTCAAAATCTTTTTCTCTAACCTTTCAAAACTAACTTTGTTCTTCAACTAGCTCGACTATAGGTGTGAATTCTCCCGTGACAGTGTTATGATTTGGCACCTATGGTGAGTTTACACATTCTCTCAGCTCTTACTAAAATTCACTTCCTTTACAAAAATGAGAAAAAGATGTCTTGAAAAGAGCACCTCATTTTGATAATATCTGGGTTTATTTATGAGGCTAATTTTTCTAATGCCCTTTTGTTTCATAAGCAAGAAGCCAGAGATAAGGTTGTGTGTGCTTAAGGCTATTTTAAGTATGTTTATTCTTTCAGCCAACATCATGGGCATCCACTGTATGACAGACACTGTAGCAGGTATTAGGTTAGAGAGAAGAGCTGTGACTGAGGAGAGGATGGGTTTCTGGGGGGAACAGCAATAGGACATGTATTCTAAACCTGCACAACCTACCCGAGATAGCAAGTTCTTGATCTTTCTGTCTGCTCTGTACAGTTCCTTGTACTTGTCCTAGTTTTACCTCCTTCATGACTTAGAGGACACGTCCTAATTCAAGCTGAAAGTCTTGCCTGCTTATGAGGTTTTGTTCTTGGAATCATAGCTAAGATTTTCTAATCACATATTACATTCTAGTCATTCCTGCCAAGCATTTTGCACATATTATCTCGTTTATTTGTACTGACAACCCTATGAAGCAAATTATTATTATTATTACTTCCATTTTACCAATGGGGAAGCCAAAAGTCAGAGAGTCTAGGTAGCCTGCTCAATGCTGCACAACTGGTCAGTGTTCCGCCTGGGAAATGAATATAGGCTGCTGACTTCAGAGCCTGTGAGTTTCACCAATATCTCCTTCTGCCTCCCAACCTTAATTCTGAGGTCACTGCACTGAATTGGTCGGGCTTCAATCTCCTATCTAGCAACTGTAATTTTGACTTCTAGAATATTCTTCATATACTTCTCAAGTGTCAACTGTTCTCATGCCCTGACTTGTAGCATGTATCTATCTATGTGCTTTATGAGATCAAGTACACTGTTTTAACCCGGGCCTCATGGATTAGCATGTCTTGGAAGGTCTTACAGAGTCAAGGTCTATCCACCCAGGCCTACAGGTCTGGCATCTGGATCATCAGCTTATCCATCTAAAGTAATAGAACCCTGAATCACTATATTGTACACCCGAAACTAATACAGCACTGTATGTTAACTCTACTGATGAAAATAAAAACTTAAACAAAAATAAAAGTGAAGTGACAGAACACTGAGTGGTCTCGGCAATTTCTGTCCTGGGTGGGCCTGCATGCACATACGAGGTCATATTGCCCAACGTTTCTCCTTCTCCTTTTACTCAACCAAATGAAAGCCACTCTTGGACAGTGTTTCCTTATCTTTCCCTGTGAAGATAAAATGAAATAACATACATGATGTGAACCTACGATGAATTCCTCTTGGCACATCCAGATCTTAGCACAGTAGCTGACCTAGTTAGTGCCTTTGTTTCCCCTCTCTTTCCCTCTGCAGAGAGTGTGGCTTCTTATTTACTTCAAGGAGTCTATCATTTCTGATACTGCCTTCTTTCACATTCATTGTTTACCAACGTCTATCCTGTGGTCTGCCTCATTTTGGTTTATCGAAACAAGTTTTCACATCCCACACCTTGGCACCTGACAACATGTCGCCCTTCTGATTTCATCAACCCAGTTGCCTTTGGATCATTACTGAACCTTCTCTCTACCTCCCTTCATCCTGGGTGTGGGCACTCTGGGTATGAGAGCATTGCAAGAAAATATGATTTCATTGTAAAGGAGACTCCAGCTTTCTTTTTAAAAATCTGTTCTCTTTCTTGGAAGTTCAAAAATAGAGAGCTTAAACTAAAAGATTAAAGTCCAAGAGACTGTTATTTTGTCTATACATTTTTTTTGCCTGAACATTATTTTAAGGAACCTCTGATGTTTTGATACAGAGATGGCCCCGCTTTCATCTGTACACCACAAACACCAAAATTTGGCAAAGGAACAGAATGAAATGGACTATATAAACGTTTCCCCGAGCGGTTTTGTAGATTCGAAGGAAATATTATAACCCAGGAAACAAAACAGCTAATGGTGGATTTCTGAATGCATTTTGTAGTTACAGATATGACATTGGCATTGTTTTTCTTTTCCTTCTCAATAATAAACTTTTCATGAAAAAATGCTAGAAACATTGATCAGTGGGGAGTTCAGTAGTACGAGTCTTTTACAAAGCAGGTCATATATGTTCTGAAGTTTCGAAACTGTTTAGACAATATCAGGAATTGTAATGGTAAAGGTAGGGAGTTTTCAATCCTTGCTCAGTCCTTTTCTTTCCTGAAACCAACATGGTCACTGAAATTATCAAAGTAAATATATATCGAGCAAAAAATAAATGAGATTAGATATCCTAAAACTTTTACTTACAGACGAAACCCTCGGAGAGCTCTTTGTCGTCACTTTATAAACCCTGGGTGTAAGGTTAAACACTGTGTACCACAAAAGTAATCGCAGGCTTCCACCTCGGGCGCAATTATTTTTGTAAGGTAGTGTAGAATGAAGAATCAAACCTAAAATAGTAGATATAAACATAAAAGGCAAAAAGCTGGAGAATGTCACGAGTAAAGCTGTAATACTGCATATTATTTCAAGGTGAAACAAAGTTAACTTACTCAGCAACTTTTTCTCTTGACTGGGGGCACAATTTGAAACCATCTGGCTACCGTGGAAGCTTTGCAACCCCAAGTACATACTGGACATGTATTTTCTTTTAAATCCTTTAACACTTACTGGTATTTAACATGTTTTAAAACTACTAGCTTTCTAGAGAAACTGTTCTTCATTTGCATCCCCAAAGTTCATAGAAGTTTAAGAAGGTGGTAATGATGGAACCTAAGGTATTGTCACTAGTACAAAGAGCCTAGTAAAATGGTCCATTTGCCTGTGATTAGGCTGCATGTATAATAATTGTAATAATAATATTCACTGAGTCCCCACAAAAATCCTAAACTTAAATGACAACTGCTTTTAGGTGGAGGTGTTATCAAGTTTGTGTGAGGGAACCTTAAAGATATACATGCTTTCTTAATTTTAAATCAGAAAATAATCACATATTAAATAATGCTGTTTGAGACACAGAATCTTTTGAAAACTGACATCTCCAGGCCAGAAAATATGATTGAATAATTGATGAAAAGGCTGATAATTACTGTTTGGTGTACATTTGTCGGATTTCTTCTAACAAACAGGAAATTATAGAGGGCAATGGTACTGACTTCCGCAGTGCCCAGCACATCCAAAAGCCTCTCTATCTGCGTGCTCTTTGGTTGATCTATAAAGCAATAAAAAGAAGCCAGGGATTCCGACCAGCATTTCTTCCTTCTAAAATTGACACCAGGGAGAGTATGATCCTTTTTTACAATCGCTTTATGCCCCCAGAGAAGTTGGGCTAAATGGGCCAGGATCGGACCTACTGGAGGGATTCTTAGGCTCATCGAATAGAGTGCTTCCAGTGTGAGCCAAATGGGAAGTTGTGCTCGAGGAACTGTACTAGGTCCCTTGGGGTACAGATACTCGGTGTGGCAGCACTTCCTCTTCCTGTTTCATTGTGGCCTAGAACACTTGTCTTAAGTGCCAAAGAACAAGCACCATCAATGAGAAAAATCTGTCCAACCGCAACCTCGTGAGGTCACAGGCCAGGATTGTTTCAGGATCCTTAAGTTGATGTGAGGCTTAGTTCCACGGGATGCACTCGCTCTACCGTGTGCTAGAAGTGAGAAAAACATGGGCGCTACGCACAGAGCCTGCACCACATAATAAGAATCTGCTACTCTTCGGTGTTGAGACTTTACAAAGTATGCGATAAGAAAATTATGTATTTCTTCACCACTCTGTCATAGATTTAGTACCGTGATTTAGAAAACATCAATTCTATTCCCCATTTTGCAAAACAAATCTGAAGATTTTGAAGTCTCCTTTCCCCCCTACTTCCTCGCTGAAAAGTATACATGCATATATATTAGGCTGTTACAGCTGGTACCTTATCCACTTAAAACAAAAACTGAGTAATTCAGACAGACTTTAGATAAGCAGTCAAGATGGGCCCTATCTTAACAGTATTGAACTCGGCTATATATAAACTTTCACAAGGCCAGTCTGCTGAATTGCATACAAATTGCTTCCACTGCCTAAATTACCGCCAGCACCCCTCTTGGTTCTGCAGCCTGGAGATAATAAGTGGCTCTACTCACTGGCAGCCAAGCTGGGCACATGTCACAAAGCTTGAGAAATTCTAAAAGAGCAGCATGACCATGATCACCGGACTGCTACCATGCCTCCAAGTCTCTCCATTACAATCTGTCCCTGGGTTTAGGCATTGATGACCCATGTGACATGCAAATGTATTACTCAGTAAGGGTAAAAGGTTAAGGTACAGTAATATAATGGAAAGAGCATAGGCATTAGAACCTGTACAATTTCATTTTGAAGCCAGGCTTCACCAATTCCCAAATTTGGGTATTGAGTTACCCTATCTGTAAAATGGGGGTAATCATACTCACTTTGAAGAACTACTAATATGGGTACCTAGTCATACCTTACAGTCACCAAAAGGGTAATGTGCTTAGAGCACCTGGCACATAGTAAGCACTCAACGGTAGCTCTTGCCATCATTAACAATCCCTTGTACTCATTACCACAGCACCCAGAGCAGAACCCTGAGGGTAGGGAAAGGAACAACTCACTTGTTGGGGGCTCAGAGAAGTTCAGTAACTTGTCAAAGGTCACACAGCTAGTGAATAGCAGCACAAGTATATGAACTCACGTCTAACTCCAAAGCCCAGGTTCTTGCCTCAGAAACTGCTACTGTTTCTTGTGTGTACCCAGCCCAGTAAAAAAGTAGTGATTTGACAACCTTAATGATTCAGGTTGTTTTGAAAAAAGTCAACCTTAATGATTCAGGTTGTTTTGAAAAAAGTCAACCTGGAAAGACCCTATGCACAGGGTGAGTCTGCTTTCATGCAGACCTAAAGGCATGCCAACAAACAGCAGAGTCCATTCGACACCAGAAATAAAGCAACCATAGTGAGATCTAGTGAACTGCTAGTACACCAGAGTGGATTATGCTAGAAAATTCCCATCTGTGTCCCATCCTCCCAGAATTCCAGGGAGCTATCGGCACACACAGGAGTATCACAAAACCAGCCCCTAACCCAGAAAACCTAACTTGAGGTTGATGTCCCTGATGGTCTTCCTCCCACTGCCCCCCTCCTGTAAGCAAGGCCTCCTGGTTACCAGGACTGAGGAGAGAGGAAGCTGGTGGGGCAGGGTCAGTTCTCTGCCCCATGCCTGTCCCTATACCAAGCAGGCAGCCAGGTTCCCCCACCCTTGGCCTCAGGGAACATTTGTCTTATTCGCACACCGTCTAAACCTGGTTGTTTTCCAGGATCCTGAGCGCCTCGACGGGATTGTGCATAGGAGGGAAGAGACAGTGCCTTGCAAGGCAGAAATACAGAAGGGAAATTCCTGCTCACTGGACCTCTGGGAGACAGGGCGTAAGGGAAATGGCTTCGCAATACACATGGGAAGGCTGGACACCAGGCATTCGGGCTCCCAGCCTAGACGGAAGCCCCCTCCCCACCTCATCTGTCGGGCCTCACGGGCCCAAGAGCAGCGGAGATGCCCACCTTCAAGGGACCATGTGGATTGGGACAGTGAAGGGGAGCAGGGACGTTCACAGTGGATCGAAGGCCCCACAGACGCTGATCCCCCTCCCATTCTTGGGTAACTCGCTGGAAGAGGAGAGGCCCTCAGATAGCGAATGCGATCGAACTTTCCTTCACTTCGGTGGGATGGTGGGAAGGGGTGAGTTTAAACTGCCGCCTTGGAGCACACCCTCCCCGAGACGCAAACCACAGAGAAGACACAGCGGGCCAGTGCACACTCTTTATTATTAGCCTCAGGACACCTCTGACAGGCTGAGCTTGGTGAGCCGGGATTTCACAGGGGAACTCGAGAACACTTCGGTTCATGCTGGAGACCATCTAACTTCCCACCCCTGGGCTCCACCTGCCTCGGGGGAGCAGAGAGCCTGCGGAGAACACACCAAATGGAAGAGAACATTCCCAAAAGTGCTTGTCCCAGTCCAGTTCTTTTTTGATCTTGTTCGAGAAGCACCATCCACAGCACGATGTCTGCCCTTGGAATCATTTTGCTCTTCATCCATCTTGACTGGAAAGGAGCTTGGGATGGTAGTGGCCCAGAGCTGAGGGATCGAGTGTGTAGCCAACACGCCCTCAAGTACTGTCCTTCTTTAAGTCACCTAGCGGTCGTTCAGGCAACCAGAAAGGAAGAAATCAACAGAGTATCAGAAAAGTCCCACCCGCACTTTCTGAGGCCACTTTCCTGATCTCTGCCACTGCTCATTTGTCTCACCTGTGAACAGTGAGATGAGCAATTCAGTGACTCAAGTCCTTTCATGAAAGTCCCTGATGTTACTCCCGGAACTGCAAAAATATCTGGATGTGGAGCGTCTGGATGCGTCAGTGGGTAAAGCACCTGCCTTCGGCTCAGCTCCTGATCCCAGGGTCCTGGGATTGAGCCCCGCATCGGGCTCCCTGCTCAACTGGGTGTCTGCTTCTGCCTCTGCCTCTCTCCCCTGCTTTGTTCTCTTTCTCAAAAATAAATAAATAAAATCTTTAAAAATATATATCTTGATGTCATTTCGATTGGGTTTACCAGAAAACCATGCTGTATGCAAGGCAAAGACATCCTCCTCATATAATTTGTATCCCAAATTAGGCTCTCTCCTGTTATCTAACAAAACTCACCAAATCAATTAATAATGTGTGTACCAGATATTAACATATAAGTCTAGCTCCTAACACATACTAGACAATAACTATTTGTTTAATGAATTAAATGTAATCCATCAAATTTGCTATCATCTATAGAATTTAATACTGCAACACCCCCCAACTCTTCCAAATTAATCCCAACAGAGAAATTATATTCTAACAAAATTGTTTTGCCCTCCTTTCCCCCTTAATGAGTGTCAGAGCATCTTTTGTTCCCTGACTTTCTCTCACTCCTCTTCTCAGCTCCAGTCAATGGGGGTCTCAGTGAAGTGCAGGTCAGCTGGAATCAAGGTGTGATTTCTTTAGACTCTTGGGAGATCTTCTTATGGGACGGGTTCAGCTTCTTCAGCAACAAACAAGTTCTGTGGGGCTCAGACACAAAAACAGGCCCTCACCTATAAAACTTAAAAACAAGAAGCAAACATGAACACTGTAGTTTACAAAGGAACAATAGCATTTTGAAGGAAGAGCAGTGCTCCTAAAATTCAATATAGTTATAATTCAAAAACTACATGGCTATTCCCAGCCAAAGACATGGATGGCATTTTCAGGAAAAGGAGGTTAATAAGAAACCAGAAAGGAGTGTATTTACATATGTAATACCCATAATGATGAAAAGTTGTTAGTTTCGGTAATGGAATAATGGATTGTTTTATTTAATTTTCTCTATTATAATTTTAGTTTTCAAATTTCTGTGAAGCAAGTACGTTACTTTTTTATTAGAAGAGGGTCTGGAAATTGGTTTTTCTTTAGAGTGTTTTCATTCTTACTTACCTTCTTGAAATCAGTGAATTTGTCCTGGGTCCAGGCCTCTACTCTCACCTGCCACACAGACTTTTTTGCATTTATAGCAGGCCTTGCGCCATGAAAAATTCATGGCTTTACACCATGGGCAATCCCAATTCACTGGACTGCATCCTGAGACAGACTTCTGGTGCTGGGAATCCAAAGCTTTTTTCCCTTTTGGTTGCTTGGCCTTCAGCCCCTGAGGCTGCTGTTTCTTTGGATTTTCCCTCATACCTTGGCTCCAGCCATCCCCCACGGGGGTCGCCTGGGGCCTCTGTGGACCTTCTTCTTGGCTGTCACTTCTACTGTCCCCTGGGGGACTGGACCCCTGGGGCCTCTCCAGATCCTCCTCCTGGCTTTGGCTACTGTTGTCTCCCAGAGGGGCCATACTTTGGCCTTGGGGGGTTTTTGGACCTTCCTCCTGGCTCTGGCTCCCACTGGCCCCCAGGGGTACCACTTCCTGGGGCCCCTCTGGATCATCTTTCTGGCTGTGGTTCCCACTGGCCCCCAGGGACACCATCTCCTGAGGCCCCTCTGGATCTTCTTCCTGGCTGTTGCTTCTGCTGGCACCAAGGGGGACCATCACTTGGGGTCTTTTTGGACTTTCTTCCTGGCTGTGGCTCTCACTGGCTCCCAGGGGTAGCATCTCCTGGCGAGTGTCTGGATCCTCTTCCTGGCTGGCAACAAGGGTAACTATCTCCTGGGATCTCTCTGAATCTTCCTGGCTGAGGCTACAGCTATCCCCAAGGGGGACCAACCCCTGGGGACTGTCTAGACCTTCCTGACTCTGGCCCCAGCCATCCCCAGAAGAGATCATCCCCTGGGCCTTCTCTGGACCTTCTTTTTGGCTCTGGCTCCAGCCATCCCCAGAGGGGACCATCTCCTGGGCCTTCTCTGGACCCTCTTTCTGGGCTCTGGCTCTGGCCATCCCCAGAGGGGACCATCTCCTGGGCCTTCTCTGGACCCTCTTTCTGGCTCTGGCTCTGGCCATCCCCAGAGGGAACCATCTCCTGGGCCTTCTCTGGACCTTCTTTTTGGCTCTGGCTCCAGCCATCCCCAGAGGGGACCATCTCCTGGGCCTTCTCTGGACCCTCTTTCTGGCTCTGGCTCTGGCCATCCCCAGAGGGGACCATCTCCTGGGCCTTCTCTGGACCCTCTTTCTGGCTCTGGCTCTGGCCATCCTCAGAGGGAACCATCTCCTGGGCCTTCTCTGGACCCTCTTTTTGGCTCTGGCTCTGGCCATCCCCAGAGGGAACCATCTCCTGGGCCTTCTCTGGACCTTCTTTTTGGCTCTGGCTCCAGCCATCCCCAGAGGGGACCATCTCCTGGGCCTTCTCTGGACCCTCTTTCTGGCTCTGGCTCTGGCCATCCCCAGAGGGGACCATCTCCTGGGCCTTCTCTGGACCCTCTTTCTGGCTCTGGCTCTGGCTATCCCCAGAGGGGACCACCTCCTGGGCCTTCTCTGGACCCTCTTTCTGGCTCTGGCTCTGGCTATCCCCAGAGGGGGCCACCTCCTGGGCCTTCTCTGGACCTTCTTTCTGGCTCTGGCTCTGGCTCTGGCTCTCCCCAGAGGGGACCACCTCCTGGGCCTTCTCTGGACCTTCTTTCTGGCTCTGGCTCCAGCTGTCCCCAAGGGATATCGTCCCCTGCGGTGTCCCTTGATCTGCTCCCTGGTTATGGGTCAAGCTATCCCCAAGGGGAACCGTCCCCTGGGCCCTCTCTGGACCTTCTTTCTGGCTTTGGCTCCAGCTATCCGTAATGGGGACCATCCCCTGAGGCCTCTCTAAACCTTCCTGGCTAAGGTTTCTGGTGTTCCCCAGGGGGACTGTACTCTGGAGGCTCTCAGGACCTCCCTCCTGGCTGTAGCCACTTTGGTCCCACGGGGGGGCCACCTCCTCCTGGAAGCCCACTGCAGCACATGCACCGGGGGGGTAGATCCCCACAGGAGGCATCTGAAGTGGGACTACTGCAGCTTCTGCATCCATGACTGCTGGTGGTGGCAGAGGTGGCAAGAAAGGGATTCCCACTGGGAGCGGCGCGTGGAATGGAAGTGGGTATGGCACCGGCATTGGCAGAGGGGGTTGTATGGCCTGAGCCCAGGGACCTGGGGGTCCTGGCACGTAAAGAACAGCTGCCGGGGGTGGCACCTGGGCTTCAAAATACAGCCTACTAGGAAACCCCATGGCAACCACATCTCTCTGCTGCTCAGCACTCAGGGGCCATGCTATAGTCCCAAACTGCTCGGCTCGAGGCCCAGGCGGTATTTCAGGGGCCAGCGGGATGACCTGGGCTGACCTTTCCATGTGGTGCAGCCGCCCACGAAGCACATCACGCTCGATCAGCGCCTGGTGCAGGGCGGCCCGTGTGAAGCGCAACTGCGAGGCCGCTTCCTCTCGATCCTCACGCAGCCGCTGTAGCTCTGAGGCCAGAGCCCAGGCAGCTGTCTCGCGTTCCTCTACCCATTCCCGCAGCCTCCGGATCCGGCGCGCCTGCTGCTCCCGCTGCCTTGCAGCCACACGCACACCCAAAGCCAGCGCGCTCCAGGCACAGGCCCTTTTGATGGTGCACGGCACCTGCGGGTCGACCACAACGGTCCGAAGCCGGTCCTCTATCTCATTCCAGGGCCGTGAGCGGAAGGCCACATAGAAATCTGGGCCGCCGCCGTTCACGAGGACTTCGTTGTTGATGAAACTGATCACCTCAGCGTGGCGGAACCCGCTGGCGTGGTCCCCAGGTTCAAGCGCCATGGCTGCTGCGGCCTAGTTAACCAACTGTCTCACAGGCGGTACCACCCCCGCTGCCGCCAGTAAAGGTCCACCCCTCACTTCCCCGCTCAGTCCTACAAAGTCACTTTCCAGTCCTGCCCTCCTTCTCAGCCTCTTTCTTCTCTACCTCACTTTCCTCAGAAAGAGTAAAGCAGATTCCCTCACCACACCAACCGCTACCAGGCGACGGTGTTACACGTCACAGAAACGACTTCTGAGTCACCGCGCAAGGCCTGCTGGGATCCACCTCCCTCCACAGAGCGCCCCCTACAGGGCGAATAGGCCGGACGGCTGTACCGGGTACTGCAGTGACCCTATGGAAGAATTCGTTTCTAAGCAGCCCAGGATAATCAATACCCAGCATCGTGGGATGAATTCCTAGTTGGGTGGTGGAGTTGCGGAAGTGGGTGCAGTTCTAGTCGTGTCTCAGTTCTGTCTCACATAACTCTTAGGTACAACTTCAATCCTTCAATACAGCCACACTGCCTATACACTTCCCTTGTCGTCCTGAACAAATTAACTTGGAGTCCCTGTCATCAAGAAAATCCAGTGATTGAGCCATGAATGCCCTGAACTCTCCTTATAAATTCACTCTCATGTTTACTTGATCAACTATTCTCAGAGGGTGTCTCTGTTCTTCTTTTAGAGTAAATGTTCCTCTCATAATCTGGGTTTTCCCTAGAAGAAATGCTGAATAAGTGCTTTAAGCTTCACTAAATAATAACTGCAATCAACACGAAGAAATAAAGCACACGCTAAAGGTAACTACATAGATGAATACAAAAAATAGTATTCATGTGGGGCGCCTGGGTGGCTCAGTCCTTAAGCGTCTGCCTTTGGATCAGGGCGTGATCCCAGCCAGGGTCCTGAGATCGAGCCCTGCATCGGGCTCCCTGCTCGGCTGGGAGCCTGCTTCTTCCTCTCCCACTCCCCCTGCTTGTGTTCCCTCTCTCGCTGACTGTCTCTCCCTCTGTCAAATAAATAAATAAAATCTTTAAAAAAAACCAAACATGTTAATTGTAATCCCCAGAACAAACACTAAGAAAATAACTAAAAATATGCTGAGAAGGAAATAAAAATTGCTACAAAAAAAGGAATCAAAACTGGGGTGGAGGGAGATATAAGACATTTTTTTCTTTAAGATTTATTTATTTATTTGAGAGAGAGTGAGTGGGGGGGGCAGCAGGAGAGGGAGAGAGAGAATCTCAAGCAGACTCCCTACTGAGCACCGAGTCTGCCACGAGCTCAATCTCCTGAACCTGAGGTCATGACCTGAGCTGAAATCAAGAGTCAGACACTTAACTAGTTGAGTGAGTCACCCAGGTACACCTGATATGACACTTTAGAAAACATGGCAAAATGCCAGAAGTCCTTCCTTATCAGTAATCACATTAAGTGTAAAAAGACTACAATTAACAGGCAGAAATGGACAGAATAGATAATTTTTTTAAAAACATGATCCAAATATATGTTGTCCCTAAGAGATTCATTTTAGATTCAAAGATGCACACTGGTTGCAAGTAAAAAGATGGAAAAGGCTATTCCACGCCAATAGTAACCGAGAGCTAGAGTTGCTCTCCAAATATCAGACAAAGATTTAAGACCAAAATTGTTAAAATATAAAAAAGGAGATATCATATAATGTTTAAAAAAGTTCAATCCCCCAGATGGCATTTTTCTCAGGAAAACAAAAGTAACTCAATAAGTGAAAGTCAATCAACATACTACACCACATTACTAGAATGAAGGAAAAAACCCATGTGGTCATCTAATAGATACAAAAAAAAATTTTTTTTTAAATGCAACACACTTTCATGAGAAAAATATCTCAAAAAGCAAAATAGAAAGGAACTTCCTCAATCTAAAAACAGGCATTTATGAACACCCAACAGCTAACGTTATACTCAAGGGTGAAAGCCTCAAAGTCCCCCGCTAAGGTCAAGAGCAGACAAGAACGCTACTTTCACCGTTGCTGTTCAACACCGTCCTGGAACTTCCAGCCAGAGCAATTAGTCAGGAAAAGGAATAAAAGACATCCAAATTGGAAAGGAATAAAACTCTCTTTCTCTTTATAGAGAACATGATCCTATATATAAAAATTCCCAAAGATTCCACAAGAAGGTTACTAAAACTAATAAACTCAGCAAAGTAGTACGGGATCAACATGTACAAGTTAGAGGGATTTCTGTATACTAGCAATTCCATTTCCAGAAGAACTAGGAAAATGAGTCCATTTTCAGTCGCATCAAAAGACTAAAATACTCAGAAATACATTTAAGCCAAAAGGTACAAGACTTATACACTGAAAACTACAAAACGTTGTTGAAAGTAGTTAAAGGAAGCCTAGTAAGTAGGAAGACATCTGTGCTCGTGAATCGGAAGGTATTATTAAGATGGCAACACTCTCTAAAGTGATCCACAGATTCTGTGAAATCCCCGTTAAAACCCCAGTAGCAGGGCACCTGGGTGGCTCAGTTGGTAAAGTGTCTGCCTTCAGGTCAGGTCATGATCCCAGGGTCCTGGAACAGAGCCCCACATTGGGCTCCCTGCTCAGCGGGAAGCCTGCTTCTTCCTCTCCCACTCCCCCTGCTTGTGTTCCCTCTCTCGCTGCCTCTCTCTCTGCCGCTCCCTCTGCTTCTTCTCTCTCTCTGTCAAATAAATAAATATAATCTTTAATGAAAAAAAAACCAGTAGCCCTTTTTTTTTTTGCAGAAATGTAAAAGCTGATCCCAAAATAACATGGGCAAGGGACCCTAATGGCCAAGATAATCTTTAAAAAGAAAAATAAAGTTGGAGAATTCACGCTTCCTGATTTCAAAACTTACTACACAAGGTTAGAGGATCAAAACAGAGTGGTACTAGCCTAAAGACAAGCAGATCAATGCAATAGAATTGACAGTCCAGAAGTAAACCCATGCATTTATGCAACTAATTTTCCACAAAGTACCAAAACCATTCAATGGGGAGGCAAGAGTCTGCAACAAATTGTTCGGATATAACTGGATATCCACATGTAAAAGAATGAAGGCAGACTATTACCTCAGCCCATATACAAAAATTAACTCAATTTTTGTTTGTTGTGTTTGTTGTTGCTGCTTGTTTGAGGTTGTTGCTTTTAGTTACTTTTCTAAATGATTTTTGTAAAGTTTCTAATTTTTTCTTATCATATATGGCCACTGAAGTCTGTGTTGCATTAGCTCAATGGTCAGCTAGTGTACTGACGGAGTATTTGTAAACACCTGAAGCCCCCAAATATTTTTTTACAGAAGTTTAAGAGCTCCCCACTCTCGGAAATTTGCCTCTGTGTAGGGACACTCCTGCAGTGCTTAGCCAGGCTGTTTACAACACTGCTTTCACCTTTACTTCCTGCTTGTGCAGAGCCTGAAGTTCAGCTGCAGGTGAAAGTTTGGGATCTTCTCAGAGGATGAGGCCTTTTCTGAGCGTGCACCCAGGCTTGGGCACATGCTCTTAAAAACCTTCATTTCCAGGGCACCTGGGTAGCTCAGTTCGTTAAGGGCTGGACTCTTGATTTTGGCTCAGCTCGTGAGATGGAGTTCTGTGTTGGGCTCTGGGCTCAGCGTGGAGTCTGCTTGTCCCTCTCTCTCTGCTCCTCCTTCCCCCTCCCCCTTCAAATACATAAAGAAATAATATCTTTTGGGAAAAAAAAGCCCTCATTTCCCCGCATGCCTCCTTTCCCACTCTCTTCCCAGCCTTTTTGATCCGCCTCTTGTTTGTCTTGCCTGTTAGCCCTTTTCCCAGACTGCTTTGGCCAATTCTTTGAAGTGCTTTTTGGCAAATGCCATCTGGGAAGCTGCCCTAGACCTGGAAACACTCTGTGCTGGGCAAAACAAAGGCAAGCCCTTGTACCCTAATGCTTCAGAGAGCCACCAGACAGATGGAAATACACAAGCACGGTTCTTCGAGAATAAGGTCTGTATTGGTCCCCCGGGTACTTGGCAACCTGCACCAGTTGCTCGGGCTGCTGTCTTCGTGGCTACCTCCAACCTGGTATGTGGAGAAGGGGAAGCAGATCATTTAAAACATCAGAAAACAAAATTTAAAAAAAATAATAAAACATCAGAAAACTCTCTTGCTGCAATGCACCTGCTTCTTTTATTAAGCTTTGCCCTGGTTGTTGTAAATTTTCAGCTAGACTCCAGAGTTCTGTGAAAGTTGATTCTGACAGTTTTTGCCAGCTCATTGATGGAGGGAGGAGCCCTGGGGTTTCCTATTCTGCCATTTTTTGTATAAATAAAGGTACCATAACCATAAAATTTTAATATTCCAAATAAGATTAATTTCATCTCCTTGTCATTGCTCACTCATCCTTGCTGCTCAGCCATCACCTCCTCCAGGAAGACTTTCCTGACCACTCTACAACCAATACCATTATTAGTTTTTTTTATTCTTCTTTCTCATCAACTAGTCTTAGTCCCTTGAGAACAAAGACTGTATACTTTCATTTCTGGATCCCTAGCACTTAACACAGTTCCAGACACATGCAGTGCTTATAAATGCCAGAGGGAGGGGACAATGGAATAATGAAAGATAGGGGAAAAGGAAAGAGAGGGAGAGAAACAGAAACTATTCCGTGATTCTTACAATCCTGGGTAAAATTCACACTAAAACCTCTAAGGCAATATCTTTGCCATGGTTTCAATCCCAAGAAAAGTAATTTTATTGAAGAGACACACACACCCTAATCCACACCGATGCATCTATCTTTTGGGGAAACGCTTTTATACAATGTTTTTTTTTTTAAAGATTTTATTTATTTATTTGACAAAGATAGAGACAGCCAGCAAAAGAGGGAACACAAGCAGGGGGAGGGGGAGAGGAAGAAGCAGGCTCATAGCGGAGAAGCCTGATGTGGGGCTCGATCCCATAACGCCAGGATCATGCCCTGAGCTGAAGGCAGACGCTTTAACCGCTGTGCCACCCAGGCGCCCCGTTTTTATACAATGTTAAACTTCATAACAACTTCAAACTATCCCTAAATTAATGCAACAACATTTCATAAATGCCAAGATGTTTTAAAATTATTACTATGAAATTTAAGATACTTTTCCCTTCAAGACCTGTGTTGAATCAATTTCCATTGTTTTAAAACAGGAAGGTGATGTATAATGGCCTATAAAGTGAGATTTTACTGAGTTATCATTCTTGATGAGACAATGATAATATCGCAAATACCACCACCCTTTACTTTGCAGGTGTGCAAGTTTGCAAAGTGTGAATCTATGTTTACAAGAGAGCAGAACAATTCAATTGCATAAATTAATCAATCTGAGAAACCACATTAAAAACATAGCTAATTTTTACATGATTTTCAGTAAGTTCATATACTTTCAATTTTAGTATCACCTCTGTCACAAAGGCTTCATAACAACTTTAAATGATAATCATTGATGATAAAGGAAGGAAAATAACATTTTAAAATTCATCATTTTCGTATGCATCTACGCTTGTGCAGATTTAATCTCCCAAGAATCAAAGGTGGTAAATACAATAGAGGAAAAGCATGTACAGTAAATATAAGCTATATATGCTGAGTATTGAGGAACAGTTTTATACTGTTTTAGGAAAATTTACACCTTTTATTACATTTACTTTCTTTTCTGGTACTTTGTACCCACAGTGACCTCTGCAATATAGCTGCCCAGCAGATGCCAAAAGAAAAAAGAGGAGGCACCTGGGCAGTTAATCTCAGAAATACTAGTCACATTCCCTGAATTTTTTTTTCCCCACGTGAGCAGAATACACCAGTAGGAAACCGTAGCAGATAATCAACACGGTATGAGCACAGCTGAACACCATGTCACATTGTAAGTAAATATAACTTACAACCAATTTCATCTAACCCATATTGACAACACACAGTTATTATTGTGCATACGGTAAAATTAGCCATGAAGAGTAAGGAGATCTCATAAATTAGCCATGAAGAGTAAGCAGATCTCATAAATTCATTTTATGCAGACAAACTGGATTTTTGTATTTCCTTTCTCCTTGTTAGTTCTCAAGTATCTGTAAGCAACATCACCACTGAACATTTTCACTGGAGTCATTCACAACTTTAAGTCTTTCCACCCCCACTTCCACCTCAAACACACTCATACACACGATCTCTTACATCTGCTCACTTTCCAGGATGCCCTGGAGAACTCAGGGAAGTGGAGGCTCTGGGGCATTGAGCTCCGGCAGACTAACTAGCAGGCAAGTCGTGCTTGAATCCCCACACTTGGAGGGGAGGGCAAGGACAGATGAGTAATCAGCCAAGTGTCTTGGTGTGAAACAAAGAGGAATGGACTCTTAATGTCCTAGAACCTGAGAGTCTGAAAGTTGGGGCAGAAGGTAGGGGCTGAAGCAGAAGGGGAGGAACCAAGTGGGTGGCAGATCATTATATCATTAATATAGATGCATGTCTGCTACAGTGTAGAATGACTACAATTGTGGTTCTGATTTGATGGAAGGAGAAGACTTTTGAGAGTACTGGTACCTAAAGGTCAATAGGTGATAGATGATGATCAAATAAACAAGAAGAGGTAAGGTCATCTTCTGTTTTTCACCCGCGAGGGCGGTATGGATGAGCCCAACCCCATACCACCCCACAGCCTCTTTTGAAATGCCACTTAAGGTATTCCTTTCCCACAACCTTTGTTAGCCTTGCTCAGTGGACTATGTTTTGCTATTAGAAAGGAACGGGCAACAGGGAGAACTAGTAGGACTTTATCCAAATCTTCCTAACTTGAAAAGGACAGGCCTGTAAAGCCATTGACAGAAGAAATCCGTTATCCTTCCAGACTTGCCTCAAGGCTGAGAAGAGAGGATGGTGACTTCTTCACAAATTCTGCCAATGCCTGCATTCCACACCCCTCTGCTGTCCTGTTTTCCACAAGGCAGTGACAAGGAAGAGAACTGACCACTCTTGGGAGGTGTCACCCTGTTCTCTGGAAATTTGGGACTAGAGTTTAGAAGAACCCAGATCCTACAGTGCCTTGTGCCAGCTAAGGCCATTGATTACCCATCATCCTAATAAGCACAAACTCATACAAACCCTGCAGGGGAGACAGACCCTGTACCCATCAGAGTAGCAACCGAGAAGGCAACATTTCCGCCCTGTTCTCTCTGCCCAAGGGCACACTCAGCACTGTGCCCTCACCAGAGATGTGAGAAGTGGAGGAAGAAAGTTTCCTCTGCCCAAAGTTCTTCTGGCTGGACTAAGAATTAAATTGACATGAGACAGATTAACAGGAGAAAAATACCAAAGTTCCATTATCTGCACATGGAGGCCCAATAATGAAATTGAGACCCAAAAAAATGACAAAGGCAGGCAGGCTTTATACATTCTAGACAAAGAGACAATAAATTTGTGAGGAATTGACAGGACAAAGAAAACTTGTATTTGGGAGCTTCAATTAGTAATAAATTTTATTTATTTTTTTTATTTTATTTTTATTTTTTAATTTTTTAAAAATTTTTTT
>NC_048238.1:87556976-87586434 GCF_002007445.2 Ailuropoda melanoleuca | reverse complement strand
AGATTAACAGGAGAAAAATACCAAAGTTCCATTATCTGCACATGGAGGCCCAATAATGAAATTGAGACCCAAAAAAATGACAAAGGCAGGCAGGCTTTATACATTCTAGACAAAGAGACAATAAATTTGTGAGGAATTGACAGGACAAAGAACTTGTATTTGGGAGCTTCAATTAGTAATAAATTTTATTTATTTTTTTTATTTTATTTTTATTTTTTAATTTTTTAAAAATTTTTTTAAATTTCTTTTTTTTTAATGATTTTTTATTATATTATGTTAGTCACCATACAGTATATCCCCGGCTTCCGATGTAAAGCTCAATGATTCAATTAGTAATGAATTTTAAACTGAATTTGGGCTAAGGTAATAAATTAGTAAAAAGTAACACGGTTTGTTTATACAGACTTCTTGGCTCTAGATTCCCTCTCTCCGGTGATGTCTCTCTATCTCCTGGTATAGGGAGGGGACCTTTCCCATGAGCAATTTATTTCCTGCTTTCAGGGAGACAGAGGAGGCTCTGAGTGTGCTTCTTGCATAGGCTACTTTTTAAGTAAACTTAATTCAAAATAATCAATATGTCATTGTGGTACATTTTGGGGCAGCCTGCCCTGGGCGCCTACAGGTGCTTTTGCTCTGAAGCACCACATGTCAATTTCTCTCTGGAATGCACCTGTTTTCATCTGCCTTTACCCACAGCTGAATGAATGCTTTTGATACTTTCTTGCTGGTCAGTCATGACAGCTATGATTTAAGGAGTGCTTACATGACTACTATGCAAAAAAATTGTATGTATTACCTCATTTAATCCTCAAAACAACTCCATGAATTATAGATACAATTATTTCCTTTTACAAATGAAGAAACTGGGTCTCATAAAGGTTAAGTAATTTGCCCAAGTCACACAGCTAGAAAGTGTTAGATTTAAAATTTCTGTGAACACTTTGCAAACTTGCTTTAGATCCTTTTAAGAAATGTAACGTGTTACAACTAAAGCTCTCCTCTATCACATTTTCTCTCTCTTTTGCTTCCTCCTTTTCTTTCCAAGACTGGTGTATATGTTCTTGTGTATGCTTTTATAAATATATTTATTCTTACACAATATAGTATTATCTCTGCAGTAAATAGTATCAACTTTTTTCAAACTTGCATTTTCCACTTTCCATGATGTTTCCTAGATCTTCCCATGTTAATACTGTAAACTAGTTCATTCATTTTAATGGTTTAAGAGTCTCCTGGTATACATCCATGAGTATGTGCTTTGAAGTAGAATTTTCCCCATGCATGCATCTTCAGCCTTATTATATATTGCTAATTTGTTCTCTAGAATGGTCTTACTTACCAGTTTACATTTCAGTCTCATTACAAGTACAGAATTTCTGCATTCCAGAACTTACTGAACAGAGGCATCTTAAATATAAGAGCATAGTTGAAACAATCGATGCTTAAGAGATAGGACGAGATAGCGGTTCCCAAGCCTAAATATCCATCAGAATCACCCAATAGACTTACAGAACGCACACTTCCAGGACTGGCCCTAGACCAAATGCTTCCTGAGTGATCCTGATGAAATTCATCTGTGATCAAGAATTTGTAGACCACTGGTCTCAGCTATATTCTGACCATATACTCTCCCAGATTCTTTTCATCTTTAACCTACATGTTAGACTACTAGAAAGCAACACACATGGCTGCACTGGCTGCTCCCCTTTATACATTACCATAAAATATGTGCTTGGCTTTTACAAGGGCTATCACAGAAGAACCATAGAAGATTGGGAGGGAGGAGGTGTGCCTGGCTGGCTCAGTTGGAGGAGCGTGCGACTCTTGATCTCAGGGTCGTGAGACCCCCATGTTGGGTGTACAGATTGCTTAAATAAACAAACCTTTAAAAAAAGAATTGGGAGGGAGGAGGGTTGATATTATGTAATTCTTTCATTCTGCTGTATTCTGTGTTAAGATCCCTAATTAAGAAGAAATAGCCTTGAGGGGCGCCTGGGTGGCACAGCGGTTAAGCGTCTGCCTTCGGCTCAGGGCGTGATCCCAGCATTATGGGATCGAGCCCCACATCAGGCTCCTCTGCTATGAGCCTGCTCCTTCCTCTCCCATTCCCCCTCCTTGTGTTCCCTCTCTCGCTGGCTGTCTCTATCTCTGTCGAATAAATACATTAAAAATCTTAAAAAAAAAAAAAGAAGAAGAAGAAGAAATAGCCTTGGGATGCCTGGGTGGCTCAGGTTGTTAAGTGTCTACCTTTGGCTCAGGTCAAGATCTCGGGGTCCTGGGATCGAGTCCCACATCGGGCTCCTTGATCAGTGGGGAGCTCGCTTCTCCCTCTGCCTGCCTCCTGCCTGCTTGAGTGCTTTTGTTCTCTCTCTCTCTGACAAGTAAATAAAATCTTTAAAAAAAAAAGTCTTGTTTTAGCTGCCCCAAATTTACCAAAAGCAGCCAGACAAAGAAAGGGGAACAGCCTTACACTGTAAACTTTTAAAAGAGAGAACCAAGGAAAATAAATTCTGGAGCTCTCAAACCTGCCTTCCTTCCTATAGTTAGTACTGAAGGAGGAGTGTTTACAAAAACCTTACAACTTCCACCAACTTTCTTCAACTTATAAAGACATGGCCTACAAGGGTGAATAGGAATAAAATTGCTTAATTTTTCTTGAGGCAGTTTTAATAAGTCATATTTTTCTAGGAATTTTCCAACTTGATCTAAATTTGTCCATTTAGTTATTTATAATATACTCTATCTCTTTAATGTCTGCAGCGTATGTAATGATGTATCATTTTTCATTTCTGACATTGATTATCTAGATCTTTTCTTATTTTATTTATCAGTCTTCTAGGTATTTGTCAATTTTATCAGTCTTTTTGAAAGAGCAACTTTGGTGCTGTTGGTCCACTTTTGTATTATTATTTTTTATTCTATTTCATTAATTTCTGTTCTTACTGACAATGTTAAACATCTGAATACTGTACTCCCACTCATTTTTGGACCACTCTAACCTCACATATCCCAAGAGTAGACCCACCTCTACTCTTCCTCAATGCCTCTGATAAGATCCATTTCCATCTTTCCTCATGACTCCCATAAGATACCCACAATTCCCTTGTTTATCTGCCTCTATAAAACCAAAGACCCTCTTTCTTTTCTTAGAGACAGTCCTCATTAAGGGACACTTACCTGATTGCAATAGCATGAACAAAATCATCTCCCTATTTCAGTACATTTTGTCCTTCACATCACCTTTATTGTTTTCTTTGGACTAATTTTTTTTAATGTAATGGTTTATTTAAATCTCAATCTTTCTTCTTTTATATAGATATTTAAGACTAGCTTTCCTTCCAAAAAAATTAAAAAGACCAACTTTCCTTCCAGGTACCAATTTAGCTGTATCTCATAAGTTTTGATAGGATATATAGATAGATAGATGATAGATAGATAGATAGATAGATAGATAGATAGATAGATAGAGTTGTATGATATATGTAGTTGTGATACATATAGATATATAATATATTAGTTGTGAAGTTCAATGTATCTCCTGATTTCCATTATTTCCTGATGATATCCTCTTTGATTCAAGGATTATTTCAAAATCTATTTCTTAATTTCCCAAATATGGGGATGTTCTAGACATATTTTTATTATTGATATCTAATTTAGTTGCATCAAGGTTGGAACTACATTCTTTATGATTTCAATTATTTGAAATGTGTTAGGAGCATCATTATGGCCCAGCTAATGATTATATTTGATAAATATTTCCATGTATACTTGAAAACAATTTTCTCTGCGGTCTTTAATACAGTACTCCAGATATTTCATTAGCTTAAATTCGTTCATTGTACAATGTGAACAAAATAAATAATATAACATTAGGTCATAACTCAGAGAATAAAATAAATATGCATGAGTCCATACTGATATAAATAAGTGATTGAGGGGCACCTGGGGGGCTCAGTCAGATAAGCATCTGCCTTCAGCTCAGGTCATGATGTCAGGGTCCTGGGATCAGGCCCCACATTGGGCTTCCTGCTCAGCGGGGAGTCTGCTTCTCCCTCTCCCTCTGCCCCTCCTCCCACTCATGCTCTTTCTCTCTCTCTCTCTCAAATAAATAAATAAAAATCTTTAAAAAATGATTGAATAAATATATAAATGGGAGAGAAGGGACAAATCTCCCATGTAAAAGATTTTGAAATAAATTATGTAGATATTCCACCCTAAAGGAGTGGGAACGTAATTCCCTACCCCTTGAGTGTGGGCTTTGACTTAATGGCTCAATCCCAAAGAATAGAGTGTGGAAAGAGGAAAATAGTAACTTCACAGTGAAAAAACCTGGCAGACACTAACTTAACCAGGCAATCAGAATTAATATCAAAAGAGATAAGACATATTGAAATCACATACCCTTTGGTATGATGCAATGAGATGGGTACTTCACTTTTATGGTGTTCTTTCCAAATACCCATAACCCCAGGAAAATCGAGATTTCAGTCATGAGAAAACATCACATCAAACAAACCCAAATTGAGGGACATTCTACAAAATACCTGACCATTTAAAACTAGCAAGGTCATGAAATACAAAAAAAGACTGACAAATTGTTACATATTGGAGGAGACTAAGGGGTCATGACAAATAAATGCAATTTGTTATTCAAGATTGGACACTGCAAACAAAAGAGGACGTTCGTGGAAAACTTGGTGAAATCTGAATAAGTTCAGCACATTAATTAACAGTAAATGTACCAATGTTAATTTCTTACTTTTTACAAATATACTATGGTTAGTTAAGATGTTCATATTAGAGGTACCTTGGTGAAGAGGATATGAGAACTCTCTATCCTATCTTTGCAACTTTCTTATATATTTAAAGTTATTCCAGAATTAAAATTTTACTAAGAACACATCTATTCATTGTGTTATCTAAATTATATTTATACATATACATACATATGCACGGAAAGACAGAAAGAGTTTTTGTTCTGCCTGTATTGTCAATTATTATGAGAAGTATGTTGAAATCTACCACTATGATTGTGGGTGTGATTCTCTTTGTAGTACTCTTAATATTTGCTTTTAAATTCTGGGGATATGTTATTGGAAACATAAACATTTTTAATTGTTATATCTTTTGGTGAATTGAAACATTTATTGTATGAAGATTCCCTTTTCATCTCTAATAATGATTTTTACCTTAAATTCTATATTGTCTGTTAATAATAGTGAGCTTCCATGCTCTTTACCATTTTCCCTTCATTTCTGATGTGGTAATTCCTTACCAGGTTGTCAGTCCTCAATGTTTGTGGGTGTGTAAATTAGTGCAATCCCTTCAGAAAACTATTTGGCAGTATCTTCTAAAGCTTAATACTAGCCTACCCTCTGACCCAGTAATTCTATTCCTAGATACATACCCAAGATAACTGAATACAGATGCTCTTCAAAATACATGCACAAGAATAGCAGCTTTCTTTATAATAGCCAGAAACTAGAAACAAGTCAAATATTTATCAATGGTAGAATGAATAAATAAATTGTGGTATGTTCCACCAACAGGGTAAGAGGGTTCCCCTTTCTCTGCATCCTTGCCAACATCTGTTGTTTCCTGAGTCGTTGATTTTAGCCATTCTGGCTGGTGTGAGGTGGTATCTCATTGTGGTTTTGGTTTGTATTTCCTTGATGCCAAGTAATGCTGAACATTTTTTCATGTGTCTGTTAGCCATTTGTATGTCTTCTTTAGAGAAATGTCTGTTCGTGTCTTCTATCCATTTCATAACCAGATTTTTTTGTTTTTTGGGTGTTGAGTTTGATAAGTTCTTTACAGATTTTGGATACTAGCCCTTTATTTGATATGTCATTGCAAATATCTTCTCCCATTCTATAGGTTGCCTTTTAGTTTTGTTGATTGTTTCCTTTGCTGTGCAAAAGCTTTTTATCCTGATGAAGTCCCAATAGTTCCTTTTTGCTTTTGTTTCCCTTGCCTTTGAAAACATGTCTAGCAAGAACTTGCTGCAGCCAAGGTCAAAGAGGTTGCTCTCTGTGTTCTCCTCTAGGATTTTGATGATTTCCTGTCTCACGTTTAGGCCTTTCATCCATTTTGAATTTATTTTTGTGTATGGTGTAAGAAACTGGTCCAGTTTCATTCTTCTGCATGTGGCTGTCCAATTTTCCCAACACCATTCGTTGAAGACACTGTCCTTTTTCCATTGGATATTTTTTCCTGCTTTGTCAAAGATTAGTTGACCACAGAGTTGAGGGTCTATTTCTGGGTTTTCTATTCTGTTCCATTGATCTATGTGTCTGCTTTTGTGTCAGTACCATACTATCTTGATGACTACAGCTTTGTAATACAGCTTGAAATCTAGGATTGTGGTGCCTCCAGCTTCGTTTTTGTTTTTCAACATTGCTTTGGCTATTCAGGGTCTTTTCTGGTTCCATACAAATATTAGGATTGTTTGTTCTAGCTCTGTGAAAAAATGCTAGTTGTATTTTGATAGGGATTGCATTGAATGTGTAGATTGCTTTGGGTAGCAAAGACATTTTAACAATATTTGTTCTTCCAATCCACGAGCATGGAATGTTTTTCCATTTCTCTGTGTCTTCCTCAATTTCTGTCATAAGTGTTTTATAGTTTTCTGGTGCAGCCACTCTGGAATCAGTATGGAGTTTCCTCCACACTGAGTAACTGAGTTAAAAATTAAAAGTTTTAAAAGTTAAAAGTAGAGCTACCCTCTGACCCAGCAATTGTACTACTAGGTATTTATCCAAAGGATGCAAAAATAATGATTCAAAGGAGCACCTGCACCCCAACGTTTATAGCAACAATGTCCACAATAGCCAAACTATGGAAAGAGCCCAGATATCCATCGACAGATGAATGGATAAAGAAGAGGTGTTATATATATATACAATGGAATATTACTCAGCCATCAAAAAGAATGAAATCTTACATTTGCAGTGACATGGATGGAACTAGAGGGTATTAATCTAAGCAAAATAAGTCAGAGAAAGACAAATATCATATGATTTCACTCATATGTGGAATTTAAGAAACAAAACAGATGAACATGGGGAAGGGAAGGAAAAATAAAATAAGATTAAAAGAGAGAGGGAGGCAAACCATAAGAGACTCTTAGCTATAGGGAATAAACTGAGGATCGCTGGAGGGGAGGTGGGTGGAGAGATGTGGTAATTGGGTGATGGGTATTAAGGAGGGCACTAGATGTAATGAGCACTGGGTGTTATATGCAACTGATGAATCACTAAATTCTAGCCCTGAAACTAAAAAAACACTATATGTTAACTAAATTGAATTTAAATAGGGGCACCTGGGTGTCTCAGTCGGTTAAGCATCTGCTTTGGGCTCAGGTCGTGATCCTGAGGTCCTTGGATCAAGCCTCACATTGGGCTCCCTGCTCAGCTTCTCCTTCTCCCTCTGCCACTCCCCCTACTTATGCTCTCTCTCTCTTGTTCAGTCTCTCTCTCTCTCTCAAATAAATAAATAGAATTTAAAAAAAAAATAAATTGAATTTAAATAAAAATTTTTTAATTGCAGTATGTTCATACAATGGAATATGAGCAGCAGCAATAAAAAAGAACAATCTACTGGCACACACAAAAACATGGTTGGAGGCACCTCAGTGGCTCAGTCAGTTAAGCGTCCAGCTCTTGGTTTTAACTCAGGTCATGATCTCAGAGTCCTGGGATCAAGCCTCACGGCAGGCTCTGTGCTCAGCGGGGAGTCTGCTTGAAGATTCTCTCCCTCTTCCTCTGCTCCCCCCACCCCGCTCTGTCTCTCTGTCTCTCTAAAATAAAAAAATAAATCTTTTTAAGAAGATGGTTGAATTTCACATACGTAATGTTGAACAAAAGAAGCCAGAAATAAGAGTACTTTCATATAAATGATCCCATTTATATGAAGTTCAAGAACAGGCAAAATTCACTTATGGTAATGTGGTGAGAAATGTCCACAAGCTTTTTTGCAACTCCTGCCATCAGGAGGTAGAGTTTATTTCTCCACCTCTGAAATCAGGGATGGCCTTATGACATGCTTTGACCCAAAGAATGCAGTGGAGGTGACATTGTACAATTTCTGGGCAATTTGCAGTTGCCTTTTTGTTGCCCTGAGATGTCCATGTAAAGCAGCCTCGTCTAACCTCTTAGAGGATTAAATACCCATATGGAGAGAGAGGGGCCCAGCTGACAGCCAGCATCAACCACCAAAAATGGTATGAAACCATTTTGGACCATCCAGCCCCAGTCAAGCTGCCAAACGACCGGAATCACATGAGCAACCACAGGTGAACTAGCAGAATTGCCCAGCTGAGCTCAGCCTTAATTCCCGACCCACAAAATTATGAGCAAATAAAATGGTTGTTATTTTAAGCCACTAAGTTTTGGAGTGGTTTGTGATAAATAAAACTGATACAGTGTTGGAAGTCAGAATACTGTTTATCTCTGGTGGGTGGATATTGACTGAGAACGAGCATGTGACAGCCTTCATCATGGCCATCAAAGAAGTCCTAATCTTGGAACCTAATATGGAATATGATAGCTTACCTGGAAAGGGGCAATTAAAGTTGCAGATGAAATTAAGGTTGCTAACCAGCAGATAGGGAGATTATCCTGAATTGTCCAGGTGGGCCCCACATCTTTAGAAGTAGAAGCAGGAGGCAGAAGATTACAGTCAGAGGGAGAGGTGACTACAGAAGAATGATCAGAAAAATGCAACATCTCTGGCATTGAAGATGGACGAAGGGAACTGCAAGGTAAGGAAGGCAGGCAACCTCTAGAAGGTGGGAAATGCAAGGAAGCGGATTCTCCCCTACAGGCTTCAGAAGGAACTAGACCTGCCAAGACCCTTATTTTAGCCCTGTGAGACCCATTTCAAACTCCTGATAATAAATTTGTGTTGTTTTAAGCCCCTAAATTTGTAGTAATTTGTTACAGCAGCCATAGAAAATAAAGAAGCTGATCTGGATGGATCTCCTTACAGCTCTTAGGGACCAGCAATTTCATTTCACACACCATTACTTCCTCAGATGGTAAGGCAGCCCTAGAAGAGCCAGGGCAAGAACAGTTCTCTTGTGCACAGCCTCCTAAGACCAAGGCCATCACCCAGGGCTGGCTTCATGGGTGTACAACCCGAGCAGCTGCACACGGGCCCATGCTTAGGAGGGCCCCACCCTTGGTTTAATGCTGTGCTATTGCTGTCTTTAAATCCTTAATAATTTTTGAACAAGGGGCCCTGCATGCTCATTTTACACTGGCTGTTGCAAACTACATTGTCAGTCCTGCCACCACCCCGTTCATTCCTCTTTACTCAGCACCAGGGCCAGACCACCAGACAAGCTTCTCTTTAAATTGTTGGTGACTTTATTTCATTGAGTCCTAATGAGTTCAATGACTCATTAGGTCTTGAAGAGGGCCACTCTTCTCTACCTTGATAGATCCTAACAGGACAGAGGGGTTGGACGTGTAAGTCTGTTCCCTCCTTGGACTTCGGCTCCAGACTTCTATACATCTATCGTGAGCATCTTCATAACTGATGTGGCCTCTTGAAGACTGGCTGCAGGGTGCCCTTCTGACCGCTTGCATGGAGAGTGGCTGACAGGTCATTTCTCTGAAGAGGAAAAAATATAATTATCTCAGAACACCCTACTACATAGAGAACACGAGTGCCTGGGGTATTAATAAGCGCTACAAGAAAGAGGAGTGATGTAGCCAAGCATCTTCGTCAAACTGAGTTTAAAAAATTAAATTGCTTTTTTTTCTGAGGGATTTCTTAGCTTGCCTAATGTGCTAAAGGACATTATGACTCTCCAAGGTGGGGGCTGAAGAAGAGGTATACAGTACTTCACAAACCTATTTGCAAGAGACCTTTTTTCTCCTAGGGATCTTGCAGGACTAATTTTCCACAAAAGTCTTGAGAACTGTTTTCCTAAACCAATGAAGCCCATAACAAGCTGAGCCTTTAGTTTATCTCCTTTTCCACTGAAATGTAACCATACAAGCAAGCGCACATGTAGGTGAGAAGACTTCCTTTGTCTAATTCTTCCCTTCCTCTGCCCCTCTGCTCACGTACATGCTCTATACCAAAGGGTGGGAGCCTAGGGAGTACTGTTCAAATCCATGCTTATTGGGTGGGACGGTGATGGTGATGACGATAATGATAGCTAACATTTATCAAGCACTTGTCACATATCATTGTATTTAATACCATGGCAACTTTAAAGAATACTCAGCATTTGTAATGCAAGGATCCTCAATTTACAGTTGGTAATGTCCATAGACACAGCTGATGGTAAACTGGGCATTTTTTTGTCACAGAGTAGCAGCATTTTCAGTGGCACATCTCCACCCAAGAGATTATAGAATTCCTTTTATATGCATAAAACAAACAAACCAAAAAAAAAAAAAAAACCTTTCTAAACCAACAGTGAACTATTGACAGTTTGATTGTAAACCTGTCAGGGATGAAGTTGAAACACAGGGCACTTTTTCCATTCAAATAACATCAGCAAGTGACTGATGATACTGCTGTTCAAGAAAACTAAAATTTGTTCTAGAAGCTGGGAACCAATGATTCAAGTGAGCTCTAAAGCAAATGCTGGGGGAAATATGCTCTCAGCCTTTGAAGTTATTCTCAGGTCATAAAATATTTCTGTAAACATCAGTAGAGGATGTTCAACTAATGGAATACTGAACACAAAAGGGAGCTCACTTGGTTTTTTATCTTTTATATTAAAAAATAATAATAAAAGCCAATATGATGGCTCTCACTCCCACAACAAATTGCTTTGGAAACCAAATTTCTTCAGGCCTCTTTAGCCGGTGGATCTAGAGGTCGTATTAAACATAAGCACCAAATTTTGTTGGTCCCTCCATTCAGTGCACCTAACACCGCAGTTTCTTTGATTAAGGGTCCTCCAGAGTGTTTCTAGATGTTCCTGGGAACTGAATATCACCTGTGAGCCCAAGCAACTCTAACAAGCTGTCTAATCAGCTACCAAGTGGTTTCTGCTACTCTGTTTCCACCTCCCCTGCCCACTCTCTCTGCTGGGCACCATGGCATCAGCCAGGCACCACTGTCCTCCACCAGGCATCTCCTGCCATTACCTACTAGAGGACTTCAACTACCTCCATTTTGACCTTAAATTTTCCAATTGATTAAGTTCTTTCCAGCTTCTCTCTTAACTCAGGCCAAAGACCTGGTGGGCAAAGCATCCTGGGTTGGGAACTGAAACTACCCCCTCAAGCAGTAAGGACTGCCCTGAGCCAGCAAGGCTCCACATGACTGACCCCAAGACAAAGATCCACCTGACCTTTCCTGCCCACCAGCGTGTACCCACCGACCTCTGTCCCACATTTTCCTTATATGAACTTGGAAGGATTTTCAGCACTTGGAGACAGTCTTTGAGCTGCTAGTCCCCTGTCTTCCCCGTGGTGGTCCCTCTGAAATAAATACCTTCCTCATCTCACCACTACTCATCTCTCTGCCTTTGGACTTTGGAGTGGCTGAGCCTGGTCTGTTTGCGACCCCTGGAGCCAGAGGCTCTCGCACCTTTGAGCCCCAGTTACACCACCGGTCCCCTCCAATGTCTCACTGAAGCTGAAACCCTGGAATCTAGAGATGTCAGCTCTGTAGGGTGCTCTGAGGACAAATGAGAAAGGAGGCTGCTTGTGCTCTAGAATCTTTTCCGGTGAAAAGAGGAAGAGTGGGTAGTATAAGTGAACTAAAGCCTCATCGTTCTTATTGGGAGCATGCAGATATCATTTTCATCATAACTACTGAAGGGGAGCAGAATTTGCCACTCCAAAATATGCCTCTTTGGCATAAGTATTATTTTCGCCTGGTTATTTTTAAGAAACAGCAGACACGGGAGAAGCTCGGCAAATGGAGTAGAAGTTACCCTTTCGTGAGGGAAGTTCACATTTATAAAAGAAATCTTTCTTCGTAAGAATGTCTCCCTCTCTGTACCAGGAAGAGGGGGGTTACTCAATCTCTAGAAACTCCTATTAGTGGAGAAGGCAAGGACTTAAATGTGCATAACAACCCTACCCTCATTTACTGTGATTTTCCTGGTAACCTCCCAAAACTGGTCTCCCCAACAACTCCCAACGTCTACTTTTGTCTTTAACTGGTGATGGTATTTAAAATGTTGGCTTGGCCATCTCGGGGAGTTACTCAATATTCCTGGATATGTACCATGTGTGCAAGAGGTATACATATTATTAAAGTTATGTTTGTTTTTCTCCTGTAATCTGCCTTTATTACAGTGGGGTGTCAGCCAGGAACCTAGAAGGGTTATTTTGCCACCCCTACTCTACTCAGTCTCGCATGAAAATGGACAGGGACACAAATTTGAGTGATTCTTTTTTCCTTAAACAGGAGTTCCTGATCTTACTGTGTGCCATGCACACCTTTGGCTGTCTGTTGAACTCCATGAACCCTTTCTCAGAAAAAGGTTCTTAAATGTATCAAATAAAATGCATCAGATTACAAAGGAAACCAATTACATTGAAATAGTTATCAAACTATTTTTAGCACAAATTTTATATGGTAATGCAGCTGCTTTTTACTAACACATTAAATAAATGATCTAACAGCAAGTCTAACACCACAATAATTCAAAGAAGTGCATGAGTAAATAATATTTTGAGACATCTGAATAAAATTGCAATGTGATATGAAAATATCTGTGATACTGCTCCTACCATTGGGGTTTGTTGCTTATGTTCCTACTTAAGAGAAATGCTAAATTTCAAAGATGTAACTGTTTTCCCTTCCAAATTCACAGACCCCACGAATTCTATTTGTGAACCCCAGGGTAAGAATCACTGCCTTGGGGCACCTTGCCTTGTTCAGTCGGTAGAGCATGCTACTCTTGATCTCAAGGTCATGAGTTCAAACCCCACATTCGGCATAGAACTTACTAAAAGAAAAAAAAAATCACGGCCTTAGAATAGGTTCTCTTTAAGGAGTCTGAAGGGAAGGAAAAAATCTTCTTTACCCTCAATTCTTCCAACTGGAATAAGAATTCAATTAACATGAGACAGATTAACAGGAGAAAAAAACAGTTTTATTACATGTGCACAGAGGCCCAATTATGAAATTAAGACCTAAAAGAATGACCAAGGCCTACAGTTTTCATCCTTTCTAGACAAAAAGATCATACATCTGTGAGGAATTGACAGGACAAAGAAAACTGTGGAAGCTTCAGTTAGTAAGGAATTCTAAAACAGAATTTGGGCTGAGGTAGTAAATTAGTAAAAAGTAACAAGGGTTCTTTATACAGCCTTCTCGGCTCTAAATTTCCCATTTCTGGTGATAAGGATGTCTCTACCCCCTTGTGCAGGAAGGGTACCTTTCACATGAGAAATTTATTTCCTTCTTTCAGGGGGACAGAGGAGGGTCTGAGTGTCCTCCTGTACAGGTTGTCTCTGAATGTTGCCAGGTGAACTGGGGAGACCCTGAGCCCCGGGGCCTCTCGACCCAGCCCATCCCAAAGATGTCAACAAAGGTTCTCAGTTTTGTAACAAGAAAGAATTCAAGGATGGACACAACACAGTAGACAAGCAACACAAGTGGGAAAGTGTATTAAAGCAAAAGTGCATTCTTGAGATGGGAAAGCAAGTGAGCTCAAGAGAGATCTGTGAGCCCTGGGGTTTGGGTTTCTATCCTTTATTGACAGTTGTTCACTAGAGAGTGGAATATCCGTTACTCAGGGCAAGGATTTCTTGGAAGCAGGGTTTCACACCTTTTCTTCCTTATTTGGTCAGGGGTTTCCTGTCATGGCACCTGCCATCTTGGGCCTGACTGGTTTGATCTGGCTTCTTACAGAATGCTGCCAGGACAGGCCTCCGACTTTCTCAATAGCTGGCCATGACTTCCTCTTTGCTGGCCTCCAGGTATCCTGTTAGAACCTAACTAACTTCCTCTAACATTAAGTAACTTTTATTTAAAATAATCAATATGCCAGAGTGGTCCATCTTGGGGCTGCCTGCCTTGGCCCTTACAAGTCTTTACAGGGCCCCATACTAAAAGACTATAGCTGCCCATCCCTGCAGTTCATTGCATAAGCCCAAATTCAAATCCCAGCCAGGACCCAAGCTGGAAACTCTAACTGCATTTAGACAAAATGTTTTTTAAAATAGATGAGNCTAAAAGACTATAGCTGCCCATCCCTGCAGTTCATTGCATAAGCCCAAATTCAAATCCCAGCCAGGACCCAAGCTGGAAACTCTACTGTATTTAGACAAAATGTTTTTTAAAATAGATGAGTCGGGGCGCCTGGGTGGCACAGCGGTTGAGCGTCTGCCTTCGGCTCAGGGCGTGATTCCGGCATTATGGGATCGAGCCCCACATCAGGCTCCTCTGCTGGGAGCCTGCTTCTTTCTCTCCCACTCCCCCTGCTTGTGTTCCCTCTCTCACTGGCTGTCTCTATCTCTGTCAAATAAATAAATAAAATCTTTAGAAAAATAAAATAAAATAAAATAGATGAGTCTTTTATTAGATTATTTCCAGGTAATCAAAAGATCTCGGGGCGCCTGGGTGGCACAGCAGTTAAGCGTCTGCCTTCGGCTCAGGGCGTGATCCCAGCATTGTGGGATCGAGCCCCACATCAGGCTCCTCTGCTATGAGCCTGCTTCTTCCTCTTCCACTCCCCCTTTGTGTTCCCTCTCTCGCTGGCTGTCTCTGTCTCTGTCAAATAAATAAATAAAATCTTTAAAAAAAAAAAAAAGATCTCATTGACTCAATTTTAACGTGGCATTGCTTCCCAGTCCCCACAATCCCCACCAATCCACCCACCGCACTGTGACAAGAGTGATCTTTTAAAATGCAAATATGATCGTGTGACTCCCCGGCTTAAAGTACTAGGCTCTTCCGGCCCTGTCACTTTCAGAAAAAAAGACATTTCATAAGCGAATTCCGAAATGTTACCCCACCTCCGTCCCTTATCCAGCTGTGGTTTATACTACAGTGATTCGGAACCACTGAACTAATGCACTTACCCATATACACCTACTTCTGTGCACACTGTTCCTTTTTCCTGGAGTGTCCTCCCACCCCATCCTTACCTGGCAAATTCCTTCTTGGTGTTTAAAATCCAGCTCAAGCACTAACTCCTCTGAGAGAAGGTGTCAGGCCTTTCCTGGCCTCCCTGGGAAGAGTTTATTACTTTCTCCTATGTGCTACCACTCACTGAACCTTGACTATACATATAGTGTGGCATTTATATAAACTAGTTTATTGAATGAGCTAGACACAGTAGGGTGTAAGCAGAAAGCAATATAATTCTTTCACACCACTGCTTCACACCACAAGCTCTGTGGAATCATTTTTCCCCACCCCTGCATGAAATTTCAGACAGAGCTCATACCTTTTTCAGTCACTCTCAGATATTAAAAAATAGTTTTGATTTTTAGGCATTAAAAATTCCAGTCCAGTCTAATATATCGCAGCTTTAATCCACCACCTATTTCCAAGTTTCTCCCCTCCCTCAGTTCCGCCCAGAAGCCTATAGTGAGGAAAGGGTAGGGAGTGTGGTTGTCTTCCCCCCTCATCCATCTTCTCTTCTATCCCTCCTCCCCCAGTCACTACTGCCTCAAACCCTGCCTCTAGGACTGAAGGACAGGGAAGGACTAGAAGGAAGAGCCAAAACAAGCTTTTCTTTACTGGTTCTGTTTTCACCTGGCATTGGAGAGTGCCGCAGATGTCCAAAGCTGATACTTTCTCTGGAGAGTTACTTGGTACTCCCCTGTCACTGGGCTTCTCTCACCTGCAGTTCCCTTGACTTGGGCAACACCTACTCTGGCTGGCCTCTTTCAACACCTATGTTCCTGATTTCTATGAGTCCCCTCTTCTGTTGGGTCACTTCATACCTCTGAGATATCTTCCTAGAGGATATCCCTTATAAGGTGACCCAACTCTAAATTCCTACCATGGTGACTCCTTCTGGACCCTGGGAAATAAACAGCTTTGCCAATATGTTGGTAGAAGTACAACTCCCTGCAAATGCAATGCTGTCTTTCCTGCTGTCACAGGCTGCTTTAGCCATAGTGTCTCTCACCTTAACACTTTGTTTTCAGATGTAAGTCAGTTGCCAATCCCTGCAAAAGTCAATCTCCAGGGAGTACATGTCAAGTCCTTGGAGAGGTTCTCTTTTAGCCCTGTTTTCACTTAAGTGAGTGGGAAGTGTCTCCTTCACTCTTCCATGAGCAGAAGAAATTCCAAGGCATTCTTACGATTCTCTTCAAAACCATCCTCTCTACCACCTTCCTCTCCATCAATCCCCTAACTTCTCTCTATATATACCTTCAGGGTATATATATATAGCCTAAGGGGTGACAGATCATATTTTGGAAGTCATCCTTTAGCAAATTCTATAAAGATGGTGTGTCTCCTCTCTTTAGAATATGTGACTCCTTTGTTTTCAGCTTTGGATTCTCATCCAAAAGTGAAACAGGAAAAGTCCCATATTAATATCTATGGCATGGAATGGCATTCATTACTACACTACAAGCTTCTTGACACCAGGAAATAAGTTACATTCATTTTTCCATCATTAGCACCTAGCATGGTACCTGGGAAAGGAAAAGTGCTCAAAACTATTTGTTGACTCCAGTTCAAGATGTTGGACTAAGTACATCCTCACAATCCCTCCTAGAGTCCATTAAAGTAAAAGAACAGCAGTGCATAAAGGAATAAACCTCTAACAGGAAAAAGAATGAGATAAAGGTGAAGGTACTGCCAATAAAAAAGATCCCAACACATTTCTGGGAGAAGGAAAGTGGGTGTGAGCAAGTTGGCAGGTGAAACAGATGGATGAAACCACAGTCTGGAATATGTTATGAGGAAGCTACAGAGGAAATGGAAGCCAGCCTGCCTGGCAGAACCCTGGAGATACTCTGGGCTCTGAGTCAGTAAGTACAGAAGGGAGCAAAAGTGAGAGGTGAGGATTTAAACTGGGGAATTATTGAAGATTTGTAAGACAGAACAGCTGCATCAGTCTCTACCACCATAGTCCTCCCTAAATCCTTTCCCCAGAGTAGTAGTCACCAGCATTTGCCAATAAGCAAAAAGCAAAATTTGTTTTAAAAACTAGAGGGCTTTAACTGAAAAAAATCGAATGCCATGGAAAAAGTTAAGACTTCTAGTTTGGATATTGGCTTCTCAGAGAAATACCTTTTCTCAGTGGGCATTTAGAAGTCCCATTGCCAGACAGCCAATTCCCAGCCTACCCACCCTAAAACAAACCTTGACAAACAACCAGTAGCTCCTGCCCTGCATCATAAAGACTTCCCTGTCAGAATTCCCACTTAGCCGTTAGAGGAAAAAACTACCTGGAAAACAGACCTCCTTTATACAGAAAACAGATATGCTTTCCAAAACAGTGAAGGGAAAACTTACATCAGCTACTCAGTAATTTTTCTTTAAAAACAAATGGACAGGATAGTGACATCACCAAAAATGGCACAATAGGGATCTATAGTGCTCTGTCCCTCCACAAAAGCAACTAATGAGCTGGCAAAAACAAAGTCAACTTTTGCAGAACTCTGGAATCTACTCAAAAACATAAAATATCCAGGGAAGGCTTGGCAAAGAAAGAAGCGGCTGCTATGTGGTAAGAGATAGATGTAGCATTTTAAATTGCCTGCCTATCATCCCCCAATCTCCAGATTGGCAGTAGTTCTGACGATGGCAGCCCACACTACTGGAGCAGATTGTTAGAAACAGAGGGAGCAACAGAACTTACTCTCAAAGACTTGTGGTTATCCATTTCTACCTGTCTAGTGACTCCCTGAAGAACAGACACAAGGACTTGCTTTTGCTTCATGTGACTCAGTGCATTCTCAGGACTGGAACAACTGTTTAGGCAGCACTTACCAAAAACATTTAAAGGCACAAGTATTGTCACAGCAGACTGTGGCAAGGGACAACAGTTAGGACAAGTAATAGACAGACCAAGACATATGGAAAGGAAGGGGTTATAAAAGGAGCTATGTGTGGGTATAATGGATTTTTTAAAGCTCCCAAATATTCCAGGGAATTAAGAAAGCCACACACATACCCAGTCCTGAGTGCATGCACAGAAAATATTATTGAAGACCTTAAGCTTTTATTTCTGACACCTTCAGGCTCTGCATAAGCATGAAGTGAAGACTGAGGCAGAATTGTAAACAATGTGGCAAAGCTTTAAAGGAGTACCCAAGACAAAGCCAATGTATCAAGAATGGAAAAGGATTTTTTTTTCTTTCTCTGGCCTCAGGCACTTAAGGAAACTCTGTCAAAACGCTAGCTGACCCACAGACATCATTGGCCACACACAACAAATAGAGTTCTTACAAAAATTGTTTAGAAAAAATCACTTAACAAACAACTATAACTCCAAATTTAAGTAGTAACAAAAACCTGGGCAGGGGAGGGGAGGGACGATCTGATCTCCACATGCTCCACATTAATATTCAAAGTGTTTTCAAAGATTTCAACAAAAAACTTCATGGCATGAAAAGAAATAAGAAAGTATGGCCCATTCCCAGGAAAAGATAAAATCAATAGAAGTTGTCCTAAGGAAGCCCAGATTTGGACTTACTAACCAAAGACTTTAAATCAAGTATCTTAAATGTGCTCAAAAATCTAAAGAAAACCATGGAAAGAGAATTAAGGGAAACCAAGAGAACACTATTCTCAAATAGAGAATATCCAATAAAGCAAAAAAAAAAATTATGAAAAAGAAACACAATAGAAATTCTGGAACTTAAAGGTACAATAAGTAAAACAAAAACTTCACTAGAGCAGCTCAACAGATTTCAACAGGCAGAAGAACAAAGGAGAGAACTTTTTAAGCAAGATTTTATTTATTTGATACAGAGAGAAAGAGAGAGAGAAAGAACACGAGCAGGGAGGAGGGGCAGAGGGTGAGGGAGAAGCAGACCCCCTGCTGAGTAGGGAGCCCAATGTGGGGCTCAATCCCAGGACCCTGAGATCATTACCTGAGCCAAAGGCAGACACTTAACCCACTGAGCCACCCAGACACCTCCAAATGAGAGAACTTGAAGATAAATGAATTGAAATGATCCAGTCTGAGGAGCAGAAAGAAAAAGAATGAAGAAAAATGAATACAGCCTAAGGGACATGTAGGATACCATCAAATATACCAACATAGGTATAACAGAAGTCCCAGAAAAAGAAAAGAGAGATAAATGAGCAGAATGGATATTTGAAGATATAATGGTCCCAAAATTCCCAAATTAGGGATGCCTGGCTGGCCCAGTCAGTGAAGCATGCAACTCTTGACCTCAGGGTCATGGGTTCAATTCGCATGGTTCAATTCTCATGTTCAGTACAGAGCTTACTTAAAAAAAATTTTAACTCCCAACTTAGATGAAATATTTGAATCTAAACATCCAAGAAACTCAGCAAACACTAAGTAGGATAAACTCAAAAGACACCCACACTAAAACATAATCAAATTGTTGAAAGACATACAAAAAGAGAATCGTGAATCAGAAAGATAGAAGTGACTCATCATGTACAAGGTAAGATCAACAGCCAATTTCTCTTCAGAAACTATGGAGACCAGAGGCAGTGCTATAAAATACTTAGTGTTGAAAGAGGAAAAACTTGTTAATCAAGAATTCTATATTTGGCCAAAATTATCCTTCAAAAATGAAGTCAAAATTAAGATATTCACAGATAAACAAAAGCTGAAGGAGTCCATTGATAATACATCTGCCTTACAAGAAATACTAAAAAGTGTCCTGCAGGCTGAAATGAAAGCACACTAGACAGTAACTTGAAGTCCTATAAAGGAATAAAGAACACCAGTAAATGTTCTTTACATATAGAGGTAAATATAAAATCTAATATTTTGACTGTTCAACTCCTCTTTTTTCCTATATGATTTAAAAAATAAAAACTATTAAAGCTCATAAATGAATTCAGTAAAATCACAGGATACAAAACCAACATACAGAAATCTGTTGCATTCCTATACATGAATAATGAAGCAGTAGAAAGTGAAATTAAGAAAACAATCCCACTTACAATTACACCAAAACCAATAAAATATCTAGGAATAAATGTAACCAAAGAGATAAAAGACTTGTACTCTGAAAACTATAAAACACTGATGAAAGAAATTGAAGATGACAAAAAGAAATGGAAAAACATTCCATGCTCATGTGTTAGAAGAACAAATATTGTTTAAATGTCTATACTATCCAAAGCAATCTACCCATTTAATGTAATCCTTATCAAAATACCAACAGCATTTTTCACAGAACTAGAACAAACAATCCTAAAACTTATATGACCACAAAAGACCTAGAATAACCAAGGCAATCTGGAAAAACAGAAGCAAAACTGGAGGTATCACAATCCCAGATTCCAAATTATATTACAAGGTAATAGTAATTAAAACAATGTAGTACTAGTATGAAAATAGACACATAGATCAATGGAATAGAACAGAAAACCCAGAAATAAGCCCACAATTATATGGCTAATTTATCTTTGATAAAGCAAGAAAAAAATATCCAATGGGAAAAAAACACTCTCTTCAACAAACGGTGTTGGGAAAACTGGACAGCGACATGCAGAAGAATGAAACTGGACCACTTTCTTACAACATACATAAAGATAAACTCAAAATGGATGAAAGACCTAAATGTGAGACTTGAAACCATAAAAATCCTTGAAGAGAGCACAGGCAGTACAGCTGTAGCAACATTTTTCTAGATAAATCTCCTAAGGCAAGGGGAATAAAAGCCAAAATAAACTACTGGGACTACATCAGAATAAAAAGTTTCTGCACACTGAAGGAAACAGTCAACAAAACTAAAAGGCATCCTACTGAATGGAGGGAGATACTTGCAAATGACATATCCTGAAAGGGTTAGTATCCAAACTACATAAAGAAATGATACAACTCAATACCCCAAAAACAAATAATCCCATTTAAAAATGGGCAGAAGCACTGGGTGCTATATGCAAACAATGAATCATGGAACACTACATCAAAAACTAATGATGTACTGTATGGTGACTAACATATCATAACAAAAATAATATAAAAGTAAAAATGGGCAGAAGACATTCAGACCCATGAAAAGATGCTCAACATCACTGATCATCAGGGAAATGCAAATCAAAAACTACAATGAGACTGTGGACTCTGGGAAACAAACTGAGGGCTTCAGAGGGGAGAGGGGTGGGGAATTGGGAAAGGCCGGTGATGGGTATTAAGGAGGGCACATATTGTATGATCCACTGGGTGTTATAAGCAAATGTGACTAACGTAACATGATAAAAAATTATTATAAAAAAACAAAAAAAACTACAATGAGATATCACCTTAAACCTGTCAGAATGGCTAAAATCAGCAACACAAGAAACAACAGGTGTTGGTAAGGATGTGGAGAAAAAGGAATTCTGTTGCACAGTTGGTGAGAATGCAAAATGGTACAGCCATTTTGGAAAACAATACAGAGGTTCCTTAAAAAATTAAAAATAGAACTATCCTATGTCAGGGATTGCACTAAATGGTATTTACCCAAAAAATATGAAAACACTAATTCAAAGAGATACATGCACCCCTATGTTTATAGCAGCATTATTTACAATAGCCAAGATACGGAGGCAGCCCATGTGTCCATTGATAGATGAATGGATAAAGAAGTGGTATATATACACAATGGAATATTATTTAGCCATAAAAAAGATTGAACTCTTGATTTTTGCAACAACGTGGATGGAGTTAGAGAGTGCAATGCTAAGCAAAATAAGTCAAAGACAAATGCAACATGATTTCATTCATATGTGGAATTTAAGAAATAAAACAAATGAGCAAAGGGAAAATAAAGAAACAGAGAGAGAGGGATGCCTGGGTGGCTCAGGCAGTTAAGTGTCTGCCTTCAGCTCAGGTCATGATCCCAGTGTCCTGAGATCAAGTCCCGCATTGGGTTCCCTGCTCAGCATGGAGCCCACTTCTCCTACTGCCTGCCGCTCCCCCTGCTTGTGCTCTCTCTCTCTCTGACAAATAAATAAATAAAATATTTTTTAAAAATAATAAAGAGTGAGAGACAAACCAGGAAATAGACTCTTAACTATAGAGAACGAACGATGGTTACCAAAGGGGAAGTGGGTGGGAAGATGAGGGAAATAGGGGATGGAAATTAAAGAGTATACTTATGATGATAAAATAAAAAATAATAAAAGACAAAAGACATAAAACAATAATTATAAATCTATGTCAATGTGCACACAATATATAATACATAATTTGTTACAATATCAACATAAAGGGAGGACAGAACTACATAAGATCAGAGTTTTATGTACAATTTCTGAATTTTTTTTTAAGAGAGTGTGCACATGTAAGCATGGTGGGGAGAGGGAGAGGGAGAGGGAGAGAGAGAATCTTAAGCAGGCTCCATGTCTAGCACAGAGCCTGATGCAGGGCTCAATCTCATGACCCTGAGATCATGACTTGAGCCAAAATCAAGAGTCACTTAATGGACTGAGCCACCCAGGCACCCCCATATATATAATTTTTGTATACAATTGAAGCCAAGTTACTATTAATTCACACTGGTTTGTTATGCATTTATCATGTAACCACTAAGAAAATATCTAAAAAAATGTACAGAAAAAATGAGAAAGGAATCAAAATGGTACACTAAAAAATCAATTAAACACAAAAGAAAGCAGTAATGGAGGAACTAGGGAGCAGAAAAGGTATAAGACATATAGAAAACAAGTAGTAAAATGGCAGAAGTCCTTCCTATTCAATAATTGCATTAAACATCAAAGATTTAAACTCAACTATTAAAAAACAGAGATTGGCAGAATGGATAAAAACACATTGTCCAGCGATATGAAGTCTATAAAAGACTTAATTTAGATCCAAAGACACAATTGATTTGAAATTGAAAGGTTGGGAAAAGATACCCCGTGCAAATAGCAACCAAGAGAGCTGGGGTGGTTATACATATATTAAGACAAAATAGTCTGTAGGTCAAAAACTTTTATGAGAAAAAGAAGTACTCTATACATTGATAAAAGAGTCAATCTACCAAGAAGATATAACAATTATAAACATAGACACATCTAACATCTGAGCCCCAAAGTATATTGAAACATTGACAGGAATTGACAGGAATAACAGGAGAACTAGTGCTAGTTGAAATCTTCAATACCCCTTTCAATTATGGATTGAACAAGTAGACAAAAGATCAATATGGAAATAGAGGGCAACACTATAAATCAACTAGACCTAATAGATGCATACAGAACATTCCATGCAAAAAGAGCAGAGTATATAGTCTTCTCAGGAACGCATGGAATATTCTCCCAGATAAGCCATATGCTGGGCCACAAAATAAGTCACAATAAATTTGAAAATATTTAAATCATACAAAATATCTTCTCTGACTACAATGAAATGAAGCTAGAAATTAGTAACAGAAAAAACATAAGAAAATGTACACAGATGTGGAAATTAATCAAATAATCCATACATCAGAGAAGAAATCTCAACAAAAATTAGAAAATATTTTAAGATGAATGAAGATGAAAAAACAACATACCACAACTCATGCAGTGAAAGGAATGTTCAGTGGGAAATTTATATATGTGAACACCTACATTAAATAAGAAGGAAGATCTTGGGATGTCTGGGTGGCTCAGTTAGTTAAGCGTCTGCCTTTGGCACAGGTCATAGTCTCAGGGTTTTGGGATCGAGCCCAGCATCGGGCTCCTTGCTCAGCAGGGAGCCTGCTTCACCCTCTGCCTGCTGCTCCCCTGCTTGTGTTCGTTCTCTCTCTTTCAAATAAATAAATAAAACCTTTTTTAAAAAAGAAGGAAGATCTCAAGTTAATAACCAAGCTTTCCACCTTAAGGAATAAGGAAAAAAAGAACAAACTAACCCCGAAGCTAGCAAATGGAAGAAAATAATACATTTTACAGCAGATATAAATGAAATAGAGAATATAAAAACAATGGAGTAAATCAATGAAATCAAAAGTTGGTTCTTTGAAAAGATCAATCAAATGGATAAACCTGAAGCGCTTGGGTGGCACAGCTGGTTGGGTGTCCAGCTTNAGCTCTTGGTTTCAGCTAGGGTCATGATCTCATCGTCATGGGATTAAGCCCCACATTGTGCTCCAAACTCAGCGTGGAGTCGGCTTGGGATTCTCTTTCCCTATCCCTCTGCCCCCACTTCTCTCTCTCTCTCAAATAAATCTTTTTTTATTTTTTTTATTTTTTTTTAAAGATTTTATTTATTTGACAGAGATAGAGACAGCCAGCGAGAGAGGGAACACAAGCAGGGGGAGTGGGAGAGGAAGAAGCAGGCTCATAGCAGAGGAGCCTGATGTGGGGCTCGATCCCATAACGCTGGGATCACGCCCTGAGCCGAAGGCAGACGCTTAACCGCGGTGCCACCCAGGCGCCCCAAATAAATCTTTTTTTANGCAGAGGAGCCTGATGTGGGGCTCGATCCCATAACGCTGGGATCACGCCCTGAGCCGAAGGCAGACACTTAACCGCGGTGCCACCCAGGCGCCCCAAATAAATCTTTTTTTTAAAAAATGAATAAAAATTTAGCTAGATGAAGGAAAAAGAGAGAGGGTGGAAATTACTAAAATCAGAAGTGAAAGTAGGAATACTGCTTCCAACCATACAGAAAAGATGCTCAACATCAGTGGTCATCAGGGAAATGCAAATCAAAACCATGAGGTACCACTTCACACCCGCTAGGATGGCGACAATCAAAAAAGAGAAAATAGCAAGTTGTAGCAAAGAGGTACAGAGATTAGCACCCTCACACATTTCTGATGGGAATGAAAATTGTGCAGCCAGTATAGAAAACGGTTTGGTAATTCCTCCGTGATGTTAAACATAGAATTACTCTATGATCCAGCAATTCCCCTCCTAGGACTATACCCCCAAAAAACTGGAAACATATGTTCACACAGAAACTTATAACAAATCTTCATAGCAGCATTATTCATAATAGCCAAAAAGTGGAAACAACTTAAATGCCCATCAACTGATCAATAGATAAACAAGATGTGGAATAACTGTACAATGGAATTATTATTCAACCATAAATAGAAATGAAGTCATGATACACACTACAACATGGATGAACTTTGGAATCAAATGCAGGGAGAAAGAAGCCTGATACATAAGGCCCCATATTATATGATTCCAGTTATATGAAATATCTGGGATAGGCAAATCCACAGAGACAGAAAACACATTAGTATTTGCCTGAGCCTTGGGGGAGGGGGAATAGGTAGTTACTGGTTAATGTATGAGTTTTCCTTTTGGGTAACAAAAATGTTCTAGGACTAGATAGGAGTGATAGTACACAACATTGTAAATGTACTAAATATCAGTGGATTATATAATCAAATAGTAACTTTTATGTCAAGTGTATTCTTACCACTATTTAAAAAATGGGCAACATAACCAACTGTTCAAAACTGATGTTACCATGGATACAATATAGAAATGAAAATAAACTACAGGTATCCACAACCATTGGATGAACTTCACACACACATAAGTATGAATAAAAGAAGCCAGACACAAAATAATACATTCTGTATGCTTTCATTTATGTAAAGTCCAAGAAGAAGCAAAATACCTTCAGTGCTAGAAGTCCAGACAGTGCTTCATTGGAGGAAGATGAGGAGTGGGAATTGGGAAGAGATATGATAGAAACATTTGGAATGCTAGTAATGTTTTATTTTTGACCTGGTGGTAGTTATTTTGGTATGTTAATTTTGTGATAAATTTGTAATCATTTTTACTTCTTTTCTGTGTGCTATATTTTAATACGTTTTTAATTTTTTTTAAAAAATCCTAACATTACCAATAATGGGACAAAACATCACGTGCCCCCTGATATAATGCACTGAGGACCCATCATTTCTATGTTATTTCCACCAAAAAATGCATAACCTGAATTTTATCATAAGGCAATATCAGACAAACCAAAATTGAGAAAAACTCTGTAAAATACCTGGCTGATACTCTTAAAAAATGTCAGGTCATCCTCAAAAAATTAAAAATAGAACTATCATATGATCCAGTAATTCCACTTCTGGGTATTTATCCAAAGGAAATTAAAACACTAACTTGAGGGGCACCTGGGTGGCTCAGTCAGTTAAGCATCTGACTCTGTTTTGGCGCAAGTCATGATCTCATGGGTCGTGGGATTTAGCCCTGCATCAGACGCTGCTCAGTGGGGAGTCTGCTTGAAAATTCTCTCCTTCTGCCCCTCCCCCAAGTCTCTTTCTCTTGTCGCTCTAAAATAAATAAATCTTTTTAAAAACCACTAACTTGAAAAGATATATACACCCTATGTTTATTGTAGCATTATTTACACTAGCAAGGATACGGAAACAACCTAAGTGTCCATCAATGAATGGGTAAAAATGTGGTATGTGTACACACACACACACACACACACACACACACACATACTGGAATATTACTCAGGCATACAAAAGTAGGAAATCTTACCATTTGGGACAAGAAAGATGGACCTTGAGGGTATTATGCTAGGTGAAAATAACTCAGACAGAGAAAGACAAATACTGTATGATCTCACCTATATGAGGAATTGAAGGGAAAAAAAAAACCCAAACTCATAGAGAGAATAAATTGGTAGTTGCCAGAGGCAAGGGGTTGGGGGGGTGGTAGGTGAAATGGGTGAAGGAAGTCAGAAGGTACAAATTTCCAATTTTAAATAAGTCATATGTGTGCTAGGTAAGCTTCATTCAGGCATGAGTTAGACTACTGTTGGCTATGATTTCAATGTTAATGACTCAATAACATATATTAAAGTGTCTTTGAACAGAGACACATAAAACAAGGTTATGTATTGATCAGTTGATGAAAATATTGTGACCCGAGGCTCACAGGAACTTAACCCTATATGTCCCAGAAACAATGGTTCAGGATTCACTGATTCAGCGTTGACAGTCACTTTATAGAGTGTAACTACTGCAAATAATAGGAATCAACTATTCCATCATAACACTGATCACAGGCTATAAGTATATGCTTATTTTTAAATGTCTGTTTTAGAAAAAAGTCATGGGATGTAATTTACAGCAACCAAGAATCATAGTCAGGAATCTAGGCTTCGTTTATCTTCTTGCCTCATCTTCCCCTGGGTGCTTATCTCATGCCTGTTCCAAGTTGGTGCACCATTGCATGCATCCATGTTCCAGGTAACAGGATGGAGGGGGTAAGGATAGAGGTTGAAAGGAAGGGTAAGAAGGGCACAATCTGGAACTTCTAGGTATCACTTCCACTTATATCCCATTGGCCAGAACTTAGTTATATAGTCACAGCCACCTGCAAGGAGGGCCATGGAACATCTTTATCTGCCCATCTAAAAATTAGGGGGCTTATAACTGTTTTAGAAGGGGAGAATAGAAATTGAAGGGCAACTAGCAGTCTTGGTCAGGGTCTGATCCAGAAAATAGTGGATTTATCTCAGGAGAGTGGGAGAGGAAAGTTTAGTATTATGGCTATGCAACAGGCCTTGAGAACAACCAGTCTAGATCTGAGCAGAAAAACAGACATGGCAGGAAAAAAATGTGGCCTCAATTTAATAAATGGCATAATGAAAAATTTGGGAAAAATCAGTTATTACAAAATTAAATAGAATTAAAGAAAGTTGCAATGCTAGTTTCTTGGTATGATTGAAGGTGACTTTTATACAAAAAAAGCTATTATTAAATGGGTTTAATTTCAATTGATTAAAGTTAGAAAATTTAAAACAGGTTTCTCTTAATTTTTTCATTTCAATTTACAAAGTTATTCTATTTATTAATCGGTCCAATTTATAACTTAATTAACTAAACTTCCTTAAACAATTTAGCTGTATTTTCAAACATATTTTTCTTTTTAAATACTTTAAATACCCCTAGCAAGCACTAAATAATTAAACAAGTTAATTAAACAGTACTTAAACAATTCTAGTAAATATAAAAAATGAAATGTATAAATGTGGGTGAATCTTAAGTCTGCATAAATGTTCTAATACATATCTTCCTCAATTTATGATGGGGTTTGAGTCTTGATAAACCCATCATAAGTTGAAAGTAGCATAAGTTGAAATGCATGTAATACATATAACCTACCAAACATCATAGTTTAGCCTAGCCTACCTTAAAAGTGCTCAGAACACTTACAGTAGCCTACAGTTGGACAAAATCATGTAACACAAAGCTTGCTTTGTAATAAGGTATTGAATATCATGTAATTCACCAAATACTGTACTGGAAGTGAAAAACAGAATGATGGTATGGGTGCAGAATGGTTGTCAGTGTATCAGTCGTTGACCCTCATGATCACGTGACTGACTGGCAGCTGCAGCTGGCTGCCACTGCCCGGCATCAAGAGAGTATAATACTGCACATCACTAGCACAGTAAAAGGTCAAAGTTCAAATCCTGAAGTACAGTTACTACTGAATGCATATCACTTTTGTACCATCATAAAGTTGAAAAATCTTGAATAAATTCTAAGAGAAAGTAAAGTTAGTAATTGTGAATGAGCTACTAAAGCATTTGATGGGGTGAAGAGGAAGGAGCACAACCTGCAACCTAGCAATACCATTTCTAGTTAAAAAACCCTAGAGAACCTCTTGCATATGCACATAAGGAGACCAGTATAAGAATGTTCATTGCTGGGGCACCTGGGTGGCTCAGCTGGTTATGTGTCTGTTTTGAGCTCAGGTTATGATCCCAGGGTCATGGAATCAAGCCCCGCATCAGGCGTCCTGCTCAGTGGGGAGTCTGCTTCTCCCTCTTCCTCTGCTCCTCTCCCCTCATACCTGATTTATCTCTCTCTCTCTCTCTGTCTCACTCTCCTGCTCAAATAAATAAATAAGATCTTTTTAAAAAAGAATGTTCATTGCTGTACTTCTTATAATAACAAAATTTAAGAGCCACTTAAATGACCATCAGCAGGAAAACTGGTGAATAAATTGTGATACATTCATTCAATTGAATACTACAGAGAAGTTATTGTGAATGAACTAGAGCTACATGTATCAACGTGGGAAATTTCACAAACAACATTGAGCAAAACAAGCAAGTTGCAAAATGATAAATACTAGATACTGCCTCTTGTGTAGTTTTAAAAAGGAAAAGCAATACTAAATATCATTTATGGATATATGTACATTAAAAATATATAGATAGATGATAGATGATAGATAGATAGATAGATAGATGATAGATAGATAGATAGATAGATAGATAGATAGATAGATAGATATGGGTGCCTGAGTGGCACGGTCAGTTAAGCATCCAACTATTGGTTTTGGCTCAGGTCATGATCTCAGGGTCATGAGATCGAGCTCCATACATGCCCAGCATGGAGCCTGCTTGAGATTCTCTCCCTCTCCCTCTGCCCTGCCCCCCCCCAAA
>NC_048238.1:87545862-87555671 GCF_002007445.2 Ailuropoda melanoleuca | reverse complement strand
TTGGTTTTGGCTCAGGTCATGATCTCAGGGTCATGAGATCGAGCTCCATACATGCCCAGCATGGAGCCTGCTTGAGATTCTCTCCCTCTCCCTCTGCCCTGCCCCCCCCAAAATAAATAAATCTTCTTATTTTTTAAAAAAATTTATTTATTAGAGAGATAGAAAGAGAAAGCATAGGCAGGGGGAATGGCAGGCAGAGGGAGAAGCAGGCTCCCCGCTGAGCAAGGAGCCTGATGTGGGACTCGATCCCAGGACCCTAGGATCATCACCTGAGCCAAAGGCAGATGCTTAACCAACTGAACCACCCAGGCTTCCCTAAATAAATCTTTTTAAGAAGTATATATATATGCATGGAAATGTTAAATATTAAGTTCAGGATAGTGGTTATCCCTGGGAGAGAAGGAGGGAGGGCAGTGAGACCTTGAAAGGGTATAGGAGATACTTCAACTGTATTTACTTTTTTTAAATAAAAACAAACAAAATTAAATGTTTGTTGAATAAGTCCATAAATGTGCACATCAAATATCCTGATATTTTGTATATTTTCAGTTTTATCTTGAGGTTTAGATTCACAAGGGTTTCATGGCTAATTATTCAAGGCTAACTAACATAAGAGCAGTAATAAATTCAGTCACTGTCCTACCTACACATCAAAGTTTCTAGCCTGAATATCCAGGAATGGCAAACAGGCATTTCTCCTACTAGTAAGGTTTCCAAACACAATTAACTAATTAGGATATACGATTTGCCTCATATAGACCTATAAAAGCTATAACCAAATAGTGAGCACTGTCATCAGGCGTTAGTACCTTAAATGAGGAAGCAGGTATTGCTACGGTCACATCTGTTCTGCATGCATTGCACACTGGTGGTTTGTTTATGGTGACAATGGATGATGAATGATAAAGGTGATAGGGATGTAGAAGAAATCCAAGCTAAAGACAATGGAAGTGAGTGGAACAGAAAGGCAACTTACTCATAAACAAAAGCTAACTATAATCAAAAGCTGCATTGGCTCAGCGATGCCTAGGTTTTATAACTAACCATTTATCGTTATTTTTTAAACTCCAGTTTTACTTAAATTCCTATAGGAAACAACCCAAAAACATCCAGGAAAATAGACAACAGGAAAATGGATAAACAAATTGCCGTATATTTATAAAATGAAATACTACATGTCAATAAAAAGAATAAACTATTGATATGCAAAAGAACATGAATGAATCTCAAAAACACTATGCCCAGTGAAAGAATCCAGACATAAAAGAGTACATACTGTTTGATTCCATTTAAATGAAGTTCTGTAACAGGCAAAACTAAACTACAGTAACATAAATTAGAGCAGCAGCTGTGGACTGGGAAGGATTTACTAGAAAGTTGCAAGGAAATGTTATTCATTTTGGTTGGGGTAGTGGTTACACCAGTGTATAGATTTGTTAAAAACAACAACAAAACCACCTCACTGACCTATACATTTAAACGAGACTCATTTTATTGTATGCAAGTTATACTTAAATAAAACTGATTATTAAAAATCCCTACAGGAAAAATAACATTGTAATTATGAGTGAAAACTCTCTGGTGCAGAGATCACCAACTGGCAGTCCACAGATGGGTTTTGTTTGGACTCAATTATTTTTTAACTGAATTAGTTGCCAACATTTGGAAATTGACATTAAAGTGTTGTTGTTGTTTTTTTAACGTCCAGCTTCTCCTGAAAAACCTTGACATCTTGCAATATTAGGCCAACATTTTTGCATGACCATAATTTGCTGGTGTACTCTGCACATTATGTACTCTGCACATTGTGTACTCTGCACAAAGCATGTACTCATTCTTCATCACTCCTACCAGTGGACATTGTCTTACATCAGGCCAATTTCATTCAATCTATATTATCTGCCTAGTGCCTGTGGACATTTAAGTTAGGTACCTCTGCTCTAGCCCCACTCTACTTCCATTTTCCCATTAGAAAACTTATTTTATGAAATGAGACTTTTTTTATAATATGTGGTTTCTCAGGAATGGAACTATTCCGTTATGGCCAAACAAATTATTACAAGAAATAGAAATAAGGAAATTGAAGAGAAGGAAATAGGAGTAGGGGAATTGGTGAATTTATTTGTATACATAACGAATTTGAAGTGTTAAAAGGATGCCCCACCGAAAAGATTTGATATCCAGTTGGAAACTCAAAACTGTGGTTCAGGAGTGGTCAAGCCTAGACATAGGGATTTGAAGTCCAAATTCAAGTAACATTTCCTGAGCACATACCATGTAATAGTTCCTGTACCAGGAACGTTCACAGATGTCATCTGCATAGTTCAAGACGCAAAAGTGAATTCAATTACTAAGAATGTACACAGAAAAGAGCAAAGGCTGAAGCCAGAATCTGGTGGAAAGAATGTTCAAATGTAAAGGGTTTTAGAAAAGATGAGAATTGAGGGAACATCAGACAGGTTAGAGACAGCAGAGCGAGAAAAAGTAGTGCATGGTGCCAGATGCCAAGAGAAGAGAGAATTTAAATATAACAACAGTGTCAATTATTACAGAGAGAGCAAGGAAAATGAGAAACAAGGAAAGGCCATTGGGCAATTAAAAAGTCACTGGTGAGAACAAACTTGAATGGTTTCCTTAAAGTACTGGGAATGAAGGTAAGATTCGAGAGGTTCAGGAGTAAAGGGGTGGTTAATAAATAGGAGAAGCAAGTGAGAGAGGATAATGGAACATAAAGGAAAAAATAATGCTAATATCTAAAGCCCATCACCAAAGTTCTCTGGATTATAGAATAGGTCATTTCCACGTCCATCTTCTTACATCTCTGCTCCAAGGAGCTGGGGACAGAACGAAGAGAAAATATAGACCCTGTCCCTACCCTCTTAGAGCTCATGGTCAAGTGAAATAGTACCAGGTAACAGTTACTTTCAAGGTGGGATAAAACAGAAATGCTAAGCAAAAGGTTAAGAAAAGAAAAAAAAGAGGGGTGCCTGCGTGGCACAGCGGTTAAGCGTCGGCCTTCGGCTCAGGGCGTGATCCCGGCGTTATGGGATCGAGCCCCACGTCAGGCTCCTCCGCTTTGAGCCTGCTTCTTCCTCTTCCCACTCCCCCTGCTTGTGTTCCCTCTCTCGCTGGCTGTCTCTCTCTCTCTGTCAAATGAATAAATAAAATCTTTAAAAAAAAGAAAAAAGAAAAAAAAGAAGAAAAAAGAAATCAAAAGCACAGTTATAAAATTAAAAAACAAGGATAAAAATAGAAACCTTCCTAGTTGTTTTTTTAAGTAACCATAATCTTTATTCCAAGCTGATAAAGATAACACATGTGCACACACATACACATACACACAAACATAAGACCAATTTTATTTATGAGTATATGTGCAAAACTTGCATATAAAGTACGTGCAAAGTGAATTCAAGAGCATATAAAAATAATATAAATAATATAAAATACGGTTGATTTCAAGAATGTAAAGATAGTTCAATATAATTAAACCAACCACATTACTCATCACATCAGAGCAGCAAAGGAAGAAAATATTGTGTTTATAAATACAAGTGGCAAAAATACTTTCGATTAAATTCAATTTTTAAAAACAAAAAAGTCTCTTAAGAAACTTGAAATAGAAGGATGTTTCTTCATTAAGATAAAAAAATGTTACTTAATCTAGGGAAATTTATAGCAATACAGGCCTATCTCAAGAAGAAAGAAAAAATCTCAAATAACCTAACTTTACACCTAAAGGAGCTAGAAAAAGAACAACAAAACAAACCTAAAACCAGGAGAAGGGAGGAAATAATAAAGACTAGAGCAGAAATAAATGATATAGAAACTAAAAAAAAAAAAAACAAACACAGTAGAACAGATCAATGAAACCAGGAGCTGGCTCTCTGAAAATAATTAAGAAAATTAATAAGCCTCTAGCCAGACTTATCAAGAAAAAAAGAGAAAGGACCCAAATAAATAAAATCACAAATGAAAGAGGAGAAATAACCAACACCACAGAAATACAAACAATTATAAGAGATTATTATGAAAAACTATATGCCAACAAATTGGACAACCAAGAAGTAATGGATTAATTCCTAGAAACATATAACCTCCCAAAACTGAAGCAGGAAGTAATAGGAAACTTGAGCAGACTGATTACCAGCAAAGAAATTGTATCAGTACTCAAAAAACTTCCAACAAACAAAAGTCCAGGACCAGATGTCTTCACAGGTGAATTTTACCAAACATTTAAAGAAGAGTTAATACCTATTCTTGTCAAACTATTCCAAAAACCACAGGACGAAGGAAAACTTCCAAATTCATTCTATAAGGCTAGCATTACCCTGATACCAAAACCAGATAAAGACACCACAAAAAAAAAGAGAGAACTACAGGCCAATATCTCTGATGAACATAAATGCAAAAATCCCCAACAAAATATTGGCAAACCAAATCCAACAATACGTTAAAAAAAATCATTCACCATGATCAAGTGGGATTTATTCCTGAGTTGCAAGGGTGGTTCAGCATTCACAAATCAATCAACATGATACATCACATCAATAAGAGAAAGGATAAGAACCATATGATCATTTCAACAGATGCAAAAAAAAAAAAAAAGCATTTCACAAAGTATACCCATTAATGATAAAAATCCTCAACAAAGTAGGTTTAGAGGGAACATACCTCTAATAAAGGCCATGTATGAAAAATCCACAGTTAACATCATACTCAATGGGGAAAAACTGAGAGCCTTTCCCCTAAGGTTGGGAACAAGACAAGAATATCCACTCTCACCACTTCTAGTCAACATAGTAGTGGAAGTCCTAGCCATAGCAATCACACAACAAAAAGAAATAAAAGGCATCCAAATTAGTAAGGAAGAAGTCAAACTCACTATTTGCAGAAGACGTGATCCTATATATATAAAACCCTAAAGACTCCACTAAGAAACTACTAGAATAAACAAATTCAGTAAAGTCGCAAGATACAAAATCAATGTACAGAAATCTGTTATATTTCTATACACCAATGGTGAAGCAGCAGAAAGTGAAATTAAGAAAACAATCCCATTTACCATTAATAATTGATTATACCCAAATAATAAGATACCTAAGAATAAATCTAACCAAAGAAGTGAAAGACCTGTACTCTGAAAACTATAGAACACTGATGAAAGAAATTAAAGATGACACAAAGAAATGGAAAGACTTTCCATGCTCATGGATTAGAAGAACAAATATTGTTAAAATGTCTATGCTACCCAAAGCAATCTACACATTTAGTGCAATCCCTATCAAAATACCAACAGCATTTTTCTTAAAACTAGAACAAGCAATCCTAAAATTTGTATGGAACTACAAAAGACCCAAATAGCCGAACCAATCTTGAAAAACAAAAGCAAAGCTGGAGGCATCACAATTCCAGACCTCAAGTTATATTATAAGGTTATAGTAATCAAAACAGTATGGCACTGACACAAAAATAGACACATAGATCAATAGAACAGAATAGAAAAACCAGAAATAAAACCACTATTATATGCTCAATCTTTGACAAAGCAAGAAAGAATATCGAATGGGAAAAAAGTCTCTTCAGCAAATGGTTTTGGGAATACTGGACAGCAACATGCAAAAGAATGAAACTGGACCACTTTCTTACAACACACATAAAAATAAATTCAAAATGGATAAAAGACCTAAATGTGAGACCCTGAAACCATAAAAATTCTTAAAGAGAGCACAGGCGGCAATCTGTCTAACATCAGCCATAGCAACTTTTTCTAGGTAGGTCCCCTGAGGCAAGGGAAACAAAAGCAAAAATAAACTATTAGGACTACCTCAAAATAAAAAGCTTCTGCACACTGAAGGAAACAGCAAAACTAAAAGGCAACCTACTGAATGGGAGAAGATATTTGCAAATGACATATCCAATAAAAGGTTAGTATCCAAAATATATAAAAAACTGTTACAACTCAGGGCACCTGAGTTCTGTTAATCTGCCTTTGGTTCGGGTCATGATCCCAAGGTTCTGGGAACTAGCCCCGCATCCCTGCTCAGTGGGGTGCATGCTTCTCCCTCTTCCTCTGCCCCTCCCCACTGCACTTGTGTGTGCACTCTCTCCTCTTTCTTTCCCTCTCTCCTACTCTCTCTCAAATAAATAAAATCTTTAAAAAAAGAAAAATTACAAAAAAGAACTGATACAACTCAACACCTAAAACACAAATAATCCAATTAAAAAATGGACAGAAGACATGAACAAACATTTCTCCAAAGAAGACATCCAGATGGCCAAGAGACCCATGAAAAGATGCTCAACATCACTGATCATCAGGCAAATGCAAATCAAAACTACAATGATGTATCACTTCACACCTATGGCTAAAACTGAAAACACAAGAAACAACAAGTGTTGGCAAAGATGTGGAGAAAAAGGGACCCTCTTGCACTGTTAGTGGGAATGCAAACTGGTGCAGGCACTGTGAAAAATAGTATGGGGATTCCTTAAAACATTAAAAATAGAACTTTCCTACAATCCAGTAATCACACCACTGGATATTTACCCCCAAAATACAAAAACACTAATTCAAAAGGATATATGCATCCTTATGTTTATAGAGGTATTATTCACAATAGCCAAATTATGGAAGCAGCCCAATGTCCATCAATGGATGTATGGATAAAGAAGATGTGTTATATATACACAGTGGAATATTATTTAGCTATAAAAAAGAATGAAATCTTGCCATTTGTAGTGACATGGATGGAGCTGGAGAGTATTACGCTAAGCAAAATAAGTCAGTCAGAGAAAGACAATTACAACACGATTTCACTCATATGTAGAACTTAAGAAACAAAACAAAGGAGCAAAGGGGGAAAGAGAGAGAGAAAGAAACAAACCAAGAAAAAGACTCTTAACCATAGAGAGCAAACTGATGTTACCAGAGGGGAGCTGGGTGGCAGGATGGGTGAAATAGGTGATGGGGGTTAAGGAGTGCACTTGTCATGATGAGCACTGGGTGACTAAAATAAAAATGTTCAATAAATAAACTTTCAATAAATAAATTAATAAAATAAAATTAAAAGTTTCACAATCCAAATGCCAATATCTTAAGGATAAAACACTGGAAGCATTTCCTTTAAAGTGAGTACTAAAACAAGAATTCCCCCTACAATCAGAATTATGAACATTTTCTAGAAATGCTATCAATAAAATATGAAAAATTAATTAGAAATATAACTATTAGAAAGGATACACAATTATAATTCTTATTAATTATATGTTTGTCTTCTTAGAAATGCCAACATAATCAATCAACTGAAAATCTAAGAGAGTAAATGGCTGTATAAAAAAAATAAATATACAAAATCAACAGCCTTCCCAGATAACAGCAATAACCTATGAGAAAATATATTATATGAAATACTTAGAAATAATCTCACTAAGAAGTAATAAGACCTATTCAAAGAAAATTCCATGAATAAGCTGACAGATTAAAAAAAAGATTAGAATAAATGGAGAGATGTACAAAGTGTCTGGATCATAAGCATAAGGCTGATTGTCATAATGATGTCAGTTCTTCCCTAAGTTAAATCTGTAAGACAATTTCAATCAAATTGATAGAGGAGAAACTATTTTGTTGGAAAAACGAAATAAAGTAAGAACAATTCTTTCAAAGTTTATACCAAAATGAATTCCAAATGTATTCAATTTTAATTTCCTTAAAAAAAAACCTGTAAGAATATTTAAGGTAGATTATAAGATGGAATATCAATGTGCTGTCAAGACGATAAAGGACTTCTCCAGCACAAAAGCAATGGGGGAAAAAAGGAAAGTATCAATAGTTAAATACATAGTTAAAGCCTGTAATGTCATAAAAAATATTATAAAATGCAAACAGGAAAAATTTCAACAAATATGATGGATAAAATATTCATATACAAAGGACTCTTAATGAGCAAAGGACAAAAACAGATAAGCCACAAAAGATAGACGAATGGTCACTCAACATGTGAAAATAATATTCAGGCTTGGGGCACCTGGGTGGCTCAGCCGTTAAGCATCTGTCTTCAGCTCAGGTCATGATCCCAGGGTCCTGGGATTGAGCCCCGCATCTGGCTCCCTGCTCAGGGGGGAGCCCGCTTCTCCCCCTGCCTGCCTCCCCACTGCTTGTGCACTCTCTCTGACAAATAAATAAATAAAAATCTTCAAAATAATAATATTCAGGCTTACCATAATCAAAAAACTAATCAGATTATTATATTATTCTTTTTTCTATCAAACTGGCAAATGTAAAAAAATGGGAGGAAAAAGGTAATATTCAGTGCCTACGAGAGTTTTACAAGATAGTCTATCTCATGCACTGCTGGTTGGAGTATAACATGGTATAACTTCTATAAAACAACTTATCAATATGTATCAAGAACTTTTAAAATTGTTTCTGGTCTTTTACCCAAAAATTCCTTTTCCAAGAATTTGTCTTAAGGAAATGATCAGATAAATGGACAGATATTAGATACTTATGTTTAAATTAGGATGACATTATAATTTTTCCTCCAAACTAGGCTATTTTTGAGAGTTAAATAAGGCACTGTTAATAATTATTCCAGGACAACAGACATTAACAGGGAGAGTCCCAAGCAAATGGGGTCATATGGTCATAAATAGTTTAAAGCCAGTGACTGCTGCATTAGAAGCTTAATATATACAAAAAAGGGCAAAGGTTAAGTAATAGCGCATCCATATGATAGACTAGTATGTAGCTAATTAAAAATCATGTTTCAAAATGCATTTAAGTATAATGTTGTGTGTATTTTTAAAATAGGATAACAAACTATATCTAGTATGATTCAAAGTAGCTAGGGGCATCTGGCTGACTCAGTGGGTAGAGCATGGGACTCTTGTTCTTGGCATTGTGAGTTCTAGCCATTGGGTGTAGAGATTACTTAAAAATANGTCAAAAAAACTAAGAGACAGCCCACGGAATGGGAGAATATATTTGCAAAGGACACCACAGATAAAGGACTGGTATCCAAGATCTACAAAGAACTTCTCAAACTCAATACACGAGAAACAAATAAACAAATCATAAAATGGGCAGAAGATATGAACAGACACTTTTCCAATGAAGACATACAAATGGCTAACAGACACATGAAAAAATGTTCAAAATCATTAGCCATCAGGGAAATTCAAATCAAAACCACACTGAGATACCACCTTACGCCAGTTAGAATGGCAAAGATAGACAAGGCAAGAAACAACAATTGTTGGAGAGGATGTGGAGAAAGGGGATCCCTCCTACATTGTTGGTGGGAATGCAAGTTGGTACAGCCACTTTGTAAAACAGTGTGGAGTTCCCTTAAAAAGTTAAAAATTGAACTACCCTATGACCCAGCCATTGCACTACTGGGTGTTTACCCCAAAGATACAGACGTAGTAAAGAGAAGGGCCATATGCACCCCAATGTTCATAGCTGCATTGTCCANTGTTCATAGCAGCATTGTCCACAATAGCTAAATTGTGGAAGGAGCCGAGATGCCCTTCAACAGATGACTGGATTAAGAAGATGTGGTCCATATATACAATGGAATATTACTCAGCCATCAGAAAGAACGATTACCAACATTTGCAGCAACATGGACGGGACTGGAGGAGATTATGCTAAGTGAAATAAGTCAAGCAGAGAAAGACAATCATCATACGGTTACACTCATTTATGGAACATAAGAAACAGCAGGGAGATCGGTAGGAGGAAGGGATAAAGAAAAGGGGGGTAATCAGAAGGGGGAATGAAACATGAGAGACTATGGACTGTGAGA
>NC_048238.1:87540217-87545649 GCF_002007445.2 Ailuropoda melanoleuca | reverse complement strand
ATAAAATAAAATCTTTAAAATAAAAAACGTAGTTTAGTTCTTGGGGCACCTGGCTGGCTCAGTCTGAAGCGTGTGTGTGGCTCTTGGTCTCGGGGTCATGAGTTCAAACCCCACGTTGAGTGTAGAGATCACTTAAATAAAAACTTTTTTTAAAGTGGCTAAACACCTTTATGGTGTAGAGCGTAAACATTCCTTGATTGCCTGTCCAACATCTAACCCCCCTTGTCCCCTTCCTGAAAGCATCCCCATTTCCCTCCCTCCTTTTAGCGGTGTCTGTCTATGGATGGGCAGGTATCAAGCCGAAGGCAAGAACCCACAGCAATCATCTGGCCACGGTTATTAGTTTCTACTGGTCCAGTCAGAGGAGAACTTAGGACTTTCATTCAAAGCTTGCTGTGAGTCCCCAGAAGCTATGCTCCTTTTCCCTCAAGATCTGAACCTCGAGGGAAGCTGGCACCTTGAAGAGAGCAGCCAAGAGACTTTGAGAGAAATGTAACTGGAATCTGATCACACAGTGCTATAAGCCTTCATTACGTCTAGACTTTTCAATTAAGAGGAACCAAAAAATTTATTTTTTTAAGCCAGTTTTCAGTGGTGTTTCTGTTACTTGCCACAAAAAAATCCAAAATGATATAGATACGTTAGAGTACTCTTCAACCTGAACTGCACACTAAACTCACCTAGGGATCTTCTGAAAATGCCTGTACCTCGATCTCACACCCAGATATTGCTGCAAATGTCCTGGGTATGGGATCCTGGGATTGGTATTTTTTTTTAAAACCTTCCCCTGGTGATTTAATATGCAGTGAAGGTCAAAGACTATGAATATATTATCAATATATGCGTTAGGTATATACAAAAGGTTGAAAGAAAAATACATCAAAAAGTTAAGAAGGATAATTCCTGGGTATTGAGACTGCAGATCCCAGGATGCTGGGATCGAGTCCCACCCCAGTCTCCCTGCTCCACAGGGAGTCTGCTTCTCCTTCTCCCTCTGCCCCTGCTCATGTGCTCTCTCTCTCACTCACTCCATCTCTCAAATAAATAAATAAAATCTAAAAAAAGAAAGAAAGAAAAAAAAGAATATACAATCTGTGTGTGGCATCTCTGTGGGCAGGTTTTACCTATGGTATTTGTATAAATAAATATTTAATATAACAGGATTTTTAGTATATGCAATTGTCATAAAAGTAATAATTCTCTTTATATCTAACTCCAAAACACAAATGTTTTTATTAATATCTAATTTATTCCAGGATTTATTTGCAAAATAATAATTTGTTTAGAGAATATAGAAAATTTATATGCATATTATAGATCTACAAATAACTTATAAAATGTATATTTTATAAATCTAGATTTTTTCTTAATTTTATAAATTTGTAATTTTTATAAGCGATTTATAATATTATGAACAGAATTTGTTTATAAAGTATTAATTTTGTAAATATAAATATACTTCACAATATAGATAAATACTTATTTATAGGATACACTTCTGAATATGCTTTCTAAAATTATTTTACCAACAGTTACTAGAAGAGGAACAAAGGAGGTGTTTTGAGGCGTTTCTTTCCGGATCCTGGTTTCCCGTTTTGATCGCCAGAAATCAAAGGTCACTAGGGAAAGAAGAGCTTCGTCATTGTGTAGGCTTCAGAGAAGGGCACGCCTGATAAGCTCACCACTGTTTTAAAGCCCTCGGAACTAGACGCACTGTAGGAACTCACGAAACAACAGGTGAGTGGGGAACTGAGACACCTGGTACTACATTAAACGGCTCTGTTCTTTCCACGTCTAAGAGTTGAGCCTCTTGGAATTTGCAGTAACAGAAATCAGTACCAGCACATATAAAGCAGGATCATATATCACCACTTCTCCACAATTTTGAAGCTCATTAACAAATATATTGTCCAAATGATCAAGTGATTATCTTTGTGGTACATCCANNACATAACATAACATAACATAACATAACATAACATAACATAACATAACATAACATAAAATAAAATCTTTAAAATAAAAAACGTAGTTTAGTTCTTGGGGCACCTGGCTGGCTCAGTCTGAAGCGTGTGTGTGGCTCTTGGTCTCGGGGTCATGAGTTCAAACCCCACGTTGAGTGTAGAGATCACTTAAATAAAAACTTTTTTTAAAGTGGCTAAACACCTTTATGGTGTAGAGCGTAAACATTCCTTGATTGCCTGTCCAACATCTAACCCCCCTTGTCCCCTTCCTGAAAGCATCCCCATTTCCCTCCCTCCTTTTAGCGGTGTCTGTCTATGGATGGGCAGGTATCAAGCCGAAGGCAAGAACCCACAGCAATCATCTGGCCACGGTTATTAGTTTCTACTGGTCCAGTCAGAGGAGAACTTAGGACTTTCATTCAAAGCTTGCTGTGAGTCCCCAGAAGCTATGCTCCTTTTCCCTCAAGATCTGAACCTCGAGGGAAGCTGGCACCTTGAAGAGAGCAGCCAAGAAACTTTGAGAGAAATGTAACTGGAATCTGATCACACAGTGCTATAAGCCTTCATTACGTCTAGACTTTTCAATTAAGAGGAACCAAAAAATTTATTTTTTTAATCCAGTTTTCAGTGGTGTTTCTGTTACTTGCCACAAAAAAATCCAAAATGATATAGATACGTTAGAGTACTCTTCAACCTGAACTGCACACTAAACTCACCTAGGGATCTTCTGAAAATGCCTGTACCTCGATCTCACACCCAGATATTGCTGCAAATGTCCTGGGTATGGGATCCTGGGATTGGTATTTTTTTTTAAAACCTTCCCCTGGTGATTTAATATGCAGTGAAGGTCAAAGACTATGAATATATTATCAATATATGCGTTAGGTATATACAAAAGGTTGAAAGAAAAATACATCAAAAAGTTAAGAAGGATAATTCCTGGGTATTGAGACTGCAGATCCCAGGATGCTGGGATCGAGTCCCACCCCAGTCTCCCTGCTCCACAGGGAGTCTGCTTCTCCTTCTCCCTCTGCCCCTGCTCATGTGCTCTCTCTCTCACTCACTCCATCTCTCAAATAAATAAATAAAATCTAAAAAAAGAAAGAAAGAAAAAAAAGAATATACAATCTGTGTGTGGCATCTCTGTGGGCAGGTTTTACCTATGGTATTTGTATAAATAAATATTTAATATAACAGGATTTTTAGTATATGCAATTGTCATAAAAGTAATAATTCTCTTTATATCTAACTCCAAAACACAAATGTTTTTATTAATATCTAATTTATTCCAGGATTTATTTGCAAAATAATAATTTGTTTAGAGAATATAGAAAATTTATATGCATATTATAGATCTACAAATAACTTATAAAATGTATATTTTATAAATCTAGATTTTTTCTTAATTTTATAAATTTGTAATTTTTATAAGCGATTTATAATATTATGAACAGAATTTGTTTATAAAGTATTAATTTTGTAAATATAAATATACTTCACAATATAGATAAATACTTATTTATAGGATACACTTCTGAATATGCTTTCTAAAATTATTTTACCAACAGTTACTAGAAGAGGAACAAAGGAGGTGTTTTGAGGCGTTTCTTTCCGGATCCTGGTTTCCCGTTTTGATCGCCAGAAATCAAAGGTCACTAGGGAAAGAAGAGCTTCGTCATTGTGTAGGCTTCAGAGAAGGGCACGCCTGATAAGCTCACCACTGTTTTAAAGCCCTCGGAACTAGACGCACTGTAGGAACTCACGAAACAACAGGTGAGTGGGGAACTGAGACACCTGGTACTACATTAAACGGCTCTGTTCTTTCCACGTCTAAGAGTTGAGCCTCTTGGAATTTGCAGTAACAGAAATCAGTACCAGCACATATAAAGCAGGATCATATATCACCACTTCTCCACAATTTTGAAGCTCATTAACAAATATATTGTCCAAATGATCAAGTGATTATCTTTGTGGTACATCCACAGAATAGTCAAACCTATTCTGATAGCATGTCAACAAAGTGTCAGGCCCTGTGAGGGATACTTGGAATTATTTAAACCATTCTGTTCAGTTGGCTGGGGTTTTTTCCTATAAGATTTTTTTTTTAACTTGACCATCAACATTTGCTATTTCTGAAGGCTCCTCCTGGTTCATCAGACCATGTCAGCAGCACAGGTGCTTGACTTACTGCGTATTTATTCAATATAATCAACGATTATCAAGTCATTTCAATGCGAGGTATGGGGAAGGACACCTAGGATAAAGCCCGTCCTTACTCCATTTCCAATTATAATTTAAACTGGCAACGTGTTTTTACCAACTCTGATTCTTACAGAACTCTTTTTTTTTTCAAGAAATTTAAAATAGCCATAAGACTTCAGAAGATAATATACTAAATACACATATTTTCATCATACAGAACTAAGGATTGTTCCAGTTTTTACACACACACACGAACAGAATGTTGCACTGCAGCCAGCTCACATTTATTCTCAAAAGCTGTTTGTTAAATTTTCGGTAATTTCGAGAACTGATTGCTAAACTTTTGCTAGCTTGAAATTGGCCAGGGTGGGAGTATCATTCCATGGAAATCCACCAATGCTGTAAATCAGGGGTTTTTTAATTCCTGGAGAGCTAGTTGTTAAACATTTATCAGCACACTACTGCTCATACATAAAAGAGAGAAAAGTTTACAGGTAAATTTAGCTCATCTTGGACCCACACTCGCAATCCCATTATCCTTCCCCCTCCTCAGAGGCAATCGCCATCATAAATTTGGAGTGCATTATTCCAGAAAATAGTCTATATTTTAGATGTATTCACATGCATCCATGAACAACAGAGTGTAGTTTGGGTGTATTTTAAAATGTGCTGGGGCGCCTGGGTGGCTCAGTCATTAAGCATCTGCCTTCAGCTCAGGTCCTGATCCCAGGGTCCTGGGACCAAGTCCCACATCAGGCTCCCTGCTCAGCAAGGAGTCTGCTTCTCTCTCTGCCCCTCCCCCTGCTCGTGCTCTTGCGCTCTCTCTCTCTCTCAAATAGTCCTTTTAAAAATGTACATATACTGCAACTTGCATTTTTTGTTGCAAATGGATCTAGATAATTCTTTTTTTCTGCTATTTAGAAGACTATCATCTGAGCATGCCTTATGTTATCCAAACATGCTTCTGTTCGTGGACACCTAGGTTGTTTCCAATGTTTTGCCATTAGAAATGATGCTAGACTTATTTCACTTAGCATTATGTGAAATAAGTCAAGCAGAGAAAGACAATTATCATATGATTTCTCTCATCTATGGAACATAAGAACTAGGAGGATCGGTAGGGGAAGAAAGGGATAAAGAAAAGGGGGGTAATCAGAAGGGGGAATGAAACATGAGAGACTATGGACTATGAGAAACAAACTGAAGACTTCAGAGGGGAGGGGGTGGGGGAATGGGATAGACTGGTGATGGGTAGTAAGGAGGGCA
>NC_048238.1:87453291-87538090 GCF_002007445.2 Ailuropoda melanoleuca | reverse complement strand
TAAACACAAGGGGGAATGGACCATGAGAGACTATGGACTCTGGGAAACAAACTGAGGGCTTCAGAGGGGAAGGGGGTGGGGGACTGGGATAGGCCAGTGATGCGTATTAAGGAGGGCATGTGTTGCATGGAGCACTGGGTGTTATACACAAATAATGAATCATGGAACACTACATCAAAAACTAAGGATGTACTGTATGGTCACTAACATAACATAATAAAAAATTATTATTAAAAAAAGAATTATATAGCCTGAGCTTTAAAAATCAAAGCAAAGGTCTTCATTTCCTTATGAAGGCTCCTGTGTTATATAAAACTTATATTAAATAAATCTGCATGCTTTTTTTCCTGTTTTAAAAAAAAAGAAAGTGAAATAAAGACATTTAAAGATTAAAAAAAAAGAGAGAGAAGGGTTTTTTTCTGCCTTTGTAGCCCCAGCACCTAGCAGAAGGCCATCAAGTCATTGCTAAAAAGAAGTGTGTTGAATAAATGAGTAAGTGAGTGAATACAGTTAAGACAGGGGCCGCTATATTGAGGGTCAAAGAATGTTTCATATATTCACCCAACACCAAGCCTCTAGCACTTGCTAGGGACCTGCTAGTGATAAGGAAGCTCCCCTCACCAAATTCCCAACCAGTTGGAGAAGACAGACTCATAGCTGCCCAGCACAGTCCACCGACCTGAGTGTCCTGCTGGAGAGAAGCAGAGTGGTGGGAACATGCAGAGGAGGCACATGTATTCCAGCCAGCAAGTGGGAAGGAGTTTGGAAAGATATCTCTCTTGAAGATGGAGATAAGCCAAGAAGAGATGATTATTTAATAATCAGCCCCTTACTTAAAGTGTAAATGAAATCCTCCCCAGCAATCCCAGGGGCTGCTCTTTGGCTTTCTTAGAAGCCGTCCATAAATGAGTTTGACCACGTGTTCTTTTTCCTGGGTTCAGGTTACAGTAGTACCTATCCGTTAATTCCCCGTGTGTGCCCAGCCATGCACCTCAGCTTTGCCCTTTGGATAACAGAAGAAACACAAGGGTCACCCACTTCCCATCCCCTACTCACTCTACTCAACACTCACTCCTTCTGGCTACAAAATGCTTCCCATCTCCACTTTTATTCTCATCCTCACCCCCAAACCTAGACTCTCCACCAACCTTCTGTAGCCCCTTCCTGCCACCAGGCTGAAATAAACACAGTTGCCCCACTACAATCTGTTCCCGTTCAGTGTTTTCTTGGTGTCAAGTATGTACTAGGCACTGGCTATGCCCTGATAACTGAAGAATGAGTAGGAGCCAGCCATCAGGAATCTCGGTGCAGGGGGGATGAATCTCAGGGAAGAGTTTTCCAAGCAGAGAAAATAGCTAGTGCCGAATCCTCATGGTGAGATAAAGTCTGGAATGCTCTAGAAACTGATAGAAAGCCAGAGAGACAAGAGCATAGTGAGTGAAGATAGAGTAGTACAAGATGAAGCTATAGAGATGGGCAAGAGAAAGCCACTGGAAGGTTTAAAGTAAAGAAATGATAGGTTTTCTACTCGTGTTTTTTTTTTTTTTTTTTTAGCTTCTATGGCATCTGCCAGCTCTCACCGTAAAGGTGGGCTTGAATAAAGTGTGTAGTCCAGCCCTTGAGAAGGATCTATACCCTTAGGGAGGGTCTGTGCACAGTGGGGATTTCCAGGAGAAGTCCACAGAGAATAAAGTTCTGGGGTGTTGTCGAAGGAAGACCACAGTCCAAGGAAAGCAGTGTAAGAAAGCAGAAGACTGGGAGAGCAAGGAACAGGCTGCTCAGGCTCTATCACCACCCCTTTCTGGCCCCGGTCCATCAGCTCTTCCTGAAGCACATTGCAAAGCTTTTTTCAGTCTCTGTCCCCAGAGTAATCAGCATCCAGGCATCAAGAGCCAGACTGGGCCAAAATGACATACACAGCTTGGAGCAAGCACAGATTTATTTGTGAGTTGCTGTCTGGGACTCAGGTATGTGCACCTGCACGGGAACACTCCTCACTCCCAGGGCAAGAGACAGCCTGCACATCTCCAGTTAGGAGGCATTTCAATGGAGTATTGCATCATTGACACAGCCTCCTGGGTCCTTTTTCTATTATTCAAACATCTGTTTCCTCTCTTCTCCCCTTGCCTCCTTCTGGGGTCCAGAAGCCCTCTTTTGCACATGGTTCCTCTCCTGAAAAATCATTTTTACTTATTTTTCTGGAACTAGAGAAGAGTTGGAAGGTCTGACCCTTTCCCTTCCGGGCTCTGCCTCTCAACGGTTAAGGCCTCTGACACCACAAAGGTGTTGGAAACAGAGGGAGCTTCTCTTCTCTCAGGGACAAGAAACCCTGTCAGAATTTGGCTTATGATTCTACTGTGCTCACAACGCCTGCTGTTTGCTTGAACACAGGTTCCTAGCTCAGGGCCTGATTTCCTGATCTCTGGTCTGTTTAGAGATACAAGAGCATATGTCACTGGTGGCCATGTTTTGTAGCCAGCTGAACTCTCCAGTAGACCAGGACAGGCCCAGCAGCAAGGTGGAGTGCCCCAGATTGAACAGCCCTCTTCTCAAAAGGAACCTGTGTATGGACACCTGGGTAGCGTCTGACTTCTGCTCAGGTTGTGAGCCCCTGCTCAGCGGGTAGCCTGCTTGTCCCTCTCCTCCCCACTCGTGCTCTCTCTCGCTGGCTATCTCTGTCTCTCTTTCTCAAATAAATAAATAAAATCTTAAAAAAAAAAAAAAAGAGCCGGTGCTTTGCTGTGAGGAGCTGTGCCAGAAACCTCTCTGAGACCTCCTCCTCAGAACTGAAAAAAGACAAAACCAATCACTGGGGGTTTATTCCTAGCAGACATCTGTCCCTGGAATAANACCATGAGAGACTATGGACTCTGGGAAACAAACTGAGGGCTTCAGAGGGGAAGGGGGTGGGGGACTGGGATAGGCCAGTGATGCGTATTAAGGAGGGCATGTGTTGCATGGAGCACTGGGTGTTATACACAAATAATGAATCATGGAACACTACATCAAAAACTAAGGATGTACTGTATGGTCACTAACATAACATAATAAAAAATTATTATTAAAAAAAGAATTATATAGCCTGAGCTTTAAAAATCAAAGCAAAGGTCTTCATTTCCTTATGAAGGCTCCTGTGTTATATAAAACTTATATTAAATAAATCTGCATGCTTTTTTTCCTGTTTTAAAAAAAAAGAAAGTGAAATAAAGACATTTAAAGATTAAAAAAAAAGAGAGAGAAGGGTTTTTTTCTGCCTTTGTAGCCCCAGCACCTAGCAGAAGGCCATCAAGTCATTGCTAAAAAGAAGTGTGTTGAATAAATGAGTAAGTGAGTGAATACAGTTAAGACAGGGGCCGCTATATTGAGGGTCAAAGAATGTTTCATATATTCACCCAACACCAAGCCTCTAGCACTTGCTAGGGACCTGCTAGTGATAAGGAAGCTCCCCTCACCAAATTCCCAACCAGTTGGAGAAGACAGACTCATAGCTGCCCAGCACAGTCCACCGACCTGAGTGTCCTGCTGGAGAGAAGCAGAGTGGTGGGAACATGCAGAGGAGGCACATGTATTCCAGCCAGCAAGTGGGAAGGAGTTTGGAAAGATATCTCTCTTGAAGATGGAGATAAGCCAAGAAGAGATGATTATTTAATAATCAGCCCCTTACTTAAAGTGTAAATGAAATCCTCCCCAGCAATCCCAGGGGCTGCTCTTTGGCTTTCTTAGAAGCCGTCCATAAATGAGTTTGACCACGTGTTCTTTTTCCTGGGTTCAGGTTACAGTAGTACCTATCCGTTAATTCCCCGTGTGTGCCCAGCCATGCACCTCAGCTTTGCCCTTTGGATAACAGAAGAAACACAAGGGTCACCCACTTCCCATCCCCTACTCACTCTACTCAACACTCACTCCTTCTGGCTACAAAATGCTTCCCATCTCCACTTTTATTCTCATCCTCACCCCCAAACCTAGACTCTCCACCAACCTTCTGTAGCCCCTTCCTGCCACCAGGCTGAAATAAACACAGTTGCCCCACTACAATCTGTTCCCGTTCAGTGTTTTCTTGGTGTCAAGTATGTACTAGGCACTGGCTATGCCCTGATAACTGAAGAATGAGTAGGAGCCAGCCATCAGGAATCTCGGTGCAGGGGGGATGAATCTCAGGGAAGAGTTTTCCAAGCAGAGAAAATAGCTAGTGCCGAATCCTCATGGTGAGATAAAGTCTGGAATGCTCTAGAAACTGATAGAAAGCCAGAGAGACAAGAGCATAGTGAGTGAAGATAGAGTAGTACAAGATGAAGCTATAGAGATGGGCAAGAGAAAGCCACTGGAAGGTTTAAAGTAAAGAAATGATAGGTTTTCTACTCGTGTTTTTTTTTTTTTTTTTTAGCTTCTATGGCATCTGCCAGCTCTCACCGTAAAGGTGGGCTTGAATAAAGTGTGTAGTCCAGCCCTTGAGAAGGATCTATACCCTTAGGGAGGGTCTGTGCACAGTGGGGATTTCCAGGAGAAGTCCACAGAGAATAAAGTTCTGGGGTGTTGTCGAAGGAAGACCACAGTCCAAGGAAAGCAGTGTAAGAAAGCAGAAGACTGGGAGAGCAAGGAACAGGCTGCTCAGGCTCTATCACCACCCCTTTCTGGCCCCGGTCCATCAGCTCTTCCTGAAGCACATTGCAAAGCTTTTTTCAGTCTCTGTCCCCAGAGTAATCAGCATCCAGGCATCAAGAGCCAGACTGGGCCAAAATGACATACACAGCTTGGAGCAAGCACAGATTTATTTGTGAGTTGCTGTCTGGGACTCAGGTATGTGCACCTGCACGGGAACACTCCTCACTCCCAGGGCAAGAGACAGCCTGCACATCTCCAGTTAGGAGGCATTTCAATGGAGTATTGCATCATTGACACAGCCTCCTGGGTCCTTTTTCTATTATTCAAACATCTGTTTCCTCTCTTCTCCCCTTGCCTCCTTCTGGGGTCCAGAAGCCCTCTTTTGCACATGGTTCCTCTCCTGAAAAATCATTTTTACTTATTTTTCTGGAACTAGAGAAGAGTTGGAAGGTCTGACCCTTTCCCTTCCGGGCTCTGCCTCTCAATGGTTAAGGCCTCTGACACCACAAAGGCGTTGGAAACAGAGGGAGCTTCTCTTCTCTCAGGGACAAGAAACCCTGTCAGAATTTGGCTTATGATTCTACTGTGCTCACAACGCCTGCTGTTTGCTTGAACACAGGTTCCTAGCTCAGGGCCTGATTTCCTGATCTCTGGTCTGTTTAGAGATACAAGAGCATATGTCACTGGTGGCCATGTTTTGTAGCCAGCTGAACTCTCCAGTAGACCAGGACAGGCCCAGCAGCAAGGTGGAGTGCCCCAGATTGAACAGCCCTCTTCTCAAAAGGAACCTGTGTATGGACACCTGGGTAGCGTCTGACTTCTGCTCAGGTTGTGAGCCCCTGCTCAGCGGGTAGCCTGCTTGTCCCTCTCCTCCCCACTCGTGCTCTCTCTCGCTGGCTATCTCTGTCTCTCTTTCTCAAATAAATAAATAAAATCTTAAAAAAAAAAAAGAGCCGGTGCTTTGCTGTGAGGAGCTGTGCCAGAAACCTCTCTGAGACCTCCTCCTCAGAACTGAAAAAAGACAAAACCAATCACTGGGGGTTTATTCCTAGCAGACATCTGTCCCTGGAATAACAAAGCTCACACTACTTACCAATGAAATGTGATGTTCAATTCAAACAATAAAAGATGTTTATCTATATTCAATTTTAGATCTCCTTACATAGATGGAATTATATTTCATCAGGTGATTTTTTTTAAGTCTGTACAAAGCTCCCTCCAACTCAGGATCTGATATGAAGCCAATACTTTTCCATACTACTTGGGAAAAAAAAGAAAGAGGAAGCCTGAGGGACAGCAGTGGGTCAAGTATGCATTTGTGTGTGATTCTATATATCTAAAATTCTACCTCACCTCTCCCTCTAACCACTCAATCTGCTGGGAAGACAGATGGCACCAGAAGGAGAAAAATATAACTCCATCCTCAAAGCGTAAAGCACCCATTTGCCTTTCTCTTTCTTACTTATATAAAATAACGTGGTCTAGTACTAATGGAAATGCTACCTGTACCCCAAAGCCTTCTTTTTTCCATAAAGAGCTGAAAAGTCACCTAAATTCCCGGCATAAAATTTGAGATCATGCAAAACACGTTTCATGTCAAAGCGCCTTCAATGTGGGAGACAAAGGTAAAAGAAAGAATTAAATTTCCTTACTTCTCACAGTCTGTTGACAAGTCCTTGAAATAGGTAGAATGACCTTCCTCTGGGAGCTCAACTGCCTCGATGTTAACACTTTAGCTAAGGCCAAAAGACAATCTTAGCCTGACCCACCAGGATCCTGTCAATCTTCTTTAACACATAAAAATTCCTGGGGTGTCTAGGTGGCTCAGTCAGTTAAGCACCTCACTTTGGCTCAGCTCATAATCTCGGGGTCTTGGGATTGAGCCCCGTGTCGGGTTCCCCACTCAGCAGGGAGTCTGCTTGTCCCTCTGCTCCTCCCCCCACTCATATGCGTGCGCACGCATACCCCCCCCCCTCTTTCTTGAATAAATAAAGAAAATCTTTTTTAAAAAAAACATAGAAATTCCTTTGGAAGCTCCTTTTTTCTCTAGCCACCCCACACAAGATACATGTTAGGAATCATCCTCCAAGCATATGGCCCACTGATACACATCTGAAGGGTCTCATGATTGAGTTTTTACGAAACAATAATAAATGACCTTTTCCTAACAATAGCTAGCCCTCTCAGGATCCTGGAAACCTTGTTTCCAAAAACTCCTTAGAACCTTACACTCTCCCTACACCCCCCACAACTTGAAAATATATAATCGGCCACTCCTCATGACCCCAGTGCAGCTCTTTCTGCCCATGCGTTCTGTCCCTGTGCTTTAATAAAACCACCTTATTGCGCCAAATATGTCTCAAGAATTCTTTTTTGGCCCTCAGCTCCAAACCGCAACATTTTTCGACATCACCTTCAACTCGTTTTTCTCTTCACAGGCACATTTCTTCTTGTCCCTCTATACACCCACACATTCTCATGGTTCCCTCTACGAAATGTGTCATGAAAAAAAAAAGTTATCAAGATTGTATCTTTTTTCAGCTTTATTGAGGTACAATTGACAAATAAAATTGTAAGATATTTAAAGTACACATTGTAATGATTTGATATATGGGTACATTGTGAAAGGATTTCTCCCATCCAGTTAATTCACATATCCATCACTAATATTTATATATATGTACACACACACACATTATACCTATATAAACTAATTTGTACTCTCAGCAAATTTCAATTATACTATATAATGTTATCAACTATAGTCACCATGTTATACACTAGATTCTCAGACCTTATTCATCTTATAGCTGAAAGTTTGTCCCCTTTCCCAACCTCTCCGTATTTCCCCCAGTCCCTAGTCCCTGGCAACTAACCACTTTTCTACTCTGTTCCTATAAATTTGGCATTTTTTTTAGATTCCACATATAAGTGATACATGCGGTATTTGTCATAATTCCCTCTCAGAAACATACCCTGAAAGAGGAAAGTTGTCAAGATTATATTATAAAGGAGTGGAGAGGGACAATTAAGTTTTAACCTTGAGCAACTTGGGTCTTTTCACTTGCTTCCAGGTCCCTCCCAAATCCTCACTAAAAGAGGAACAACTCAGTTCTTTGAACACCCCTCCCAGCCCCAGGGCACTGAAGCACTTCCTCATTGACTAGTCACTTCCTCATGCCTGCTCGTCCCACATGATTGTAACACTGGATGTCATCACTCAGGTCCGACCTTCAGCTGGCCTTGAAGGTGAATTTTTTCATGTACCATGACCAGAGGAATGACAGCTTCTGATTTAAACCTAAGAACTAAAAAATAGATTCTAACTTGCCCAGTGAGAGAAGAGGAGGCATCCCTGGCAGAGCCTAAAATAGCCCCTGTCTTTACAAAGGGGAGGATAGGAAAATCCAATAGGAAAGGAAGATGCCTGCTTGTGGAGACCTGAAACTAATATTTGCCACCATTTAGGGCTCCTGGGTGGCTCAGTCAGTTAAATATCCAACTCTTGATTTTGGCTCAGGTCATGATCTCAGAGTCCTGGGATTGAGCTCTGTGTCAGGCTCCACACTCAGTGGACAGAATGGACAACTGTTCATAGATCTGATCACTTTGACGCTCTTGAAACTGCAGTTATGTATAAAACATTCATGGATTTGACATACATGTACTGAGCACCTATATATCAGACAGACTCTGGCTTGTCTCAAAGTATTCACAGCCCGCGTTTCATATAAAACCATTCATTTATAGGTCTTCTACCTGAGATGCCATAAAGCTAATAAATTTGCTTCCTAAGGGTGTGAGGTTTTTGATGCTAGCTTTTTAAATTGTGGAAACACTAAGAAACTATACTACATCTNGTTACTACATCTGTAGTATATTGTGTTATTACCGTGTCAGCACAATAAGCCATCTCATTTAATTTGGCATCCCTCAACTTACGCATTCACACTTNTACTACATCTGTAGTATATCGTGTTATTACCGTGTCAGCACAATAAGCCATCTCATTTAATTTGGCATCCCTCAACTTACGCATTCACACTTCTGTGGCTTAGTGACCCAGGCCTCAGCTAATCGTGTAAGGTTCCACAATAGGCTTGATAAACCTTAAATCTCATCTTTTTAGACTGATTCTTTCATTTCTTTAAAAAGATAGAGGGGCACCTGGGTGGCTCAGTCCTTAAACGTCTGCCTTCAGCTCAGGGCGTGATCCCTCTCAGCTCAAGGCGTGATCCGCTCAGCGGGAAGCCTGCTTCTTCCTCTCCCACTCACTCCCCCTCTTTGTGTTCCCTCTCTCGCTGGCTGTCTTTCTCTCTGTCAAACAAATAAATAAAATCTTTAAAAAAAATAAATTAAATTAAAAAAATAAAAAGATAGAAAACTCATGTTCTTTCTTGCCTTCTCTTATTCTTGTCATGGTAGCTGACTTGTGTTTTGAGTTTTTGTTTGTTTGCTTGTTTAATGACAAAAGGGAGAAATTCAATGGCAAGGAAGAAGGCATATGAAATCCTGCACTATAGGGGCACCCGGCTGGCTTAGTCGGTAGAGGGTAGAGCGTGTGACTTTTGATCTCAGGGTTGTGAGTTCAAGCCCCACATTGCGGGGGTAGATTAGTTAAAAATAAAATCTTTAAAAAAAAAAACCTAAACCGTTAACACAGGACATGTCAAAACTGCCTCTCTATTCTCCACCCACTGTGCAAGACAATTACGTAAACGGGTCCCTAGGAAATGCAAAATGTCAACATCTACCACCCCCCTTTTGCCCAGCCCGTACACATTGGTTTATGATTAAGAGGAAATCTTTATTATCTTGGCTATACTTTAAGTGTTATGGCGAAGCAGGTAGTTGGTCCTATTGAGATTTATTTTACTGCTGCCATGGGAGATTTAAAATTAAATCATAATATTAAATATTTTCATAAAGGTTAGGTAGGCATGTTTGATTTCTTTATTGCTCTATTGAATGTCAGAGGCTACAGCATTCACAGAGGACTGACAGTGAAGAATGATGGTATTTATGAAACAAATGTCATTAGGTTTACCTTTGAAGAAGATGCATTCTTGACTTTACCTAGAAAATTATGCACAAATTAATTCCTATGATAAACTAGTTTTTTCCCCACTAAGATTGTTAGTGTCAACTAACAGATTCTAGATTGTCTACTTGAAAAACCATCACAACAAAATATATCTAAAACAAGGAATGAGTCCTGTTACAGGGTTCTTCTATGCTGGGCGTATATATAGGCAGGGCCACATAACCTCAGGGGCTCTTGAAGAGCTCTGGCTGGCTCACACAGCCGAGCATACTAGTGAGGCCCTCAGCAAGACAATGAAATTTTTCTTCAGGGTCCAAATCTCAAGTTTCTGTGTTCCTTTTTTTCCCCCCCAGAGGGAAAGGTGAAAGTCAGTGAGTACAGAACCCGGCCCAGTGATAGAGCCAAAGCATTCAGCAAGGCTGGTCACATGAGGTGAAAGTGGACATTCCAAGGAGGGGTCGTTCAGCTAGAGTGTGAAGCCTCAAAATGAAAGCAAATTAGGGGTAGAGTATGTGTGTGCATGTCTTTACTATAGGACTGCTCAGCATCTTTAATATCCTAAGATGAACTGTGACTGTCTAGGAAAGAAGATTATTTCGCAAACATTATTTGACCATTTATCGAAGTATATTCATATCCTGTGGGACGCTGTGGTTTCACGGAACACGGTTTAGGAAATGTTGCCACAGGTACGTACATCCAGAAGTCAGCAAGGCAAGCAAGGTATCTGATAAAGATCCTATGACATCCTTGTGAACAATATAGAGTAATGACACCTGGATAAACACCCTCTTGTAGGACTGCCAGATAAAACCCAGGATTCCAAATATTAGGTGGGACATATGTAGATTTTAAAATTATTCATTTTTTATATGAAATTCAAAAGTCAAATTTAACTAGGCATCCTGGGATTTTTGTCTGTTTGTTTCAGTTAAATCCAGCAACCCTACACTCCTGATGAGGTTCATGAGCCTTCTGACAAATGTTTTTTTCTGTCTTTACAAGATACATTTCATTCTTTTGGGTTGTTTTTTTTAAGTAGGCTCCACACCCAGCATGGAGCCTAACATTGGTCTTGAACTCACGACCCTGAGATCAAGACCTGAGCTGAGATCAGAAGTCGGACACATAACCAACTGAGCCACCCAGACACCCTGGTGCATTTCATTGTTAACCAGCAACCCATTGTTCTACTACCATGAGTCACAGTCCAGATCCTTCTCACCATTATGAATGTGGTCAACTTTTAATTTCCATTCTCTGCCCAAGTCATCACTTTTACCATATGAAAGAAAATAAAATGTTACCTGTGCTCCAAGACCTTCAAGTTTCACATCCAACTTTAGAATCACTAAAGAACCAGTTCAGTCTCTTTTGATGATATCATTTATTCCAACATGAAGCAGCAGATGTGGATAGAGGTCAATAAGCTCAACAAATCTTGGCTGAATCTGTTTTGTGGCTGTATACTCCAAGAAGGATCATTGTGGCAGTCCTGCATTGCCCTCTGCCCTCCTCATTCATTTATTGAACACAGAGTTCCCAAACACCTAGAATGCACCAGGCCCTGTGCTAAGCATTGGGTATACACAACAGCTGAACAAGATAGACATGGTCCCTGCCTGCACAGAGGTTACATTCTAGTGGGGAGAGAAGAGGGGGAAAAAATGAACAAGTAAATAAACTACATTATCTCACATAGCGGTGAGTTGCTATGAAAGACATCAGAGGAGTGGAACACAGACAGTGAGTAGGCTGGGGGGTGCTGGCTACATTAGGTGGAATGGTCAAGGTAGGCTTCTCTGAAGAAGTACTATATAAGCTGAAGAATGAAGAACTACAAGTTCAACATGCCAAGAGCCAAGGGAGGAGCAATGCAGGCAAAACATAGGCCAGAAAACAGGCCTAGAATCAGTAACAGGACCAATGCTGGCACTGCCTGATAAAAGAGTCCCCTAACCCCCAACGTAATTCTCGCCCCATTGCTCTCTTTCCACTGAAGGACAGCAACCTCAAAGGCTGAAGTGAAGGAAATAGTACCAAAAATAGGTCCTGAAAGAACAGAAAAGAAAATGGCATTTGACCTCTACTGCCATTTAATATAAGACAGAAAACACAGAGGCAATGGCTGAAGAACAGTACTTTTATCACATACGGCCTTTATTTTCAAGGAAGTTCTGGAAGTTCTCACCTCAAACCTACTGTGATCTTTCAGATTGCCTCTCCCTGGCTTGTTCCTTGGGGAAAATATGCAGCAGTGTTTTTTGGACTCAGCACACAAACCAGATGATTTGGCTCTAAGGAGAAGAATAAAAATGATTCTCAAATCATTTGGGGAACTTTCCCTCCCTAGACTGGGTAGCAAAAACAGTAACAGCGATTAGTCCTCAAATTGCTTTTAAGCTCATCTTGGTTTTGAGCTTTTTACATTTATTTTAAAAAGACTCCCAAATTACCTGCTTTCTGAGGTAACAGAATGATCAACTGTTTTCTCATAGTTTGGTGTGGTTTACTATGAAGTTGCTAAAAGTGAAGGCGGCGGCCAACTGAAAACTTGAGTGTCAAATACCACAAGTAAGAGATGCAGCCTGACTAATGTAGGTTGTTTCAGAGTGGTATTTACAAAGTGTAACACAGTGAATGTAGGCCAGATATGGAAAAGATAAACTAAGATTCTGCATGTTAATTATGTATGAAAAATGTATAAAGTTACTTTAGCTTTCAGATAAGAGGAAAAGGTGTTGTGACTGCCAAAAGGGGCTTTTAGGGAAGTTTTAAATAGAAAAGGACAGATTGGGGGCTCTTCAGAAGCCTCCCTGGGAGTTTTCCGAGAACCCTTTGGTGGCAACAGCAACTTAGTGAATTTCCCATTGTCTGACCTTCAGCCTTATGATCCCAGGAGCCTTACTTTGTCAGCATACCTAGAGTAAACTAAATTTCCAAAAGTCTCCCCATTGTTCATTCAACAGTGTTCTGTAAGAGCCTCCTATGTGCCGGACTCTGTGTTCTAGGCACTAAGATGTAATGGTGAGCAATACAGATATTGTGAGCAACAAAGCCCTTCTGATGGGTGCATTCTTTCTTTAATTAGGTCAGTACACTTACAACCTAAATACCTCTCATTTCACTGGTCCATGAGTTCACACGTTTTAGTAACCAAATCTGAGCATTTGTCCTTCTTAACCACAGAAAATCTAGTGTTTTACCAAATTCCCCTCCCTGGGAATTTTTGAGAGTCCCTAAAGGATGCTTACACATTTCTTAGACCCATCCTACTTATCCAGTATAGCAGGTATTCAGTAAATGATTATGATATGCATGAGTGAATCATGATAATTCCTTATATTTAGGTTTACAAAGCACTTCACAGTTCTTTCACCTTAATTAATCACTCAATATGCACACTGTAGAGTATGTGACACTATGGGGGATAACTCTCCCTGACTTCAAGTGGCTCAAATCACATCCATGGAAAACAAATATATATATATGACAGCTAAGAATCCAAATGAGCAATATGGCTAGTGAGAATTGCAGAAGAACTCAACAGGGCATTTAGTAGCTAGGCAATGGTAATACGAAATCCTAACATAGCAAAAGGAAAAGATGAGTTGGGATTGTACGCCGTGCTTAGAGCCCAACAGTAAGACCCATCTGGCTGGACAGAAGGCATGTAAGGAAACAGATTTGGATAGGTCAGATGGAATCAGGTTAAATGCCAGGCCTTCAGTGCCAGGTTCAAAATGGGGATTAAGGAATGCACTTGTCCTGATGAGCACAGGGTGACGTATGGAAGTGTTGACTCACTCTATTGTAAACCTGAAACTAAAATAACACTGTATGTTAACTATACTGAAATTAAAGTTAAAAAAAAGAAGTTTGGGCTTCAGTGGCAAACAGGGAGGAGTCATTTTTTATTGGTGCTTATGTAGAGAGAAGCATAATGATATTGCTAGCATGGTCCTGTTAGGGGATGAAGGAAAGGACAGAGTCAATATTTCAAACTTCACTGATAAAGAGAAAATTGAGACTACTGATGGAAATGGGAAAATGTAACATTTCAATATATGAAAAGAGATATTGCAACATGATTTGAGGTTAGAAAAAAGTCAGAATGTCTTTCCAAAATAAGTTACGTTAGCAGGGAGAAGGAAATAAATTGGTTGAAAGTATCTAATGTGCGGTTGCAACTAGATTCCTAATAACCTTGTCCTGATAGGTCTTTCCCACTAATTATATTCAGTTCAACAAATACTAACCGAGCACCTAGTATATACTTATCTGTCAGGCACTGTGGGTATAGGAAAGAAACACAGAGCTCCTAGCAAAGTCCCAGCCATCAGGTGGTAACAATCTGGTAGATCACGCTGTCATTATTGAGTACCTGCCAAATGCTAGATTCCTTGCTAAATGCTTTCCATGAATTTACAGGAATTTAATCCTCTCAACCACCCTGAGAGATAGGTATTAGTGTCTTCATTGTGTGGATGAAGAAACTAAGATTCAAAAAATATTGGCAAAAAAATGCTAAAATTACTTGCCCTGGGTTACAGAGTCAGTAAGCAATCAGTGGAACCAGGACTCAAATTAAGGTCTGTGTGATGTCTTTGCTTTTAACTACTACTCCATTATCCAGGGCTTACATGCATAAAACAATTAAGGAACAATACCAGATCAAACCACTCAGCACTTCTCATTCCTCTTTGTGGTCTTGTGTGCTTTGTGTGACTGAAGGCAGGTTCATAAGGGGAATGAAACATGCTGTAGAGTATTATCTTGAGATAATTTTTTTGAGAACTAAAGGTGGGTCAAGCTGGAAAGAGAGAGTGCACAAAATTTCAATCCCTCCGTACTGTGATTCATTTCTCCCTGATTGTTGACCTACAGTCATTCCCCAGTGCCTTTCCAGCTCTACTCCTTCACCTTGACCTATCTTTAGACCTCCTAGATATGTAGCCTTTCAGTGGTCTACTTTGAGCCAAGATAGAACATATAATACTCATAGAAGTGGGACACAAGTGTAGCATGTCCCTTACCTAAATATCCATTCTCTCAGCCAGGCTCTTGATAAGACTCGGGGCAGATAATTCAGGGTCATATTCACTATCAAGCATCAGAAACAGGGGCGCCTGGGTGGCTCAGTCGTTAAGCATCTGCCTTCGGCTCAGGGTGTGATCCCAGGGTCCTGGGATCGAGCCCCGCATCAGGCTCCTCTGCTGGGAAGCCTTCTTCCTCTCCCACTCCCCCTGCCTGTGTTCCCTCTCTCACTGGCTGTCTCTATCTCTATCAAATAAATAAATAAATAAATATTTTTAAAAAAAGCATCAGAAGCAAGTAGATGGTCTAGTTCAGTGACCTCCAATTTTTTAAAAAAGATTTATTTATTTTAGAGAGAGGGAGACACAGATAGAGAGAATGCAAGCAGGGGGAGGGATAGAGGGAGAGAACCTCATGCAGACTCTGCATTGAGTGGGGGCCCAACAACGTGGGCTCCTTCCCACAACCCTGAGATCATGACCTGAGCCAAAACCAAGACACAGACCCTTACACAACTGAGCCACCTAGGTGGCCCAGCTTCCAAATTTTTAACCCAATCAGTTAAAGCACAGAAAAGCACATAGTCCAAATAAAGGTAAATATAAACTTAAAAATTATACATGCATACAACTACATTAATATATTGCTTACATTATGATAAAAACATATAAAAACATGAATTTTAGAAGATGAGAAAAGGTGAAATAAACAGTATTTAAAATAAGACTGTATTTTTTATTAATGGCACAAAAATAAATTTTGTCCTCACTTAAAAGTATTATTCGGCATAATTTATTAAATGAGAATAATATGACTTAACATGGTTCCTTAATTTTTTAAATATTATGATATGTCCATTTGAAGGACTGGTTTTAAATTTAGGTGAATTTGATACTAGGTTTTAATGGATACCTTGGTTGAAAAAACAGGTGACAAAGACACATAGATCCAAATAGAAGAAGTATATCATTGTCTGTGCTTAATATATCATCAAGAATGTGTTTTTCAAAATTTTATACTCCAATCATTCAAAGGTTTTGTTGTAATTTATCTGGTAAATCCCTTATATTTCCCAATGTCAATCAGTTATGCCTGCAAACCAATCAACAGGTGGATAGTTTAATAGTTTGAACAAATGGGTTCAAATTTTACTAAAAAACTTCATTTGAAAAAGTTTTAAAGAGGTTAGAGATATTTTTTCCAATTTTTAAAAATTATGCAGATAGCAGGTTTTTCTTAACTGACAAAGCAACAAAAATCACATTAAAGATAGAAGCATTTTTCGGTTTCTATTTTTTTAATTATTTTTAACTCATTGAAGTTTTTGTTTTAATTCCAGCTAGTTAACATACAGTATCCATTTTTAAAATACACTTTTTAAAACGGTACTTTTCACTCATTAAAATTCACCTTGAAGGGACAGATTAAGTCTTTTTTTTTTTAACTAATCTTCTGGGTATCATACTATTGCCAATTACTTAGCAAGTAAAAGTCAGCAAATTTGGAATACTCAATCTTCATTTAAAAGAAAAGAGGTATCTTTAAGTTCAACAACTTTTAAAATCTTTTCCTCAAGATAACTAGTGAACCCTCTGGGTGGTACAAAAGATTTCCATGGTCACTCTCCTTACAGAGGACTCAAAAAAAATTCTATTATTTGAGATACAAGCCATTACCTTCTCCCTGCACAGGTAAACCACAGTATGTTGCAATATACTAAAAGCAAAACAAGTGAGGCCGCTACTGAAAACCACTAGGAATTGTGAAACACTCATTCTTCCTTCACAGTGTTAAGGGACATATGTGACACATCTAACCCAGAGATCCAAATGAGTAGGTAGTGTCAATCGACAGATTAAACATTAGTAAGGCTTAATTTCTTTCTTTTTTTTTTTTTTGAAGTTTGTGTTATTTCTTTGTTTTAAAGATTTTATTTATTTATTTATTTATTTATCAGAGAGAGAGGGACAGAGAGCACAAGCAGGGAGAGCGGCAGGCAGAGGGAGAGGGAGAAGCAGGCTCCCCGCTGAACAAGGACCTCAGTGCAGGACTCGATCCCAGGACCCCGGGATCATGACCTGAGCCAAAGACAGACGTTTAACTGACTGAGCCACCCAGGCATCCCTCTTTCTTTTTAAAATAAAAAAATAAATGTAAACTGTAATGTTTTCCCCGCACCCAAACAGACCATCTTGCACACCCCAGGGGTCTATACATCTACCCCTTTGGAGACCACTGGCCTAGGTTACTGATTCAGTGCAAGCCATGATCTCTGAAGCCAAATGAGTAGGTGTGTAGTAGGGAGAGCATTTCATGAAGAGTTCGGAAGCTCTCACAGTGTGTCAACCAGGGGAAGGCCATCCTAGGTCTGCTCAGAAGTGGGCTGAGGGTGTAGCTAAAACAAAATAAGATCAGTGGCTAAATTTAACACTATTAAATGCTTAAAACAATATTTTCAATTCCATACTAAGAGACCTACCTGGGAATGTAATAGACATTTCTGGGAAAAGTTAATAAGCAAAAAATTTCGTATAGAATACAACACACCTGAAGCATATTCGTAATTACTAGCATTTCTAAGTCTTTCTGTAGACTTAAAGCAGTCTCCTACTTCCTACAGGCCTAACCTGTTTACCTATGAGGTAAATATAGTCTCATCTCCGCTTTCTACATGAGGAAACGGAGGCCCAGAGGGAAGACTTCACTTGCCTAAGGGTGCGTACCCACGGAGTGGCAAAGCCAAGCTTAGGATACAAATGTTGTTGCTCTTCTCTCGGCCCCCGGCCCAACATGGCACACAACAGTGCCGTCCTGGGACCAGCAGCTCAATTCTCACACAAACTATTGAATCCCACTTCAGGAATTCCTCTACTCATCTTTGGGTCCTGGCCTTCAAATCTTAAACCAAATGCCCTATCCTGGCTCCCTGACTTCCCAGACACTAATAAATCCCCTGAAAATGTGCAATTTGCTGTCTGCAATCCTCAATCCTCCAAGGACCAGGAACAACTCTGAAAATGTACTTAATGCAACATGGTGTGTTTTCAGCTACAACGTATGCTTATGCTTATTCCTCCTACCAGACCATAAAGGGCTACAAAGGGGCCTATGGTCCATGCTTCGGGAGTAGGCAATGGTTCTCTTAGTTACCCCCCGCCCAACAGCCCCTAGGACAGGGAGGCAATGCACAGAGTAGGAACTGCTGCAAAATTTTATCAACTATGACATATGTGGATAGAATTAAGGTGAAAATATTAAAATTCCTTTGGCTTTAGCACTTTGAAACTTAATGTAGCATCCTTCATAGAACTAATTTGTTCTTCAAGGCGGCTTATTAATGGAAAAGAGAAATGGAATATTCCTAAGGGAATAATTTCAGTACAGATGAAGGTCAGCTAGTCTTTCCTTTAAAAAGTGTTAATATCTCAGCATGGCACAAAGTAGCATGGGACACATTCAGCATATTTACCTGCATCATTTTCATATCTACACATGTATGTATACATATGTGTAGATTATACATATGCATGTGTATGTATATATGTATATGCATGTAAATATGTATGTATATGTATATACACACACAAATACATATATTTGAAAAATAACTTGAGAAAACCAGAGTAATTGTAATGATTAGAGAAACTATAGAGCATCACAGAAAAATATGGGTTAAACTAACAGTGCAAACCTGGACAAATTAACTCTCAGTGTCAGTTTCCTAATCTTTAAAATGGCAAGATAATAATTTCTACGTCCATTGGATTATCAGGAGGATAAAATAACTAATACTTGTAAAATCCTTGGCATACTGCCTGGCAATTAGTAAGCACTCAATAAATGTTGGCTTTTTTTTTTTTTAAATGATGATAAGCTACTACTATTGTCATTATTCTAAGAGCAAGAAGCCTAAAAACTTAAGGCACCTGGGTGGCTCAGTCGATTAAATGTCTGCCTTGGGCTCAGGTCATGATCCCAGGGTCCTGGGAACAGAGCCCCACATGGGGCTTCCTGCTCAGCAGGGAGTCTGCTTCTCCCTCTTCCTCTGTCCCCCCCCCACCCCACTCATGCTCACTCTCTCTCTCTCAAATAAAAGCTTAAAAAGAAGCCCAAAAACTCATTTCTTCTGGAGTGAATTGACAAAAGCCCACATTGTCACTACAAAAAGCTACTTCGCCTAGAGAAGACTTGAAGAGTGTGGTCCAATAGTCTGTGAAGGGATTTGATGAGAACAATGCCGGAAAGTTCTTTTCAATGTAAGTGGAATGCTGACTGAGGGGAAATGGGTAAAATTCAAGTAGGAGAGACATGGTTAGAAATAAGAAAGTTTCTTGACTTTCCAGGAAATGGAACAGGCTACTGAGAAAGCTGGTGCGATCCCCAACCCTAGATACCAACCAAAACTTACAAAACACCAATTTGTCCAGCAGAAAGCAGGTCTCAGGTCCTAAGTATTCTATTTATGAATCTCTAATACATCATATGCCAACCAGCTGTAATGGGAAATTTCCATTATCAATCTCCAGGGAAATCACACCAGAACCCTGGCTTCTGCCTTTAACAAAGCTAATTCACATGACCATAATGGTAGCGCTCTGCCCCGGCACCATAAAGATCATGATCCCCAGGTATACCTTCCCGGCACCATTATCACTTTCACCTTTAAATGTCATCTGAAGAGATTAATGGGCACATTAAATTTTCCACCTGCAAATGAGCAAATCCAATTTTTTTCAGATGACTCAAGCTGAGAAATAATCTGAATTTTCCATCCAACATTGAACTCAGAAAAGCCAACACCCACACCCACATGGGGTTTTGTTAATTTTCTTTACCCCAAACCAATCTGAAAAGTACATTTCTTTCTGAACACAAAAGGCCCAGTTGTAGAATTATCAAAGTGAGATGGGATTGTGACATAAAATTAACTATTTTATGTCAAAGAGGTATCAATGAACATGCCATTAGTTCTAGCCCTAGATTTTGAGTTCTGTGACACTCCTTCTCTGTAGGTCCAATGCTCCTTCTATATTCTGGGGATTAGATAAGCCTCTGAACTGATCTTACTTCTACATTTTAAATAGAGGACTCCAACATTTATTGAGACCCTACCCATCTTCACAGCTTCTTACAGTACATTTCCCTCAATTTGAAAAGAAAAAAGAGCTGTATGTGTTTTCCCAACTTACTGAGAGATTGGACAGGTTGCTAAAAATAGCTTGGAAAAGGGACCCAAGAGGCAATTTTGTTTTTTGAGAAGGCCAGTTTTCAGGATGCAACATGGGACAATATCTAAGGTGCAGAGTATAGAGAACACAGTCAGGAAGCTTTGCTTTTCATTTCACTTTATTTGCTTGCAAAGGGTGGTGCTTCTGGCTCTCATCACACACACTAGACAGTTCTGCTTCTAACCTGAATATCTGGGTGATTTCTAGAGAAGTGACAACCTCTCTAACGGCTAATCTCTCCATTCACGTCATGGGCTTCACACTCCTGACTTTGCCCCCACTTTCTATGGGGACTAGCTACAGGGTGTTTAAGAAAGCCCTTTGAGATGTTCAGGCCAAGGATGCCTCAGAGGATCATATTCTTTTTTTTTTAATTTTTTATTATGTTACATTAGTCACCATACAGTACATCATTAGTTTTTGATGTAGTGTTCCATGATTTGTTGTTTGCGTATAACACCCAGTGCTCCATGTAATACATGCCCTCCTTAATATTCTTGACTGATTCTTAGGAAATCTCTGTGGTCAACCTGCACATTGAGTGATATGAGAGATAAACTTAACACCTTGGAGAATAAACTAGGGCAGACACCAAACATATAACCAATGAACTGACGTGCATATGTGCGCTAAACACTGCCATTCTAATCTATATGGGGCCAGCTTTGCGCAAACATAATGACTCCCAGCATGCACACACAGATGAATGGATACACACACACATACACACACAGCCCTACTCTATCCCACGGGTCTTAGGCTTCCCTGCAGTTCTACTAAGCTAATTAGATAAACTGCTTCACAGCAAGGCTCTGATAACTATTTCCAGCTTATTGTGTTGGTGTCCCTCCCCACCCAGCTCCCTATATTTTAAAGATAGGCTCTAGAACACATAATATTTTGTTTCTTTTTTTAAGGAAAGTTCAGGCCTTGGGGCCTGCCTGTAGGGGAAGAATTTGGCAAAGGAAGATCCTTTTCCCACACCCTACAAATCACGAGGCTTGGGCAAATGCCTACACCCTCGACATAAAGCTGGCTCCAAGTCTAAACACACACATATGGTGTCCAGCTGCCTCTCACTTCAGAGTCAGAGACTTGGCCTTCCTCTTGTCTTCCCCAACCTACATTCCATCACCTCCTCATAGATCACTGATGGGAGCCATATGTTCAGAATTTACATGTACTGCATTCACAATGGAAAAATCTAGTCAGATTTCTGCAATAGATATCTGGATGTCAACTTCATTACATTTCTCCGGACATAGAGCAAAGCCATTTGGCAGTCATATGTCTCCCCACATATTACAAAAAGTAAAATAATAATTTTTTGTACTTAGGTAGACTTTCTTGACTATAGATTCTGAGGACTTTTGTAAATATTCTCACAAGCATGTGATTCCCTTTCATCTGTTTAGGCTAATATATCACTTTCAGAGGTAAAACTTAACTCTTAACATTTCTGAATACATTCCAATCTGTCCTCACACAGAAAAATATACACACATATAAGTAGTCTGTCATTCGGTTGCAGAAGCCAATATTCTAGCCCAGACAGATGCTTCCCCATCTCCTGCTCTGTGCCAGTTCAGCACTTGCTCGTACAGTGTCTTATATGGTCCTCTAATTGCTTCCGATGTATTAAGTCAATCTTGCCAACAATATCGTAACTTCCTTGAAGCCCCTCCTTACATAGCCCCAGAACCTACCACAGTAGGGAGCATACAGTAGGAACATTAGAGTGAATGGGTAAATCAAACTAATCTTAATCTATTCTCTATTAGGGAGAACATTTTAAAATAAAATCAAGGCATATGGGTGGGAGGAGAGTATGATAACATGGAGTTTTCTGGGGAGATGATTACATGAGTCTATACATGTGTTAAAATTCATAGAACTGTACACTCCCTCAAAAGACAATTTTACTGTAATTTTAAAACTTAAAAAAATTAATCAAAGCAAAGAAGTGAATAAATTTCTTTACCTCCTATTTTTTCACTAATCTTAAAACTTACTCTAACCCTTGTTTCCTATCCAGAATTGAGTAAAATGTTTCTTTCCAATCACGCTGAATTTCTTATAGAGTCAAGTTCCCCAAAACACAGTTTAGAAATCTGGCACAATCATCACATAGGTTTCAGATACCTCTGCTCTTGGATAAAGGCTATCTTCTGAATCATGCCAGATGTTACAATATCCAAGCAGAGCTAAGAAAACTGGAGTTCTAAGAAGTCTATTAAAGTGACAGAGCGTGGACTAGAAGCTATTTCAAACTCAGTGCTTTTTCGCTGTACCATGGAAGTCAAATAACCTAGGATTCTTCTATGTATATGTTTATAGCTTTCAACCAATAATAGTATATATAATAACTTGCATATAGAAATAGTATTAACTACAAACCAAAATCGGGGAGTGGGGGGAAGCAATAAAGCCAGAGGGAAGAGTAAGACAAATGTATTCAAGCCAGAGAATCCTACATGGTTAACAAAGTTGGAGCTGCAAATTTGGCACTGAACACCCTGGCAGCCAAAGCAAATGACATGTGGAAACATGATCATTTACCAGATTTGTCTGTCCATGAGGAATAAAAGCATACCAGTTCCTCAGGATAAACAAAGTTTTCCTAGTACTTAGGTCTAAAATTTCTCACGGGGGGATGACATATAGAGGACACTGAACAATAAAATGAAGTCTTCAACAACAGCCTTATAATTTATTTAATTAGTTCTGCAGGATTCTAAAAAAAAAAAAAAAACCTGTAAAAAATGTTCCTGGGTCAAACAAGTTGTGACTTAAGCAAATTAACTGCCCTCCTCTGAGACTGCTTCCCCATCTGTGAAAATTAGGTGTTGGACTAGTTGACCTCTTAATTCCCTACCAGCACCAAAATTCTTTGACCCTGTGACTTAATAAATTTTGTTTTTCCACCAACTATGTGATCCTTTCCAATCTGTTTTCATGGCGTGTACGTATGCTGGATATATCTTCAGTGGTCTAGGGCATTCATTTTCTCTTCTGTATCCTCAAACAAAGCCAACCTCAGATGTAGACATAACCAACAGTTTGCAATTGGGTATAGTTATTTGTGATAAAAAGGGTTCCTCACAGCCTCCAGACAACCCCCTCAAAAAATAAAAAACAATAAAACCTTCTCTACAGGCCTTGATGCCAGAAAGTATGCTATTCCTTGGCCAAAGAGTAGGAGAAAGGAAGAAAAAAATGTATTGACTATCCACTATGTGCTAGATACTTTTACATGGATTTTATCTCATGTATTATTTACAAGAATCCTCTGGGTTAGGTATTATTATCCCCATTAAGAAACAGGCTTGTGGTGGATTTTCTTCAGTCAACTTAGCTAAGCTGGAGCTAGGGTCTCTAGAATCCCCTTCTCTATTCCAAGTAGTTCAGATTTAGCATGGGCCATGAGAGAGATTTTTTATGAAATGTGAGGGCTAGAAGTGAAGTAGCGGCCATCATTTCCTTATACCCGGATGGTAGGAGCAGGACATCAGGGGCTAGTGCAACTTAGGCATATTGTCTACAAAACATCCTGGCTCTTGTTTTTGGCCTTTTGGCGGTCTCTGAGCCCCCCAGCAACCACTAAGCTTCCTCCTTCAGCTGCTCTGAATTGGGGGGCAACACACATAGGCCACAATTCCTCCCTTCCCATGAGATCTCCTCCTCCAGCTTCTCTGACTCAGGGACCAGGTGTGTGTTTAGCTCCATAATGAAGTATACCATCTTCTCCTGCAGGACTCTCCCATCTTTGAAATTGGAGGTTTAGAGGTTGTGAGAGATTGACATGGAGTCCAGCTTGTTCTCATGCCTTCCAGCTGGTCGTCGTAAGTTCTAGTGTGACCTTGCTCTCTCTTACTTCACTTTCATCTCTCCTGACTACATGTCCTGTTGACTTCAAGTCCAGCATCAGATGCAGAAACAGCAGTCTGATGTGAACTGTTTCATCAGCTCCCACATTTGTATAAGGTCAAATCCCCAAAATAAATCCTTTGTTTTACATACTCTTAATGGTTCTTCTCCTCTAATTCAGCACTAACTGATACAAGACTCAATGAAGTAAAATTATGTGCCCAAGGTCACAAAGCTGGGAGCAGAGTTATAAATTAAAGTAGGTTTACCTGACTCCAAAGCCCCTTCTTAATTGCTTAGGCAAGGAATTTGCTGTTACCTAAGCTCTGATGAGAACTAGCACTAATGTTCCCAGGGAGATAGTAAGTAATTGTACTCACAACTCCAAGCCCCCTTCTTGCTTTATTTCCTGCCATAGAATTTATCACCATTTAATATACTATATATGCATTGAACTACTATGTTTTATTCATTGTCAGACCACTAAAATACGAGTTCCATGAGAGCAGAAATGCATGTTTCTTTGGTTCATTGATATATCTCCCATACCTAGAAAAAAATTTTGCACATAGCAGATGCTCAATAAATATGTGTGGTAGAGTGAATGGAACTGTCATACCAGCCAACAGGGACAGCACTTTGAGGCAATAAGAAACACTAAAAGAACCCAAATTTAATCAATAAAAAATTATTATAAATTTTCTGAGTATCAATCTCTCTTAAAACAAAGTTAACGGTGAAAACAAAGTGTGTTAATAGTGTCGAGACTTATCTACATAATGACAAACCACCACTAATAATGACACAAAAACCTAAACAAATGTATTGTCCATGATAACCTGCTGTCTCTGACACTAGTTTACCTGTACAATAGAGCTACATTTGTAAATACCCCTACTTGTAAGTCAGTCATGTTGACTTCTGGCCTTTATCTCCTTAGGAAATAATGCCTAGAGGACTGTAGGAGGAAGCACAGATACCAAATTATAGACTGTCATAGCTAAAAGTACTTCAAAAATAATCTTTCATTTTATAGATGAGGAAACAGAAGCCCAGAGAGAAATGACTTACCTAAGGTCACACAGCTAGATCTGGATCTGGGTTTGCTGCTATCTAGAATCAAATCTCTACTGTGACCTCTCTAAGCAGTAAAAGGAGAAAAATAGTATCTACCTCAGAACTGACATGAGAATTAAAATGAAATAACCCATGAAAAACATTTAACACAGTGCCTGGCAAATAGTAAACACATTAGTGACCTCTCTGTGCCAGACACACACATATACACCACACGCACACACACCCACACACACCATAACCCATCAATATAAATCTTCCCTCTTTTCGCCTCCTTTATCTATATATACACACAACTCACACCATCTAAATAAGCTTTTCTACTTATTTTAACTATCCTCTGTAATGACGATTCTGGAACCACTCTAAGAATCTAAGGAACCCCAATAAAAATGCAAATTTCAGAAATAGGGACACTTATTTGCTGAACAAACAGATTCATAGCTGGGTTTCTTTAGCTAGCATATTCCACTGGCACATTTAAAGTTGGAATTGTTTACCAAAAGTGCATTTACTGACGACCACTTCAGGATGAGGAGCAATGGCAGAGTTCCAGGCACACCTGCATTCATTTCAAACCATCTGGAAAATTCCTGACATCCTCATTTCCCCCAGTGTAAGTTTGATGGTCCCCATGCTGTTGTCTGCCCTCCAAAAGTTGATGAAAAGGAAGTCACTTTTCAGAGGGGAGTTCTACTCTGAAAAAACTTTAGTAGGATCTCTACCAAATACAGCATTTTGCTAGAAGATTCCCGAAGGCACAAATAAATTAATTGAAGAATGAAGGATGACCGGCAGTAGAATTTGGGGGAGGGGGGAATACACTGCCAGCTGTTTCCTCAAATATCATTCTGTAGATAACTACACCTTCTGCCACTTTTTAAAGCTAACTCTGTTGGGATTACCTTGAAGATGTTGCTAGAAAGCTAAATACGCTCTCCACAGTCAGTGAAGTCTGTCGAGAAAACCATGGTGAGAGCAGATACCTATCTTGTACCTTAAGGGCAAGTCTGAATTCATGTTCGTAACTATTTTCAGTCATTAATCACTAGTAGTCTGTCCTAAAAGACTGTCCTCCACATATATCAAACGTAAGTGCCTTTCATCTTGTGTTTCCCCCTAGGGTCTTGACAGACAAGGGGAACTCAAATTCTGAGCTGGTACTGCTGCACTCCAGTGGCAAGGCAGAAGGAAAAAAGAAAGTGAGGCTCAAGTCCAATTTGTGGTCCATCCCATGATCATACAAGCACTGAAGCCATCACTAGATACTCCCAGACACCCCCAATAGAGACCACTACTGCTGTCTTCCATAATTCTCTTTGGACTCAAGACTTGCTATGTGACAAGCATCTAAGAGAAACAAAGGCAGGTAATCAAGCCCACCAACCGCATTCTACCTTTGGACCAGCCTCCAATCATTAAGAACAGTTGGTGTTCAGAAATTTCTTTTAAAAGCATTCTTCACGTGACAAAAAAATATACCATAAGATAGATGCTTTTGGTCATAAAACATAAGAGATGTAGAGTCTCACAGAGCTGGGTTGGAATCCAAGTTCTATCACTTTCTAGCTGAGTATCCTTAAATAAATAACTTAATCTCCCTACATTTCAGTTTCTTCATCTATAGCATGGAGATAATTACACTACTACTTCACGGGACTGTTTGTTGTATTAAACAACATAATATAGTGTTACATGTCTACCATTTGTTTCATAATACTTCAGCAGAGACAGTGTGATATTAGTTATGCCACAGTGGGTTTCAGCTTTACTTCTAGGGTCAGTCACTCGCCCTCATCAGGGTACATAGATAGAGGCAGGGAGCCAGAGTTATGCCAGAAAGGGTCACATTCCAGAAGTGATGGCCATAAGTGCTTCTGTTACCTCTATCTTAGACACAGAACCATCTATACTTTGCTAATTAGCATAATATGTCAAAAGTTGGCTTTCATTGATGAAAAATTGTGGCCTGTTAACTTGCATGATAAATATTAAAAATGGGCTATAACAGATTTAAAAATATTTTAGAGACACTCCTACCTTTGCATGAACAGGGTATAAAAATCTAAGGAATCCTGTAGCCTATTTGTACCCTTAGGGAAAGACTTCAAAATTAATACCTAAAGGGTCCTATTCCAGCCATTGCTTAAAAATTTCTTTTGGTTGTCTAATGTCTACTATAAGGCAGAAAAATCCTCTTTGTAGGAAGGATGTCACTAGAAACTACAGGGTTCCTTCCTAAAAGTAACTAATGACTTTACAAAAACTGCCCAAATCAACTTTTGAAGGAACTCTTGAATATAAAATAAAAAACTGACAATAACCAGGGGAAGACTTGAAGAAGGAAGAGGCTGCTTTGTAGTAAGAGAACACTGTGTTATTCTAAATTGCCCACCCACCACCTCCACCCCACAGATAGGCAGTGGCTGTGCAAACTGCAGCCTGCGTCCTTGATGCAGATTGCTAGTGCCAAGGGGAGCGATATGGACCTTATTCTCAAAACATAGGTTCTTACCCCGTCTGGCATTTCCCCTTCAAGGACCAAAGCAAAATCTACCCTTTGTTTTGCCCAACTTAGAGTTCCCAGGGCTAGGGCAGTTCCCCAGGGAGAAGCACTCAAAAAAGGCACAGGTACTGGCTGTAGCAATCTGGGAAAAGGAAAGACACTTGGGACAAGATAAAGACCAAGAAGCCTGGAAAAGGAGCTACATGTGGAAATAAGGGCTTTTAAAAGCTCCTGTGCATGCCAGGGAATCAGGAATGCATACACATGCCCTTTGTAGGATGCATATTCAGAAAAGGGCCGAGAAGACGCTGAGCTTTAACCTCTTTACAACTCTTAGTCTTTATTTACAACTCTTAGTTTTTATTTCCTACTTGTGCAGAGCATTGAAGGAGTACCTCAACACAGAACCAACATGCAAAGACCAGGAAAGTAGTCCTTTTTCTTTATTTTCTCTTCTTTTTATCTTTTGTTGGCAGTAGGCATTGAAGGTAACTGTCAAAATGCGAGCTGACCACTACGTTAACAGAACAAAGACTTTAGGAGCCACGGATGATAAAGAATATAGATTTTACAAAAATAGTTTAGGAAAGCCCACAACAGGTAACAGCAACAAATTCTGGGAAGGGTGAAGAATCTGATTTCTAGAGCCACACTGTAATATTCAAAATATCCAGTTTTCAACAACAATAAAAAATTACCAGGAACGCAAAGATACAAGAAAGTATGATCCATCTATAGACGAAAAAATTAACTGAAACTATTCCTTAGGAAGCCCAGGTGTTGGACTTAGTAGACAAAGACTTTAAGTGAACTAACTGTCAGATATGCTCAAAACCTAAAGGAAACCACAGACAAAGAACTAAAGGAAACAAGTAGAACAATGTCTTGATAAATACAGAATATCAATGAAGGGATAGAAGAAAAGAGAAGCTGAAATGAAAACTTTACTAGTGGGGTTTAGCAACTGATTGAGGAGGCAGAAGAATCTGCAGAAGAAAGGATTAGCAAACTTAAAGATAGATCAGTTGAGATCATGCAGTCAAAGGAAAACATAGAGAAAAGCATGAAGAAAACTGAACAGAGCCTAAGAGACTTGGGTGGCACCATCCAATGTGTGCCAATGTTTGTACAGATTCCTAGAGGAAGAGGAGAGACAGAAAGAAGCACAAAAAAATATTGGAAGAAGTATTGGCCCAAAACTTCCCAATTGGATGAAAATATGAATCTGCACATCCAACAAGCACAACAAAACCCAGTCATAATAAATCCAAATATCTCTGCGCCAAGATGCAATAGTTAAATCATCAAAAGACAAAGAAAGAGCTGTAAAGGAGCAATTTTTTATAAAGATTTTATTTATTTATCTGAGAAAGAGAATGCACAAGCAGGGGGAGGAGCAGAGGAAGTGGGAGAAGCAGACTCCCCACTGAACAGGGAACCTGATGCAGGGCTCGATCCCAGGACACAAGGATCATGACCTGAGCCAAAGGCACTTAACGGACCTAGCCACCCAGCAGCCTCAGGAGAAATTTTTTTAATACTTTTTTTTTTAAGAATTTTTAAGTAATCTCTACACCCAGTGTGGGATTTGAACACATGAACCCAAGATCAAGAGTTGCATGTGCTACCAACTGAGCCAGCCAGGCACCTGGGAGCAGTATTTTTTTATACTATTGAAACTTAATTAGTATTAATTCAAACTTGATTAGTATAAAGTTAAGATGTTAATTGTAATCTCCAGGGTAACCACTAAGTAAAAATAATTTAAAAACACAGAAAAAACTGAGAAGGGAATCAAAATCATACACAATAAAAAATCAATTAATCATAAAAGAAGGTACTAATGAATTGAGGAACCAATAAAGGTCTACCTCAACATCCAAAGGAGAAAAAAAAAAATGGAAAAAAATGGGCAAAGGATCCACATACACATTTTCCCAAAGAAGATATACAAACGGCCAGCAAGCACATGAGAAGATGCTCAACATCATTCAACATTAGGGAAATGCAATCAAAACCAATCAGATACACTTCATATGCACTGGGGTGGCTATATGCCCAGAGACAGATGAATGAATAAAGAAGATGTGGTGTATATATATGCACACACACACACACACGTGCACACACACACACAGGCACACACACACAATGGAATATTACTCAGCTATCGAAAAGAATGAAATCTTGCCATTTGCAACAATGTGGATGCAACTAGAAGGTATTGTGCTAAATGAAATTAGTGAGCAGAGAAAGACAAATACCATATGATTTCATGCTTATGTGGAATTTAAGAAACAAAACAGGTGAACATAGGATAAGGGAAGAAAAAATAAGATAAAAATAGAGAGGGAGGCAAACCATAAGAAACTCTTAACTATGGAGAATAAGCTAAGGGTTGCTGGAGGGGTGGTGGGTATTAAGGAGGGCACTGGTAATGAGCACTGGGTGTTGTATGCAAGTGATGAATCAGTAAATTCTACCCCTGAAACTAATAATACACTACATGTTAACTAACTTGAATTTCAATAAATTCTTGAAAGAAAAAAAAGAAAGAAAACAAAAAGTACAAGTGTTGGTAAAGATGTAGAGAAATAGGAACTCCCCTATATTGCTGGTGGGCATGTAAAACGTTGAAGTCCAGTGGGAAGCAGTTTGGTAATTCCTCAAAAGTTAAACAGAATTACCATCTGACTCTAAAATTCCACTCCTAGGTATATACCCCAAAGGTGATTGTGCCCCAAAGGTGATTGCCTTCCTCCTGTGAGCCTTCTAGGCATGTTGTGGTCAAAAGCTTTTAAATGACAGATTGCTGAGACATTATCAGGCTTACAGATTGAGTACGGAAAACAGGTACTCAATCAAATACATGCACAGGAATGTTCACAGAAGCACTATTCATAATAGTCAAATATAGAAATGACTCAAATGGTCATCAATGGATAAAATATGTGGTATATCTACACAGTAGAATATTACTCAGCCATAAAAATTAATGACATATTGATTCATGCTACAACATAGATGAACCTTGAAAACATTATACTAACAAAAGAAGCCAGATACAAAACATCACATATTGTATGATTCCATTCATATGAAACTTCCAGAATAGGTATATCCATAGAGAGTGTAAGTAGATTAGTGGATTCCAGGGGCTGGAAGAGTGGGTAGGGGAGAATATGAGTGGGGAATGACTGCTTCGTGGGTGTAGGGTTCTCTTTGAGTGTGATGAAATGTTCTGGAATTAGAGAGTAGTGATGCTTACACAATATTGTAAACACACTAAATGCCACCAAATTGTACACTTTAAAATGATTAATGGTTCGTTTGATACGAACTTTACCTCAAAAAACAGAATAATTTTTTTAAAATTCTGCTTCTGAAATGTGATTGTGCCTTCCTCCTGTGAGCCTTCTAGGCATGTTGTGGTCAAAAGCTTTTAAATGACAGATTGCTGAGACATTATCAGGCTTACAATACAGGTTTATGAACTGTTTAGTCATTGCCATTAATGAATGTTCATTTAATAAACGTTGATGTGTATGACAAAACTTAGTCCAAGACTTGCTTTCATTGTAACCCCCTAGGGATATTGTGAAAAAGTAAATAACCCTTACCCATCCCAAATTCACACTTCTTTGCCAGCTACCATTATCTCCAAATAAATAAACATAGATAAAATCAAATTGATTGAGGCCAATTTATAATACATGGTATGTGTTCAAAGAATGTTAATTGTTATTAAATTTCAGAATGAATTATGGCTCATTAACATACCCAAGAACAGTAGAAAGGGAGGAGCTGATTAAGAGAATCTCCAAATAAATCACATGTCTCACCAAAGTAAAATCATATGGAATACAACTTTCAGAAGCCTACTACCATCACCACACACACAGAACTATGAACACTGCCAGGAAAATGGTTGGGAAGCCATCAAATACCTTTAGGCAATAATACTAGGCTTATGCTTAATCATAAAGGCAAATTCACCAATTTCCACTGGTTAAAGAATGCTCTCTTGAACCAGATTGCATTTAAATTCCATTTAAAATAATACATCCTTACATTTGTGAAGGCTTTTCACTTTCCTAAGCATGCTCACATAGCTAATCATCTTATTCTTTCCACACCAATGTGACATGGTAGGGCAGGCATTATTCCCATTTTACAGATGAGGAAACTGAGGCACCATGCAAGGGAGTAACTTGGCCAAAGGTGTACACAGACTGAGGTCTTCTAAATCTCTGCCCAAGGCTTTTTTTTAAGTGAATTTCCAATTATATAGATTCAGGTTCAAATGTGTTCCAGGCAAGGAGAGTATCACAATTGAGACAAAGAACCAAACAATTAAACAAACAAAAAAAAAAACCCAAAACAGTGTGAAGCCACAGAGCAAAATACATGATACATTTTTCTCCATTTTTCACACTTTTCTTCATCTCCATTTGCAAAATCACCTTGCAACAACTTCGGTAGCATTCAAAGAGAACAGCCAAATAGAGATTCAAATGAGAAAATCATACCACCACCACTATACAACACCCCACCCTACCGGAAGCCAAAGCCATTGGCCTTTACCAATGTGATGAACAGGCCACTGAATGCAAGCCCAGAGCTGCAGCAAGTCAGGCTTCCACCTTGCCCCAAGAGTCACAGCGATAGCAACTGGTATGGAGTAACTTCTATCCATGTAAGATCACCTGCAACTGTGCTCCAGAAATCAGGCATGGAAGCTGCTGACTGGAATGGAGTTAGTAAAAAGGAAGTAACTCTGCATGGATGTTCCAACTCTTTAAGCTGCAAACAGTTCCTTCCTCCCTCCCAGCTCCTATGGTACTTGTAGCTTATGCTACTTAAAGTCTTACAAAATTGCCAAGCATCCGTGCAATACTTTCTATATTGGCTCAGTGTATAATAAAATTCAGAAGGGCACAAGAGAGAAAAAATGGCAAGCACAGTGCCTGCACTTAAAAGAGCTTCACTATCGGGGTGCCTGGGTGGCTCAGTCGTTAAGCGTCTACCTTCAGCTCAGGGCGTAATCCTGGCATTCTGGGATCGAGCCCTGCATCAGGCTCCTCGCTGGGAGCCTGCTTTTTCCTCTCCCACTCCCCCTGCTTGTGTTCCCTCTTTCACTGGCTGTCTCTCTCTCTGTCAAATGAATAAATAAAATCTTAAAAAAAAAGAGCTTTACTATCAAGTTGGGGAGAAAAGATACCTATATTCTTGAAACAATCAGGCCAGAGTAGAGGGCACTAGATAATTAAAGGCTAAGTTATGTAGTAAAAAAAGAGGCAATGTAAAAGGTCAGAAAAGAGGCAGGGAGAAAAAGGAACTTTTTAAATCCTAATTAATCACCCTATGAGTTAGAAACTAATATTATTCCCACTTTACAGATGAGGAAACCAAAACTCAGAAATGTTATGCAAAAAAAAGGGAAGGAAAGAAAAAAGAAAGAATAGAAAAAGAATGGAAAAAAAAAGGTTATGTAAATTGCAAAAAAAAAAAAAAAACAGGTGGTAAGTTGTGGAGTCAGGAGTTAGGAGTTCAACAAAGATCTATGTGAATCCAAGAGGTTGGGGTAAGCAGAGAACACCTCCTGGAGGAACTAGGGCCTGAACCAGGCCTTAAAAGATGAGATGGGCTTGAAATGTGAAGGACTTTGAAAATAGGCAAAAAAAAAAAAAAAAAACTGATAACCATCAAAAGGCATCCTGTAGAGTCACATAATGAAGGCAGTATGTTAGGAATATGAGTCTACGGTGATACGCAGAATGACCTAAAAGACTGAAAGACTGGAGTCAGGAAACCAGCTGTAGAGGTTACAGAACACAAGCATGCAATGCTGTAGGACAACCTAAACCAGGATAGAAGGGGATATAGTGGAGTAGAATTAAAATATCTCAGGAAAAAAAAAACACCAGGGTGAGTTGACTTTAAAAAGAGGGGCTAAAGGAGATGGATAAAAAAAGATCCCAAGAATTTGAGCCTGAAATACCCTGAGAATGCTGCTACCACGCGATGGAAATGTCATCAGGAAGGGAAGCAGGCTGAACACTTGGTTTGGAACAAACTGAGATTGAGGTGTGGACAAAGTAAATCCAAGTAGAGATGCCAGGAGACAGTTGAAGAAATAGGTCAGGAGCTCAGATGAGGTCAGACCCAGAAGAGGCAGTCTCCACATAGAACTGTTAGTTGAAATCACGAATGTTGATTAGTTACTGTGGCAGGCATTGTGATTTGCCTACCAAAAAGCTATTCCTCATTTCTTCCTTGCTTACAGAATCCTAATTTTTTCCTAGAGCAGACACTCTGTTCTTAAGGGAGGCCAGGAGCTCTTGTGCTCCAGAGGGAAACATCAGAAGGACTGGTCTGGGCCAATGGTTCTCAACCTTCGTTGCATAGAGGAATCAACTGGAGGATCTTTGAAGACATTGATGCCTGGGTCCCACAGTCAGATTCTGATTTAATTGCTCTAGGATATGCCTGGGCACAGACTTTTTTTAAAGCTTTCCAGGTGATCCTCATGTGCAGCCAAAATTGAAATCTCCTGGTCTAAGCCAATCACGGCAGTTTCATTCCCCTCCTCAGTAATTGATTTAGGTAATCTTAGCTGCTTGGTCCTGAAGGAAAGCTGGGAAGGGGCATGAAAAGTAGGGTTTTCTTATTCATAAATGCACTGCAGGAAAACAATTTGCAGTTCTAAAAGTAATATGCTAAAGATAGCAGGCAAAGAGATAGAAAACACCTGGGTTCTTAATGCCCTTCTTAAGCCACTGAACTGACCAATTCTGGATCCCCCTACCTTTAGATATCTTGTTATAAGAAATAATATTTGTCCTTATTGTTTAAATCATCTTGAGTTTTCTGTTACTTGCAGCTGAAAGCCTCCCAATTGGAAACACATATAGATATCTCTGCCATGGATTTCCATAAAAAGATTTCACATACACTTCAGATATGAAGTATTCATTAATTTCATTCATTGATTTCCTGTCTCCCTCCCTAGTTTTTGAGTTCCCAGAAGACAAGAATTGTGTCTAATACATTTCTGTATCCCCAGAACACAATATAGGTCTTCAAACATGGGGGGCCCCTGGGTGGCTCAGTTAAGTATCTTCCTTTGTCTTGGGTCATAATCTCAGGGTCCTGGGATCAAGCCCTGCAATGGGCTCCTTTCTCAGCTGGGAGTCTGCTTCTGCCTCTCACTCCCCCTCTCCCTCTCACTCTGTTCTCTCTCTCTCTCAAATAGATAAAATCTTAAAAAAAATAAGTCTCCAAACATGAATAAATATTTAAACATTAAAAAAATGTTTGATGGATGAATGAAAGAGCACATAAAGAAGAGGAGAGGGTAATGACTGTGTCTTCAAGAGAATCCACAGTTAGGATGAAGAAAAGAGGAAACCAGGAAATACAAGAGAGATGTGGTCAAAGGGATAGAAGAAAAACCAGCATAAGTCTGGGTCACAGAAGCCAAACTATTAAAACATTTAGTAAGTTAAGGTAGTCAGTGTCAGTGGGGACAAGAAAAAAAATAGGAGTGAAGGGAAGGCTATTGAGATTTGGTGAGAAAAAATACTTGGGAACCTCTGCCATGTATTTTCCCAAGCAGACCCAAGCCCTCAGGAGGAATTATTTCTCAACAATCTAAGTTACTCATCCTCTGAAACGGAATCTCTAGCACAATCAGATGCTTAAGCTGAAATTACTATTCTTAGTCAATGCAGCATTAATGGAATCTCAATAACTCTGTCTTCAGTTTGGTTTCTGGTGATGTCATAGGCTTTGGGGACCCCCATGCCCAACAGAAACTAGTTCAAAGTCAAGAGTTATTACCATCATCCATGAAACAAGCTTAAAATATCCTTAGAGAAAGAAGATATCAAGTTTTCTCTGCAGGAAAGTGAAGAAATTTGGGTGTCAATTTCTTCAAACACAGCATAGCACCTGTCACAAATACATCGGGTGATATGAAAAGGTCAACTGCTTGCAGCCTTACTTTCCTGCTCACTAGTCGACAGGGGGTTTCCCAGGGTGGCAACACTCTCATTTAAGATATTCTGGAGCCTTAATTTCCATCTCAAATGATAGGTTATCTCTACTTTTGATTAAACAAGTAACTTTAACCCATTGACATGGACTTCTTCTGCATGATTTTGGTGTCTGAGAATGAAGTTTCTGGGAAGGAGTCTGGGGGAAAGTCCCCTTCTTCAGTACATAAACCCTTTCTCTTCTTCCAGCTGGGAGCTTTTGCCAGTGCCCAAATGGAAAGCAATAGATCTTGTAGGTAATAAGCACCCTCTGAGAACTCCATGAGATCTATAGCCCATTCTAACCTCTAAAAATTTAGCTGAGAAATGTCAGGAGCTCCCCAAACCCAATGAAGTTTGACCTCAGCATGCTCTCAGAATAGTATGATTGTATGAGCATGTTTAATACCGCAGTCCAGTGTTTCCCATGGTTCCCTGTAGTAGGTAAAATAATGACACCCCCCAAAGATATCCACATCCTAATCACCAAAATCTAGGGGATGTGTTACATCACATAGCCAAAAGGACTTTGTAGATGTGATTAAGTTAAATATCTTGAGATGAAAAGATTACCCTGGATCATCTGGGTGGGTCCAGTGTAATCACAAGAGTCCTTGTAAGAGTGAGGCAGGAGCATCAGTCAGAAGGGGTGATGACAGTAGTGGGGATAAGGGGAGGAAGAGGGGTTTAAAGATGCTGGCTGCTGGCTTAAAAGATGGAGGAGGAATATGGATGGCCTCCAGAAGCTAAAAAAACAAAGCAAGGAGACAGATCCTCCACTAGAGGAGGAACATGGCCCTGCTGATACCTTGATTTTAGGACTTCTGAACTATCAGACTGTAAGATAACGCATTTGGGTTGTTTTAAGCCACTGAATTTATGCTAATTTGCTACAGCAACAATAGGAAACGAATACACTTGCCATCGTGACTTCTGAATAATACAAGTAAGTGGTCAGATAAATTTACAGTCTCTAGCCTTCTTTTGGAACTTCACAGGGCACATTGCCTAGTTCACTAAAGGCTCTGAGAAGTCCTATGGAAAACAAACCTATTTAAGTTTAACTCAGTGTTGAAAAAATGTTTAGCTGCAACCATCAATTATCATACTGCACAGCAATGTTCCTTTCTCACCAGTTTGAGGTAACGCTGCTGATAACTGATTGCATGGTAACTTGACTGAAGCTGAAGATAGACGTGTTAACCAAAGAAGAGGCTAGTGTTGAGATCTAGACGGCAGTGAGTCAAAGAACAAGAAACTCTCAATACCTTGCTCAACTGGCCCAGGAAAGCTCATTCTCACATACAAATATGAGTATTTAGTCCCTGCTCTCCGACCTATCTCTAGGGTGGGGCTATCACAGGAATAAATGCAGAGCATAGGGAAGAGACTATGGAACTGTAATAGTGGTGTCTGGTGACAGATGGTAGCTCCGCTTGTGGTGGGCACAGCATAGCATATAGAGATTCGAATCACTACGTTGCACGCCTGAAACTAATGTAATAGTGTGTCAACTATACTAAAAAAAAATTATTTTAAAGATAATCCGAGGAGTTCCCCTAGTTCTCGTTCCTAGCTCCCCAAACAACCTTCTTCTATTATTAACCTTCCCTTTCGAGGCTGGCCTTACCAGCTGAATGCCTACTCGAATCTGATGAACAATTCTCTGTACCCCTGGAAAATGAATAAAATGGAAATCTGGCTTTGTATCTCTATCCCTTGTGATTGAAATTTGGTTAGCATGAGTCCATCTCCATGAGATAACTGACCTCCAAGTATCTCTGACAAAACTGTCTCTGGGCCTAACTAGTAGCTGACTAAATTGCCAGATAGACGAACGTTCTTACTGACACCTCTACCCTGCCTCATTCCTCCAATTGCCACATCCTCTCAGAGGCAATTTCCTTCTCTGTAACAGCTCTGTCACCATGCCTAGGAAAAGGTCACTGAAATTGTGTTCAGTTGACTGAGCAGTTGACTGCAGGAGAAGGTCAAGTAGTATTGCATAGGAGCACAAAAGGGCTACCTGGGCAGAGAACAAGGGACCACCTGGGACAAATGTGAAGATCCTCCCTTTGGACCGATGCAATGAGTATAAATGACGCTACCACATCCATTACCCATACCGATAGAGGAAGGAGGTCAGAGCAGAGATAACAAATAGTACCATGTGCCAGTTGTTATCACTTGGTAGAAGCCAGGTGGAATGAGGAGTTAAGATTTTGCAGACAGTTATTGTCTTCCCAATGCTTCATTTGTAGGACTTTTCCCTTCCCTTCCTCTATCTACCTGGTATCAGTGGGAATTCCATGTTCCTGCAATGTGACTTGCTGCCCTCTGTCCATGGTTTTGTAAATCCCTCCTTTATGAATTACATTTGGTTACCAAAAGTTCATCCCCAGGAGACTGAGTCCAGGACTGGACACCTAACCCAAACTGAGCTGATAAATTCCCTCCAATAGAATTTATTTATTTAAGAGAGCGATCAGTTTCACTCTCTGGATGGTCAGTTTCATCACATGTGAAACTTGGGTGGTATTAGACACCATATTTTCCTCCATATGGTCTAGAAAGAGAAAGCTGACCTAATGGAAGAAAGAAGAATGAAACACAGATGCAAAGAGGTACAGGAACAAGTGGTAGAGAATCGAGGTAGGACTTATCCCAGGGTCCCAGTTCATCTCCAAAGATCGCTTACATTCAGGAACCTGGGTTTTGTGAGACACCCCTGAACCCATACGGGGGAAAAAAAAAAAAAGACTTGTTTTTGTTTAATCTGTAAAATCCCCCGCTTTTTATCTCAGGAGCTTTGTTGCCGTTTCCCAATCTCTAGAATGGCCCAGGACCACCCTAGTCCAACCGAACATGTTACAGTAACTTTGGGCCTTGAAAAAAGGGTCAGGATCTCAGGCTCAAAGACAAGTTCTGATACTCCTTATGCAAATTCCCCTCATTCCCCTCCTGACAGCTGTCGGTGTCCTGTTGCTGGGCGTATACTGCTTTATATTTTTGTAACTAAAGGGCCATTTTCGGGGGCACCTGGGTGGTGCAGTCGTTAAACGTCGGCCTTCGGCTCAGGGAGTGATCCTAGCGTTTGGGGATCGAGCCCCACATCGGGCTCCTCGGCTGGGAACCTCTTTCTTCCTCTCCCACTCCCCCTGCTTGTGTTCTCTCTCTCGCTGGCTGTCTCTCTCTCTGTCAAATAAATAAAATCTTTTAAAAAAATAATAAAGGGCCATTTTCACAACTTGCCCAGAAGAAAGGAAGAAAGCCTCAAAGGAAATCAATGTCTTCACTAAAAACTGCCAGTAACCCGCAAATAGTAGCTTCCCTCCTTAAGAGATAAGTGGAGTTCCTCTTCACTGGGACGCACAGCACAGATTTGCCATCCCTGGTTAGAGAATAGAAAGACAGAGGCACTTAGAAGGGAGGAAGGCAGAGTAGTTCAAGTTGATGGAAGTACAAACGAGGCTAGAAGCAGCAAATCCACACAATTTTGCTTATCACTAACCTAAGGCAGTCAAGAGGGATTATTATTTCTAGGGATTTATCCCTAGCAAGCTGAGAGCCACACAGATGAATACACGCTCCTTGAAGGAGCACCAGAAGGGAGCCCACAGACCCGGCTGCAAGAGGTCAGGGAAGCTTTCTGCCTGCTTATTATCAACCTGGCAACAAGAGCTTCATTCCCACCAGATCTATTCATTGAGATTGAGCCAGAACAGTGGTTCTCAATGTGTGGTCCCCAGACCTGCGGCAGCATCACCATCACCTGGGAACTTGTAGAAAGGCAAATTTTCAGACACCTCCCCAGACTTGCTGAATCAGAAACTCTAGGGGTGGGGACCGGCCATCTGTGCCTTAATCACCTCCAGGTGATCCCGATACAGCCCCAAATGTGATTACCACTGGCCTAGATCTATTTTAATCAACAAGCTCTTGCTTTGTGCTGGGGTGGGGTTGCCGGATAAAATGCAGAACGCCAAGTTAAATTTGAGTTTCCGGTAAACAACGCTAATTTTAATATAAGTATGTCCAAAATATTGCGTGCGATATATTATTCATTTTTAATGTATTTGTAAAAGCATTTGTTGTGTATCTGGAATTCAAATTAACTAGGCAAAAAAGAAAAAATTAACTGGGAATCTCTTATTTTTATTTGCTAAATCTGGCGACTCTGGGTGGGGGTGGAGACCCCAGAGAGGATGATGGCGGCACAATCTTAGCACTTAAGGGGGACCGAATTTGCCACCCCATACCATGCCTCTTTGACATAAGGATTCTTTTAGGCTAATTATTTTCAAGAAATACAGATGCAGGGAAAGCTCTGAAAATTGAGAAGTTCCCCTTTTGTAAGAGACATTTACATTTATAAGAGAAATCTCCATTTGTAAGGGTGTCTCCCTCAATACAGGGAAGAGAAGGAGGACTCTAAATCTCTAAAAATTTATCAATGGAGGGGCAAGGACGCAGACCTGCATAACAACCATACTCTGGTTTACTACCCTTTTCCTGAGAGCCTCCCATTAACTGGCTCCTCCCACCCCCAATTGCTTTTTGTCTTTTGCCAGAGATGATATTTAAGGTGCTGGCTTGAGCCATTGCTGGGAGATACGCCGTTTTCCTGGGTCTCTCCCACGTATACAGAAAGTATACATGCTGTTAAACATGTTTGTTTTCTCCTGTTAATCTTTTTATTACAGGGGATCTCAGCCAAGAATCTAGAAGGGTAAAGGGAAAATTTTTCCCGATCATTCAGGTGTGCAAAGCTTTGACCTAGAGAACAATCAAAAAGAACGTGTACTTCAGAGTGTAAAACTTAGATCTCAGGGGAATTCTAAGCAAGGGCAGAGCCCTGGGGGTGGGGTGGGGTGGGGGGGCCTGTAGGATAAATCAGAAAAGAGTGTAGGAATCGTATTTGAGTTCACAGTTTAGACTCCAGGGGTCCTAGCTGCTGCAGTTTCTGGCAATGAGATTTGGTTGTTTTGCTTTCTTCTCTCTGACCAAACCCCTGCCTTGTAGCCATAAGTCACATTTGTGTGAATTAGAAAGAGGAGCGCTTTCTTTGGGTCACCTGGGTGGGTGCAGAACTTGGAGCGTGGATCCCGGGTTGGAATTCAGCCCCCACTGGCCCTCTCAGCTAGGCACAAGCTATACAATGCTTTGTGGCAGCTCTGAGCCTACTGCCTCGTGACAGGTCTGCCTATCTGTGGGCTCACTTGGGCCCCTTCCAATTGCTTACACTTGTCTGCTTTGTTTCAGGGTCCTGGCCATCAATGAGGGGGGCCCCTACCCCCCACCACCCCAGGCTCGGTTTTCTAAAGCCATGTTTGTCAAAAGCATCCGTGTGCAAATTCCTTTGTTCATAATGGTGGCATTCAAGTTGAATTGTGCATGAAATTGTCTTGCTAAAAAAGCAGCTTTCTCCATATAAAAGGGGGCAAGAGAAATGGAAGGATCTGATTAGTTAATAAGAATTCTGAGTAGTCAAATTCCAAATTAGCATAAAACAATTTCTTGTTCAGAGCACGTGCAGCTCCAGAGTAAAAGAATTCTTTTCTTCCTTTTTTGTTAAAGCGTTTTGTTCTAAAATAGTATAATCACAATAAGACATTCCAATGTGTGAATTATAGTATATTAAGTCATGACTAATTGCATTGATTTGCATTCTGGGTTTTTTAACATCTGTGTGGTAATTACCCTAATCCAATTTGTTATGCAGAATACAATCAATGTTATGTATGTTAGTGTTTAGAGCCCCTGACACAACTTCCTGTAACAAAACAGAATGAAATACAAAGGTAGCTCAGGTGGAAAGACAGACACATCTTTTACAGATATCAAGCTCCCTTTCTTGATCTCCCAAATTAGCTGGGGCTGGGGGCCAGTGGATCAAGCAAATTTAATTAGCATTTTAAAAGGAGGCCCAAGAAAAGAGAGAAAGAAAGAGCACGCGCAAGCGTGCTGAGCTCCTGAGAAAGAGCGAGAGCAGCCTGTATTAAACCTTCAGGAAGACTTTTTTCTAACAGGCTGTGGCTTTCAGAAGCTGCCAGAAATAATGTCCTGACCTCACCTGATAATGAGGCAATGGGACCATGTTCTGCTGACACAGTGCTATTTCAGTAAGGGTTGCATCTTACCTGAGGGTCCAGGTTTAGCTTTAAACCTTTCATTTTTCTGTCCTTTTAGGAAAAAGATAGGACTCTGCCTAATATCTCCCAGAAGGTCCTAGGAATCTGGGGCATAGACAAAGTATCTGAGCCGCTTTTAGGCACAGGCAAAGAAAGCCGCTCTGTGTAATTTGTAGGGATGCTAGACAGCCTAACCCCCCCAACACCTACAAACACACACACACACACACATACACACACATGCACCTTTGCTGCCCTCCCACCCCACCCCCCACCGCCCGATGTCTGAATCTCCTACTTTAGGGACATCCAGTCCTTTAACTTCTGGATTTGTCCCCTTTTAAAAAACACCAGTCTGCCTTATCAAAATATATAAACCTTAGAAAGTGGTACCTAAACAGCCTCTTTCAGAAGGAAGAAAGTAGAGAGAAAGGTATGAGGGATCTGAGGGGCAGCAGAAGCCCAGGCTCCATCGGCGGAGCATGCTATTTTTGATCTCGGGGTTGTAAATTCAAGTCCCACTTTGGGGGTAGAGTTTACTTAAATTTTACGGGTGCCCAGCTGGCTCAGTCAGAGCATGTGACTCTCGATCCCAGGGTCATGAGTTCAAGCCCCACGCTGGTCGTGCAGCCTGATGTGGGAAACAACAGTAAAAGAAAAATTAAATTTCCATACTACTTATAGCCCATTACCAAGTCCTTGAAACAAGCAGAGTGTGACCTTGCTGTAGGAGATGAGCTGCCTTGATGTTAACACTTTGCTAAGGGCAAAAGGCGATCTTACTTAGCTCGATCCCCAGGATCCTATAAGTCTATTTTAACATATAAAAATTCCTTTGGAAACTTCCTTTATCTCTACCCTCCCCCCCCAGATATATGTTGACAATCATCCCCCAAGCATAGGACCCACCGATACACATCTGAAGGGTCTCATGACTAAGGTTTTATAAGATGGTAATAAATGACCTTTTCCTAACAAGGCCCCCTCAAGGTCCTGGGAACCTTGCTTCCAAAATTCCTTAGAGACTAACCCCCTCCCTACTTGCAAGTATATAACGGGCCACTCCTCATGACCCCAGCGCACCTCTTTCTGCCCACGCGTCCTGTCCCGGTGCTTCAATAAAACCACCTTTTTACACCAAAGACGTCTCAAGAATTCTTTCTTGGCTGTCAGCTTCAAAACCTAACATCTTTCCTACATCAGAGACTACTTAAAATTTTTGTAAGTTTAAAAAAAAAGCCTGACAAGCCAAGGTGGCAGATATTACAAGCAATGTTCATGTACTTCACCATTTTGCTAAGTACACCGGTCCTGGCACTCTCCAGGAGTGCAAGGAACCCATGTCTATGAAAAAAGCGAGCAAAGTGGATATTGGATCCTCTCCGCCACCAACCAGCTCTCATTCCCTTTCTCCCTCTTGGTCAATCCTACTGTAAACCTGTGGGTTCCTGACCTGGCTGGTAATGACCATCAGCAGGAGAGCTTGTTAAATATATGCTCATCAATTCCGATTTAGTAGGTATGGGATAGGGCCCAGGCGCAGGTGTGTTCCAAGTCGCTCCCCAGGAAATGGCAGCGCATAGCTCCCCTGGGCAACCACTGGCGTCAGCTCGGGGTCCTGTCAGCTGGGCCTGTCTCAGCAAATGGAGAGTAGTGGTGCAGCAAATGGCAGGCATGATAGGCGAAACCGGGCCCCAGCCAATTAAGCCTAAAACAGACTCCCTCTTCCCTGAAATTTAGGCTCTTCTAAGTCCTCATTTCAACTAGGCCCTGACCTTGGCCTCTTTAGCAAAGAATCCTGCTAAGTCACTTTAGCAAAAATCCCCCTTCACCAGAGATATTTGATCCCATCTGATAGTTGATCAAGTTCCCCATCCCCCCAGCCCTGATTTTTTTAAAGATTTTATTTATTAGAGAGAGAGAGAGAACAAGTTTCAGGGAGGGGTAGAGGGAGAAGCAGACTCCCTCCTGAGTGGGGAGCCCAGGCTCCTTGTGGGCTTAGATCCCAGGCAGCTCCTTAACCACTGAACCACCCAGGTGTCCCCCAGCCCCTATTCCTAAATCCTTGGCTTGCCTTTAGCAAAAATCCTGTTATGCCAGTTTAGCAAGAATTCCCTCACCCTTGATGTCTGTCTTAGTCAGCTTGGGCTGCGATAACAACTACCATAGATGGATGGCTTCAACAACATTCATTTCCTACAGTTCTGGAGGCTGGCACATCCAAGATCAAGAAGTTGGCAGGTGCAGTCCCTGCTGAAAATCCTCACCCCAGCTGGCTGCTAGCCACCTTCCCACTGCATCTTCATATAGGGGAGAAGGGGAGGGAGAGAATACTGGGCTCTCATCCTCTTTTTATAGGAACACTAATCCCATCATGGGGGCTCACCCTCATGACCTTATCTAAATAATCACCTTTCAAAAGCCTCATTTGCAAATACCAACATATGAATGGGGGAGCAGACACAAACATTCACTCCAAAACAACATCTAATCAAATTCCTCTAAGTAATTTTGCATCCACTGACCCCTTCACTCTGCTCATTGGCTAATAATCCCTACTTGTCCTTGTTATGTTAGAAGTTGAGTTCAGTCTCTGTCATTCTCTCCCCTATTGCAATAGTCTTGAAGAAAGTCTTCTTTACCATTTTAACAGGTGTCAGAATAATTTTTCTTTAACAGGCCCTTAAGGGAAAAAACTGCCTCCACCAGACACCAGGGCTCCATTTAGCCAATTATTCTCTAGTTAGTCAAGACCTGCTTCAGCCCATTAAACAGGACCCCAGTGGCTCCAAGCAGATGCCTAATATATAAGCAGAAAAGACTCTGCTAAGGATGGGCAGTTCTTGATGGGAATTTGTTGGCAGTACCTGTAAACAAAGGTGTGAAATTCCCATCATTCAAACAAGCATTTACTGAGCATTTACTCTAGGTCTTGCCCTATGCTGGGAACTGGGGAATAAGACTAGGCCCCTTTGCTCTCAAAGCTCATACAAAAGCAGGGAAGGCAGACAGGTAAACAGACAATTACAACACACTTGAAGGCTGTGACCAGCTTATTGTAACCATTTGCTGGAAGGTGAGGAGCCAGCAATTGCAATTAATTGCCACGAAGTCTTCCTTGGATCACATTTCTGAGGCGATCCCTTCACCTTGTTGACCTCGGCAGAGCTGCTCCTACCTCCTGCTTGTCCAACAATATCCCAGAGCAAATCTTTTTCCAAGAGTTGCCTTCTAACCCCCAGCACACTGACCATTTCATGGTTAACCTCTGCCTGCAAGATAAAGCCCAAGCTTGTTAACCTGCCATTTCAAGGACTCTGTGGTCCTCAAAGGATGGCTTTATCCCCATGAGTACTGTCAGCCAGCAAGGCATGCTGGACATTATCTTGTAAAGTTAGAAGACAGGGTAGTACGGAACATCCCCTTGATTCCTGTGTCCACACTGTCATCACTGGACCTTGGCCAGTGGCAAAAAATAATAATGCTGTAGGGACTTTCTGACTCCAAAAAAACCGAGAGGGACTGAGCTCAGAAGGGGGAGAACAGAAGAACACATGTAAGGCAGAAGAGAGCCCATGAAGCACATCATGCCAGCTATGATGCCTGCCTTTCCGAGAAACCAAACTACTCTGTCCTCTCCCAGAGGCCGAACCAAAGAGACAGCAGGATGAGCTACTAGAAGCTTTGAGAAGCAGAGGGGTAGCCAGATATGTGGGATTTCAGTCAGGTGCCACTGAAACACGACCTTGCAAAGAAACCTTGAGGCTTCTCGCAGTCTCCATCTTCTCACCATTAAAATGGAGATGATACTGCCATCCCTCCCTCCTCAGAGACAACAGGAGAGACCAAAGGCTTGACAATGCTCTGTAAACTGTAGGCGGCCATTCTGGTATGAGGGCTCATTATTACTATTCTGATGGGCCCTGCAGGGCATGTTGAGAAGGTTTTATAGCAATACACATGAGGGCAACAGGTTGCTTCCAGGAATAGAACAAGGAGAGAGGACAACACTGACTCAGACGTGAACTCTCCAAGTCACCTCTCACGCAGGACCTGGTGCTTGGTGGGATAAAAAGCCTCCGCCACCACCTTTCTCCACCCCTATCAATATGGCAGCAAAGCACCTGCTGTATTGATCGCAGATGCCAAGACCTAACCACACATAATCACTCAATGGCCTCCCCTTTCTTTTTAAAAGCTTATCAGGATTATTCTTGAAATCCTGGTCCTGGCATGCCCTGAGAAATATCCATTTATGGGAAGCAATGGAGCTGATAAAGAGTCTTTGCAAACCTCCCATCCTTCCTGAATCTGAACCTACAGAAAGGGCCACAGGCTAAAGAGAGGGCTAAGTGAAGTGTGTCTGGCATATCTGCAACTTTTCAACAAACTACTCCCCACCCATCAAAATGTCCCTGCCCACACTCATCTCAGGCCCCTGGAGGGAGAATGGGCAACGCTGTCCCGCTAATGTGACATATGGGCCAACAAGTAAACGGCACATGGACTCTGAAGGGGAGGAGGCATCACAGATTCCCTGCAAGTTCCAGAGGGAAATTTATTTTAGGGGTGGCAGGGCATAGAGCCTTGCCAATTTCCCTACAGACAACCATCTGCTAGCAAGGAGGACCCTACTTTGTTAGGCCTCTGAAAACCCACAAAAATCTCCTTTGGTAATCACTGTCAATCACTTGGCAGCTGGCCCCAGCCCTGGGGAATTTTGTGGGAATGCCTATAAATCAGTGTAGCAGAGAACTGCTACAGAGTTCTAAGGCTCTTGTTTGGAAGCTCCTTTATTTATTTGTTTCTCCTCCTGTAAACAATGTATCAGATTAATACGGTAAGGGCCAAGGTCTGTACACAGAAGTAGCAAGGGGCTAAAAGCCAAATACCCCCTTGGCATCTTTTCTTTCGCTGCTATGACTTGGCCCTTCCAGAAGGGGTCTGCAGGCCTAACACTAAGCCCTGAGCAGAGTCTGTGGCTCTTTGAAAGTCAAACCATCAGTAGGAGCCCGAGGTCTGGTGGGACTAGGGGAGGCTGGGGTGGGTGGTGGCTAGTAGAAGAGGCTTAGGTCAGAGTTTAAAGCCAGGTTTAGAGAGGGCTGAAAATGCTATCCAGTTCACCAGTCAAGCTAAAAAGGGGAATGGACAGAAAATTGGAGACAAAGATAAATGGAGACCAACCCAGGAACACAGGGAGATATACTCATATTGTCCTCTGATACGGCCATACCATCTCAATGGCTTTTAACCCAGTAAATGCACAGAATCTAACCCAGTGCTATACAATACAACGCTGTGTGAGGATGGAAATGTTCCATAAATGCACCATCCCATATGGTAGCCACTAGGCACCCATGGCTATTAAGCCCTTGAAATGAGGCTGGTATGACTGAGAAACTTAATTTTTAATTTTATTTAATTTTAATTCATTTAAATTCAAATAGCCACAAGTGGGATTTCGGTCAGGATTTCAGCTAGTGGCTACCATATGGACCAGCACAGGCCTTAGAGTTACCACATTCTCTGGGTTCAAATCCTACCTCTGCCTCTTGTTGGCTGGGAGACTTTGGAAAATTACTTAACCTCTCTGGCTCAGTTTATTCATCTGTGAAATGGGAATATTAAGGGTTCTCACAGAACTGTTGTGAGGATTATATGAGTGAATGTGTGGAAAGTGATTAGAGAGTGTCTAGTGTATAATAAGGGCTATAATTTTTTTCCAGTTGGAGACACTCCATAGAACACAGTCCCACAGCCACTGTGAGAGCGGATGGAGAGAGACCCTTTACTGCTACAGAGCTAGCAAGTGGAAGTCTTACACTCTTCCTAAACCAGACTTTACAAGAGCTGCAATTCAAATCGTTGCCCTTCTCGTGAAATACCGAGAACAGTGAGTATGCAGTAAGGTGCAAGGGGTGGTGCTCAACCCTAGTCACTGTCTGGATCTAGTTGCTCATCACAGACACACAGAATACTCCTTGTCGTTCCAAGCACATCCAGTTACGGATATGTGAGAATTCTGGCAGATGTTACCATCCTTAGCAGTGGGAAAGACAGGGAGGCGTAGCCATGGAGACCTGAATTTGAATCTCAGCCTGGCTATTAACTTCCAGGGAGAGATTAGGTCAAGAACTTATTTACCTTCTGTGAGCCTCAGTTTCTCCATCTATAAAATGGGGGTATATTAATTCCTATCTTCAAAGATTGGTGTGATGATTGAAGAAAATCATATAAACAAAGCACTAGATTAGCCACAACATAGATCTGCTTGATTTGACTAGCACAGTGCCTCGTAGCTGCTATTTTTATCCATACCTATATGTTGAATGAGAACCAATCCAAAGTAAATACGTAAGGGAAGTTATTTCACAATCCATCATCAACAACTCTCTGAGCTCAGCTGGAAATAAGGAAGTCTACTTCCTACTGCCCAGAGAAGTGGACATCAACTGTAAAGCCTGGGCTAAAATCCAGTCCTACTGCCTCCTAGCCCCAGGCCAGGCAGCACCACAGAGTCACTTCAAAGGGCCTGCTGACCGCTGATTTCTGATGGGGTTATAGAGTGTTTTTTTAATCAATCACTCTCAATGTAGGAAACAGAAGTATAAGTTAATTCATTAGAAGCGCTCACACATAACTGGATACATTTACATATTAAGCAGGCAACTGAGACTCTAATCTTTCTATTTTATGTACAGCTGTAATCATTACTCAGCATCAGAATGCTTGTTAAATACCCAGGGTACTAAAGAGAACTCTCAAATCTTTGCTAAGTACAGGTGACGATTTGAAAGTGCTCCCATTCACAAGCTGGATGCAATCTCCCCTCAGCATCCCTTGTACCCTGGTGACCACATGTGCAGGTGCCCCTCGAGCTCATTCAAATCACCTTAAACAAAGACAGAGAGATATGACTACAGGTCTCTTGGACCCCTGACATTTAGTGTGTCTGGCTGGATAACTGTTACACACAGGGAATGGGTCCCTGTTGTTATGTACATTGTGTTGTTGGTTTGGAAGTGAAGCAGAGAAGAGAGACAGGAAATTTCGGAGCTCTGAGCAGCACAGGGACTATTTGAGAGTCCAGCGCCATCTGCAGTTGTCAGTAGCGTAGCTTAGCAGAGCAGAGGAAGGCACAGTGAAAGCCTCAGAGAAATTTGCCCTTCTTATAACACTAATTTGCCTCAGACCAACTCTAAATTCAGCCTCTCTACTTGAAAAATAACTCCAATTCAAAATTCAATAAATACCAAATGGGACAAAGACATTATAAGAAAACTACAGCCCAATATCCCTCATGAATATAGACAAAAAAAAATCCACAACAAAATATCAGCAAATCGAATTCAGCAACACATAAAAAAGATAATACCTCATGACTAAGTAGGTTTATCTCAGGAATGCAAGAGTAGTTAAACATTTGAAAATCAGTCAGTGTAATCTATCATATCAAGAGGATGAAAAATAAAAACCATATAACTATATCAATTTGTGCAGAAAAGGCATTTGACAAAGTGCAGGTCCACTCATGATAAAAACTTTCAGGAAACCATAAACAGAAAGGAACATCCCCAACCTGATAAATGGCATCTACAAAAACCCTACACCTAACAACACACTTAATGGTAAAAGACTGAACACTTTCCTCCTAATATCAGAGACAGGACAAAGATATCTGCTCTTGCCACTTCTATTCAGCATTGCATTGGAAGTTCTAGCTAGGGCAAGAGTAAAGAAATAAAAGACACAAAGATTGAAAAGGAAAAATTAAGACCATATTTATTTACAGACATCATGATCATCTACCTAGAGAATCCCACAGAGTGTACCAAAAACTTGCTAGAACACATAAGAGTATAGCAATATTATGGGAACACAAGGTCAACATACAAAAATCAATTGTATATCAGTTGAAAAGATTTATTTATTTGAGAGAGAGAGCATGGGAGTGGAGGGAGGGGCAGAGGGAAAGGGAGAGAGAATCTCCAGCAGATTCCCTGCTGAGTGCAGAGCCCAACACTGGGCTTGATCTCAGGACCCGAAGATCATGACCTGAGTCAAAATCAAGAGTCAGACACAACCAACAGAACCACCCAGGCACCCTGAAAATAGAAATTTAACAAACAGGATAATTTACAACAGCATAATAAAAATGAAATACTTAGGGATAATTCTAACAAAATATGTGCAAGATTTGTATCCTGAAAACTATAAAACCCTGATGAAATAAATTAAAAGAGACCTAAATAAATGGAGAGGCATACCGCGTTTGTGGATCAGAGGACTCAATAGAGTTAAGAAGTCCATTTTCCCCAAATTAGCCTATAGATACAACACAATCTCAATCAAAATCCCAGCAGGCTTCTTTGTAGGAATTGACAAGCTGATTCTAAAATTTTTACAGAAAAGCAAAAGATATAAAAGAGCCAAACTGTATTTTAAAAGAACAAATTTGGAGGACCTACACTATCTGATTTTAAGACTATGGATCTACAGTAAACAAAGCAGTATGGTATTGGCATAAGGCTGCCTATATAGATCAACAGGATGGAATAGAAAATCTACAGCTAATCCCACACATGTACGGTCAGTTGATTTTTGACAAAAAGGCAAAGACAATAGAGATAGGATAATCTTTTTTTTAAGGTTTTGTTTATTTATTTGACAAAGAGAGAAAGCACAAGCAGGGGGAGCAGCAGAGAGAGAGAGAGAAGCAGGCTCTCCACTGAGCAGGGAACCCGATCCAAGGCTCGATCCCAGGACCCTGGGATCATGACCTGAGCCAAAGGCCGATGCTTAACCAACTGAACCACCCAGGTGCCCCAGGATTGTCTTTTCAACAAATGGTAGTGGAACAATTTGATATCTGTATTAAAAAAACAAAAAAACAAAACCTCGACCCTTACCTTATATCATATATATAAATTAACTCAAAATGGATCATAGACATAAATGTAAAAGCTGAAATATGAAACTCCTAGAATAAAAACTCTTTGTGACCTCTGGTTAGGCAAAGATTTCTTAGATATGACCAAAGATATATATACACAATGGAATATTACTCAGCTGTCAAAAAGAATGAAATTTTTGCCATTCACAATGCCTTGGATAGAGCTACAGTGTATTATGCTAAGCAAAACAAGTCAGTCAGAGAAAGACAAATACCATATGCTTTCACTCATATGTAGAATTTAAGAAATAATACAGATGAACATATGGGAGGGGGGAAAAGAGAGGGGGAAACAAACCATAAGAGACTCTTAAAGATAGAGAACAAACTGAGGGTCTTGATGGAGGGAGGTGGGTGGGTGATGGGCTAGATGTGTGATGGGTATTAAGGAAGGCAATTTTCATGTTGAGTCCTGGGTGTTGTATGTAAGTGATGAATCACTGAAATTAATATTGCACTGTACGTTATCTAACTAGAATTCATTTTTTAAAAAGATTTTATCAGGGAGAGAGAGAGAGCACAAGCAGGGGGAGTGACAGGCAGAAAGAGAAGCAGGATCCCTGCTGAGCAGGGAGCCCAATGTGGGACTCTATCTCAGGACCCTGGGATCATGACCTGAGCTGAAGGCAGACACTTAACCAACTGAGCCGCCCAGGTGCCCCTAACTAACTAGAAGTTAAATAAAATTTGAAGGAAAAAGAATGACCAAAGAAAGAAAGAACAGGGGCGCCTGGGTGGCTCAGTCATTAAGCATCTGCCTTCGGCCCAGGGCATGATCCCAGAGTCCTGGGATCGAGTCCCACATCAGGCTCCTCTGCTGGGAGCCTGCTTCTTCCTCTCCCACTCCCCCTGCTTGTGTTCCTTCTCTGGCTGGCTGCCTAATAAATAAAATCTTTAAAAAAAAAAAAAAAAGAAAGAAAGAAAGAACAATAGATGAAAAAATCAACAGATTGAGCGTCATCAAAATTACAAACTTCTGCTCTTTGAAAATCAGGGTTAGGGGCACCTGGGTGGCTGTTTGTTGAGCATCCAACTCTTGGTTTTGGCTCAGGTCATGATCTCAGGGTGGTGGGATCAAGCCCTGCATCAGGGTCTGTGCTCAGTGGGGAGTCCGCTTGGAATTATCTCTCTCTCTCTCTCTCTCCCTCTGCCCTCCCTCCACCCACCCACATGCCTGCTCTCTCTCTCTCTCAAATAAATAAATAAATCTTTTTTTTTTTAAAGAAAGGGTTAGAAAATGAAAAGGTAAGCCGCAGACTGGGAGGAAATATTTGCAAAACACGTATCTGATAAAGGCCATGTATCCAGACTATGTAACTATATAAGTAAAAATTCAATCATAAGAAAACAAACAACTCAACTAAAAATTGGGCAAAATATTTGCATAGCCACCTAATCAAAGAAGAGATCTAGGTGGCAAATGAGCACTCTGGAGGGGAGCAAATTGCGTGACCCCAAAATACGTCACTTTGTCATGTGGATTATTTTGATCTGAAAACAATCAAGACCTAGCAGACTGAAGAAAAACTTTTCCTTCTCCCTTTACTATCTAAAAGAATTTAGATATGGGCCTGGCTCAGAGAGAGAGAGAAAGTGCTATTACCAGAGATAATTTTTATCTGAATGACCTGTCTGTATGGCAGGACAAACATTCAATAACCAGACATCTGCTCTTCTTGTTGTCCTGTGAATTACCCTCCTCCCCTTTGAAGCCCCAGGTTCCTATCCCATCCCTTAGCTCAAGATGGCACATAAGCCTCAACTGCCTGTCTTTGAGCCTCTCGTGTCTTTGTCAGGCTCCTGTACATGTGAAATTAAATTTGTTTTTCTCCTGTTAATCTGTCTTATGTCAATTTAATTATTAGACCAGCCAAAGAATTTTAAAAGGTAGAAGGAAAATATCTCCTCCCCAACAACATGAAAGGACACTCAACATTATTAGTCATTAGGAAAATACAAAGTCAAACCATAAATACACATCTATCAGAATCCTAAAATTTTAAAATACTGACTTGATGCAAGCATTAGCAAGGCTGCAGAGCAACCAGAACTTTTATGCATTGCTGGTGGGAATTCAAAATGGTACAGCCATTTTGTAAACAGTTTGGCAGATTCTTTTTTTATAAAGTTAGGTATACACTTACTCTATGAGCCAGCAACCCAACTCATAGGTATTCACCCAAGAGAAATTAAGGTATGTGTTCATGCAAAAACTGTATGTAAATATTCATAGCAGCTTTTTTATCAAAGCTGGAAACAACTCAAGTGTCTATCAACTGGTGAATGTACAAACAAATTATAGCACAGCCATACAGTGGACTATTATGTGGCAATTAAAAAGGGATGAACTAAAACATAGATGAATCTCAAAAGCATTACACTAAATAAAAGAAGTCAAACCCAAAAGTCTATATATTTTATGATTCCATTTATATAACCTGCAGGGAAATTCAAAACTGTGGGAATAGAAAATAGATCAGAGGTTGTCAGAGGCTGGATATGGGGGGAAAGACTGGCTGCAGAAGAGCACAAAAGAACTTTTTGGGATACTGAAAATATTCCATATCTTGATTGTGTTGGTGGTGACACAACAATATACATTTGTTGAAATTTATTGATCTGTTTACTTGAAAAAGGAGAATTTTACAGTATGAAAATTATACCTCAATAAACCTGCCTTTAAAAAATACTAGTGAGCCTGTGGTAGAGAAGGGATCCACCAGGCTTGCTTCCTTAGCTCTCTAACTGAATCAAATGAGAGCTCGTCCACTCAACGCACTGCAAACCAATAAAGACAAACATGGAGATTTTGTGGTGAAGAAGGATAGGTGATTCATCAGTGTGGCTCACCCAGGAGAACGGAGAGCTAATGCTTAAAAGTACTGAGCTCCCCAGCGGCTTGCAAATGAGAGTTTTTAAGGGCAAAATTTGGGGCAGGGGTCTTCTGAGAAGATGGATGCAGTTAATTGGAGGCCCGTGAGGTCCTGCTAGCAGGTGCTCTGCTGCCACTTCGTAAGACTTGGAATCTGAAAAATATCTTTAATTTTTATGTTAGAGATTTCATTAGGTACATCTGGTGATTATAGCTCTATAATCTCTATAGTGCTGATTCACTACTTCTCCTACAGGTTCCTTTGAATGATCAACAAGCATTCCTATTTATTGAGCCTAGGCCTGTGTGTTCCTTGGGCAGTCCAGCTGTGCCTGGAGGTGACGTGTTCATTTTTCCATCTGAGCTGGTAAGATGGAGGCCGACCTTAGCTTGTCTTCTGCTCTGAAGGGTATGCGTGCTTAGGGGGAGTGTCTTGCTTTCAGGAAAGACCTCCCTCATTGCCCTGCTTGCCAAAATGCCAACCTTGGCAATTTGGTAGCAGTTGGGCAAACACAGTTGAGGGAAGAATGGGGGAAGGGAGGAGAGTTAGCATTGCACATTAGTTTAGGCCACAGGTTTGGGTTTGGTTTATGTGTGTGTGATTTTTTAATTTTAATTGCAGTATAGTTAACATACAGTGTTACATTACTTTTAAGGCACAGGTTTTGACATCAGACCAAGGTGAGTTCAAATCCTAACTTTGCAATATCCAAGTTGCACAAACTTGGCTAACCCACTTCACGCTCTGAGCCTCAGTCCCCCCATTTCTAAGACCGGAGCACTAATACTCAGTTATTTCCCGGCCTACCTGCGAAGCTCTCATACACAAACACCAGTGGAAGTGCCTGGCACACATGTATAACACGGTGATGAGAGATAAGGTAGGAAGTAATGTGTCTGAAAGGGCTTGATAGAGGATAACCATTCTTATTCCTAATCAAAAGATCGTGTGGGGTAGTAGAAGGAGAGCAGCCTGGCTGGTAGGAAAGATGCGTGGGAGGTATTGGTGCCTCCCACCTGCAACCACATTCAACTCTGCACTTGTGGCATTACCCATTCAGTGGGTGACCCACATTCTGGAATTTCCAGGACAGCCACAGTTCTAGTCCATCCCTTCAGGGGACCACATGTCAGAGTTGGGGAAATGGGGGCACTGTAGTTAGAGAACACATTCCAAGCCTCTCCCACACCTACCGTCTTCATATCTCTTTTCTCCTCTCCTCCCCATCAGTGGGGATTTGCTCAGACTTCTTTCATATGAAATCAAACAGAACTAGAAGGTAAATCTCCTGGGTGGGGAAAAAAGGCAACAAAAACCCACCACCTCCGTACAATACATTTGAACTGCCAAACAGAAATGGTTGAGAGATCACCGTTATCTGTGTTCCAGTTATCTGCAACACCCCTCCCTTCCCCGCCTCACCGCCTCATCCCTACTCTCTTCCTCCCTCCTCCTCTCCCCTCCCTTCCCCTCCCTGGAGGGGGCTAGGGTGAAAAAAAACATTTGTCTCCCAGCTGATCAACTGGGACTGAGAGGAAGGCAAATGAATTATTTCGGCTCAGCAGCAAGTGTGAGCGTGGGTTTTTCCGGCGCCCCCCCCCTTTTTAATTAATGAACAATCTGGCCCATTGCTGCTCCCGTAGGTATGCAAAATAGCTTCTTCATTTGAAATCCCTGTTGTTGAATGTACTCCGTGGGGCACAATCACATTGCCGCCCCCTGTTTTGCATAAGAAACCGCTGTTTCCAAGATAAGAATCTTTTCATTTAGCCGTCATGAGCTCATCCTTTTTCCTGTGCATTGTGGCTCCTGCTCCTTTGAGTCAATACCCAAACAATGGCCGCCTGCGCCGGCGCCCCCCACCCCCGGCCCGGAAGACGCAGAAGCCCGCGGCCTCCGGAAGCCTGCCTAGGCGGGCGGCCCAAGTTCTTTTCAGGCCTCAGATGTCAAGAGGGCAAGGAATAAGAAGATCCGAGACCTCTGACAATCTTCCACTGGCTTTAAAGCCGACCCTGGGAAAGAAACCCTGAATGGCATGGGGTGTGTGACAGGGGGCGGACAGGCGGTGCCCTGGGATCGTGAACTTAAACAGCCTGGGAACTCTGCGGACAGGGAGTGAGGCGCCCACAAAGCGCAGAGCTGCTCAGCCACTCCTCCTCTGTCCCTGATCAGCGGACTGCATCCTGTCCCTGCCCTTTGGTTTGGAGCAGCCACGCCCGCCGCACAAACCACACAAAGGCTCTGCACTCCAATCAGAAAGTGGAAGGAGCCTCAGATTCTGTGGAATCCAAACACTGCCCTCTTTCTGCATGTAGGTAAACCGAGGCCCAGGGAGGGGAAGCAAGTTGCTCGATAGCAGTTCACTGAAGAGGTGGGTGCTGAAACTCCAGCCGCATGCCGTTTATTCCGCCACACATGGCCGCCTCTGGAGCGAATCAATGCCGTTTGTGTACAGAGCGCTGAGGCAAGAGACAAGATAGGAGATTAAATGAGATCATGGTAAACTACAAAGCCTATACAAACAGTAGGGGTTTTATTGTTAGCCTCCTCATTTGTAGGAGATATTTTCAAAAGATCCAGAAGAATAGCAAAATTTAACCTTTAGCAGTGTGAAAGGGTTCTGCAGAAAGCAATGAGTTTCCAGACAAAATGTATGTAGTCACTTTACCTCCGGGAATGGGGCTACATGGCGGAGTCAAGTCCGCACTCATTATTTCCCCTTTGGGGAGAGGAAATGCTGCAACAAAGAAGCTTGAATCAAACCATAGATAAATACCTCGTATCCAGAAAGAGGCCAGATGCACTGAGGCCCACAAGAAATGGGGAAGACAAAGGCCATGCCTTTAGAGAGGTTACAAGCTGGTTGATCGGACGTTTTGTCTCTGCAATTTGATCATAAACCCCTTCAGGGCAAAGCCCGCGTATCCTTGGTAACTTCTGGCGGAGAAAAGCTCACAGTAGGAGTCTACTCTGTCCTTGCTGATTGGTTGGTTGACTGGGATAGACAAGACCTCCCGCGCTGACTCTGAAGTGTTCCCAGCATTGCTTTTTCTCCATGTTTGATATAGAGGAACCTTTATTACATTTCAAACAAATAGTTCCCGTGGGGCCCTGAGAAAGCACCAGTGATTCCCAGTATGTTTAGCCCTCTGTGGCCCTCAAGATGAGAGGGAGGCATTTTCCTTCTAGGCACCAAAAAAAAGTAATATTTCAATGCCACTGATGGTATTACTGAGTAAAAGCATAGCATGAAAATCAGGACAGATTTCCCTCACCTGCCCATCAGTTTTAGGGATCCGACGTCTCCCATCCTCCATCTAAAAGGAGCACTAGAGCAGAAGGCAGGGAGCTTGGGTTCATACCCAAACTTGGCCCCTCATCATTCTGAGATTCTGGCAAATCACCTCTCTTCCCTGAGCCCCAGTCTCCTCATCTGTAAAATGAGGCACTGACTAGACCAGTTTCCTAAACCAAGGGTTGGAAGTCTAAATCTTCTCAAATATGGGGGTTTGGGGGAGTGTGGGTGAGTGCCTGGTAGTAGAAAGACAAGGACCAGTAATGCATTCAGACGATGAAATATTATTCAGTGCCCCCTCAAAATGAGCTAGGAAACCATGAAAAGATATAGAGGAACTTTAAATGCAGATTACTAAGTGAAAGAAGGCAATCTGAAATGGCTGTGTGCCGTAGGATTCCAACTGTATGACATTTTGGAAAAGGCAAACCTATGGAGACAGTAAAAAGATCAGTGGTTCACAGGTGTATGTGTTGGGGAGACAGATGAATAGGCAGAGAACAGAGGATTCTTAGGGCAGAAAAAATACTCTGTATGAGTATTTGCCCAACGTAAACTGTGCCATAAACCATGATGTGTCAAGGTAGATTCATCGGTTGTAACAAATGAACCACTCTGGTGGGGGGAGGTGCTATACGGAAGGATGTCAGTAGCATGCCCACTGGCACCCAAGGGCATGGGATGGTAAGGAGAAGAGGAGAGTGGCATAGAGACACATTGGAGGTGTGTCTTTTGGTGCCCAAAGACATGGGTGCTGAAGCACTGTGAGACGCCACATGGAAGAGCACTGGCAACGTGCCTGCCGACGTCTGAGAATGCAGAGTGCTGGTGGTGCAGGGCAGAGGTGGCAGGTGGAAGGGAAAGCTAATGTGGTTCAAAGATTGGTTATGTTAACTGAGCAAATAAGTGAGGATTATAGTAAGTGCCAGGTTTCTCACCGTTGGAGAAGATCCCAAAAACATGGAAAGGAGCAAGCCCAGACTGAACCCCAGACTCCGAGTTGAAATTGGAGGTTTTGATATGCTTTTTAAACATATATACTCAGTGAAGAGGGAACAGAAGGCAAGCTGAGGACAAAGCAAAAGCTGACCCCCCCCAACCCCACCGCCCCCCCCGCCCCCGGGATGTCCCGGCTGAAGGAAAAAACAAATAGCTAACTTACGGAGATCACAGTCCTACAGGGCATGAGTCTCCCTCAGTTTTCCAAATGTCTTAGCAATTTACAAGAACAAAGCTATCAATAACCTAGCTTCCAGAAGGGAATGTATGTAGACATAATTAAATTTCCTTACTACCTACAGCCCATTGACAAGTCCTTGAAACAGGCAGTGACATTCCTCTAGGGACACAACTGCCTCGATGTTAATACTTTGCAAAGGGCAAAAGGCAATTCTAGCCTGAGGCCCCCTCCCCCAGGATCTCGTAAGTCTACTTTAACTATAAAAATTCCTTTGGAAACTTCCTTTATCTCTAAACCCCCCAAGCATATGGCCCACCGACATACATCTGAAGGGTCTCATGACCAAGGTTTTATTAGACAGTAACGAATGACTTTTTCCCACCAATAGCTAGCCCCCTCAAGATCCTGGAAAACTTGCTTCCAAAATTCCTTAGAGACTTACGCTATCCCTAACCCCCTCCCAACTTGAGGGTATAACAGTGGGCCACTCCTTATGACTCCGGTGCAGCTCTTTCTGCCCACGGGTCCTGTCCCCGTGCTTTAATAAAGCACCTTTTTACACCAAAGACGTCTCAAGAATTCCTTCTTGGTCGTCAGCTCCAGACCTCACCTCACCGATATCCCACAACCTCATCACTCAGACAAATGGAGAAATAGTTATAGGTGTGTGTGTGTGTGTGTGTGTGTGTGTGTGTTATAGGCCCTCTTACAGACTAGCTCTGAGAGGTAGTCAAGAGGACCTAGAAGCAATGACAGCCCGTTGGCAATGAGCACACCAAGTACCCAAATCATGGTTTTGATAAACCACCTTCCACTAGAGGAAAGGCTCAGAGAATCATAGGAACATTCCAAAAGAACAGACACCACCTTGAAAGCGATTTCCAATGGCCAAATCTGGGACAATTTGTGCATCAAAATAACCAATGATAATAATAGATTACAACCAATTATATAAAAGAGGAATCCATGAGTCCATATTGATATAAACAAATCAATGAATAAATAAATGGGGGATGGGCAGACTGTATTTTACAAAGATACCCACCACTGTATATTCTATGCTGCCTGCTGTTCTGACAATGAGATGTTAACAATGTAATTTTCCCACTGAGAGGTGAGGAGTATGTCTCTTCCCCTGGAACCTGGGTGGATATTTGTGACCCCTTCAACCACAGAGTACAATGAAAGTGAAGCTATGTAACTTCTGAGATAGTATCAGAAAAGGGCCCCGCATTTCCACCTCGCTCTCTTGGGATGCCTGCTATTAAATCTCTGCCTCAATCCGAGCATAAAATCAAGTAGCCGCATGGAGAGGCCTCATGTAAGCTGTGTGGCTGACAGCCCTAGCTGAGGTCCCAGCCAAAAGCCAACACCAACTTGTCAGCCGTGTGTGCGAACCGCCTTGCAAGCGGACCCTCCAGCCCCAGCTGGTACATCACCTTGCCCAGACGCAGATTCAGAAACTAGATGAATGCTGCTTTAACCTGCTACGTTTAGGAGTCGTTTGATACACAGCAAGAGAGGGCTGGAGCGGGGGGGGAGTCCTTTCTCTTCCTTACAGAAGAATGCCACCTAATTAATGTAGGCAGACCGATGGGAACCACGACAGCAGTGGTTGATTCAGGAGGCTAAGGGTGGTGGCTAGAGGACTGATGAGGACCAGGATGTTGGCATAAACGGGGGAATATCTCCCCACAGAATAGTAATTAATTACAAAGAAAAAACATGGTGTTTTTAGGGTGGAGAAACCTGCAGACACCAACATGACCAGGTGACCAAGGTTGACATTACCCGTGAGAGGACAGGTGGGCATTGTATGCCCTCTAATGTGAGGTACCGAGAAGAGCATAGCATCATTTCTGGGATATTGCTGCCAAGAGAATGTGGCCTGAGTCTAGTCCTGAGGAGACACATGTGGGTCACCCTCCAAAACGTAAAACCAGCAGTTCTAAAACTGCCGAGGATGTGGAAGATCAGGAAAGACTACAGAACTATTTCAGATTGGAGGAGTCTCGGGAACTTAAACAACTAGATGGGATCCTGGATGGGAAAGGAAAAGGAGACATGGTGGGGACAGTCAGCACCATGTTAATGAGGTCTGGGGGCCAGAGAGAAGGACGGTAAGTGAGCACAGGTGTAACGTACCGTTAACCCTTAAGAAACTAGGTGGAAGGTATATGGACGTTCTTTGTGCCACACTTGGCTTTTCTGTAAGTTTGAAAATATTTCAAAATACATTATTTTTCGGGGCGCCTGGGTGGCACAGCGGTTAAGCATCTGCCTTCGGCTCGGGGCGTGATCCCAGCGTTCTGGGATCGAGCCCCACATCAGGCTCCTCTGCTATGAGCCTGCTTCTTCCTCTCCCACTCCCCCTGCTTATGTTCCCTCTGTCACTGGCTGTCTCTATCTCTGTCGAATAAATAAATAAAATCTTTAAAAAAAATACATTATTTTTCAAAACCACACAGTTGCTTATATTACCAAACCATTTCAGATCAAAGTCTCCTTGTTTAATTTCTTTTTTTTTAAGATTTTATTATTTATTCGACAGAGATAGAGACAGCCAGCGAGAGAGGGAACAAAACCAGGGGAAGTGGGAGAGGAAGAAGCAGGCTCACAACGGAAGAGCCCGATGTGGGGCTCGATCCCACAACGCCGGGATCACACCCTGAGCCAAAGGCAGACGCCCAACCGCTGTGCCACCCAGGCGCCCCTCCTTGTTTAATTTCAACCACTCAACCAAGTCTATTCTTCAAGGCAAAGAGGTAAAGATATAGCATGCCTAACCCCAAACCACAGGTATGCAAATCACATCGCCAGCCAGGCCCTGATTCATACGAATTCATCATCATTTCCATGCCCACTATGGCATCAGCTCTCTCCAGTCCGACCAAGAAATCAGGGGTGCGGCCTGCGCTTCCAATGCTGCAGGTGCTCAGTGCACAAAACAGCACCGCCCCTGATGTGATGCCACAGAGAGGTATTCCTTTGTGGTAGTAGTCTCTCATCTGTGAGTCTTTGCAAAACTGTAACATCTCTCTTTGATATCCTTCTAATTCATTTTCTGCCTCATTCTTCCTTTCGTCACCTCATTCTCTACTCCTGATGCCCTGTTGCCTAAGGAGGGAATTTGGAGTCTTCCTTCCAAAGTGTCCTGCCCCTCAACATGTGAGTTTTACCGTAGGGATAGCCAAATAGTAAGTAACTATATGAAAGAAAACAATATGAGTAATTAAAGAATACAAATTAGTGCCAGTCTTTGTGCAGCATGATGGTAATATATATTGAAGATCATGAAAATACTCATGCCTTGTGTCATGCATTTTGTTTTTGTTTTTTGTTTTTTTTTTTAAAGATTTTATTTATTTATTCGACAGAGATAAGAGACAGCCAGTGAGAGAGGGAACACAAGCAGGGGGAGTGGGAGAGGAAGAAGCAGGCTCCTAGCGGAGAAGCCTGATGTGGGGCTCGATCCCAGAACACCAGGATCAGGCCCTGAGCAGAAGGCAGACGCTTAACGACTGTGCCACCCAGGCGCCCCTGTGTCATGCATTTTGATACAATTATCCTACTTTTAGAGTGTTTCCCAGGAAGATTATTCAAAAGATAAAGAGTGTTGGGATGCCTGGGTAGCTCAGTTGGTTGAGCCTTCGGCTCAGGTCAAGATCGTGGGGTCCTGGTGTCTCCTCCAGCTTCCTGCTCAGCAGGGAGCCTGCTTCTCCCTCTCCTGCCTACCACTCCCCCTACTTGTGCTTTCTCGTTCTCTCTCTGTCAAATAAATAAATAAAATCTAAAAAAAAAAAGACAGTGCTATTTGCAATATTGAAAAGATGCACATGATCTAAATGTGAGCTATTCCTACATTCTTTCAACAAATATTTACTGAGAACAGGCTATGAACCAAGCATATATAATAGAACAGAACAATGTTTAAGTTTTACAATAAACTGACAAAGTGAAATGTTACATAACTGCTAAACGACTGAGTAGAAATAATCACAGGAAAGTGTTTATGAAATCATGTAAGCTGGAACATGCTATTTTATAGACACCATGTATGAACTGTAAGTTATAGTAAATCCAGAAATGACATTAGATGCTTAAGTATCTCATTTAAACACTCACAGAAATGCTAGTATTATTGTCCCTGTGGTACAGATAAGGAAATTAAGGCTCATGGGGATTATGAAAATACAATATTAGAATTTTAGTTCTGCAAGCTAATGTTCTGTCTTGTTTACTGCTGTATCCCCAGCGTCTAGAACAGCACCTCACATACAGCAGACACTCAATAAATAGTTCTTGACTGTCTGAAGTGACCGAACCATGATTTGGACCCAGCGCCCCTATATGAGAAAAAATCTTCATTCAAATAAGGTAGACCCACCAGGACTATGGGGGAGGGGGTTCTAAGATGGGTTTTGGTGGCTTCTGAGCTCTTCCTCCTGTTGTGAGGGCCTTCGAGCCTCTCCTTTCCTTTCTCTTTTACTGCCTGCCCTCTGGTGGAGGTTCTAATGAGTAGCAGGAGTCAAGGAAGAAGGCTACAGTCTTTACTGACTAGACAGTTTACCTACGTCTGATCCGTATGTGATTAACATCCAGTTTTGTCAGTTTCTCCATGGTATGGAAACAGCTGCACAGATTTTCACCAAATTTGGAGGCTGTATTTGAGGTGGTGTGACTTAGAACACATTATATTGACAAAATTAACTTTTTTGGGGCACCTCAGTTATTTTTTTCCTTTCTTTTTCTTTTTTTTGATGATTTTTTATTATATTATGTTAGTCACCATACAGTACATCCCCGGATTCCAATGTAAAGTTCAATGCTTCATTAGTTGCATATAACACCCAGTGCACCATGCAACACGTGCCCTCCTTACTACCCATCACCAGTCTATCCCATTCCCCCACCCCCCTCCCCTCTGAAGTCTTCAGTTTGTTTCTCATAGTCCATAGTCTCTCATGTTTCATTCCCCCTTCTCATTACCCCCCCTTTCTTTATCCCTTTCTTTTCCTTTCATGTTGAGTTCTGTGGCCCATCCTCTTCAAGACATGTGTGAGTTAAGAAATTTACACTTTATAAATTGTGCTGAACTGTCGTGGTGGAAGAGGACTTCCAAAAATTTCACTGATTTTTGAATGAATAAGTTCATTATTTTTCAAAATTATTAATTTTTATTTTTCCTTGTCTCTGAACACAACGAAATACCACAAAATTTATCTCAAAGTTTTAAATAAATATTAGTTTCACATCACCAAGAACATTGTTAAGAGTTTTTCCAAGGCACACCCATATGAGGGCCAGTTGAAAGGATAAGCTCTTCCAAGGGCAAATGAACATGCGATGAGAAGAATGTTTGGTGGGAGATCAAGAGACTGATGTTCTTACCCTGTCAGTTGAAACCAAAGTCCAGTTCAAAGAGCTGTTTGGCTGCGGGTCAGGAGACGTGTGAGCTCTGAATTCAGATGCTTCTGCAGGAGCAAATAGCGCTTTTACATTTGAGCTCCGATCAATGGCGCCAAAGAATCTACACCAGTTCTCCGTTTGGAATCTGCAAGGAGAGCCTAAATGTTCCAACCAAAAGGTCATGTTGGAGCCAATTACCAAGCCCCTGAAGTTGCTAAAATCATTATTAATGGAACAGCATCCACAATTCCAAGATCTTTGAGATAATATCAGAGCTTAAACTGTATTTCAACAGTGTGCAGTAGAGAGGAATCGTATTTAACTCTGCCTAACCGCTTGTTCCCTTAAACTACCCCTTCAACTTTTACGTGCCTGAAATACCAAGTATCTTACCCACCCCCCATGGCTATTAATAAATCACAAGCACAGATGCCTCAAATAATCCACGTTGTTCTGTAATGGGGCTGATTCTCATATGGGCAACACCATGAAATGTGTTCCTGAGTGATTAGCAACAGGGATCTACTCAAACGTGCTCCAGAATATAACACTATACATGACCTCTAAAGAAACTCGTTACAAAGTTGAAAATTATTACAGCTCTGAACTAATTATTTCCATTAGAGAAAATTATTACAATTCCAACACTCATGTTTTTATTGTTTCTATGAAACTTTATTTAATGATAGTTAATTATTCTCTTGCTTCCTAGAGTCTCATTTTTTCCAGGCACATATAATCAAGGCTTGTAATGTTAACCTTCAGTTTCCTTTCTTATTGACAAAAAGAGACCAGCCTATGAAGCACTTAGAAACCTCCCCAGTGACTAGCACAGGGTTCGGCAAATAGTAAAGACTTAATAAATATTTGCTGAATGAATGACTAACCTTTATATAAGCTGGCATTTTTTGGTTGTGAATAATAAAATTCAATTCTTGCTAACTTGGAAAAAAGAGGAGTTATTTGAAGAATGCAGGACAGCAAAAAGGTTTAAGAAAAGCCTGAGAACCCAGAGCTTCAGAAACCGGGCATCCAGTAGGTGCCAAGCAAGAACTGCTAAATGCTTCATCCAGTCTTTTTATCATTCCACTGTGAATCAAATTCAAGAGGAAGCTTCTAATTGACCTACCTACTCCTGAACTAGGAGAGAATAAGGTGCCTTAATTAATATTCCTGCCAATCTTTATCTAGTATATATACAGAGAATTTCCCCAAATGAAATTGGGGTGCTGTTGCCAACAGCAGGTAGAATGGATGCAGAGAAGGAAGGAAGGAAGGAAGGAAGGAAGGAAGGAAGGAAGGAAGGAAGGAAGGAAGTCTTTCTAAGAGCTACATAAGGTTAGGAAGAAAGTACTTTGTATAAAAAATCACTAAGTAATATTTTATTTTATTTTTTAAGATTGACTTATTTATTTTGAGAGAGAGAGCAGGGGGAGGAGCCAAGGGAGAGAATCTCAAGCAGACTCCCTGCTGAGCACAGAACCCAAAGCAGGGCTCAACCTCACGACCCTGAGATCATGACCTGAGCCAAAATCAAGAGTCAGACGCCCAACTGAATGAGCCACCCAGGCACCCTAAAAAGCCACTAAATAATATTTTAAAGTATTGCCTCAGAGGTTGGGCTCCTGGGACTCCCCACAGGGCACAAGTCATAGACTCCAGAACACAGAAATTACTTTCAAGGGGGTATAAAGTGAGATATTTTGCTTTTCACTATTAATCTAATGTGAAGAACTAGGAGGAGGTCTACTTTGTTCAGAAGAGTTGGTAAAGCATAAAAAGTGGGCAGGTAACAATCATCCTCACCATGTGCATTCTCAGTAGAGATGCAGAGTAGACAAGAGGCTGCAATGTGAAAGACACAGTCATAGTCTGTAATTTACTTACTGATCCGTATTTAGCAACACTAACTACTTTTGGGCTTCAACTTACTCATCACCGAAATAGGGTTAATAACACTTGCTTCACCTACAGTATCAGGGTACTCCAGAGAAACAGAATAGAACCAATAGGGTGTGTGTGGGTGTCTCTCTCTGTGTGTGTGTGTGTGTGTGTGTGTGTGTGTGTGTAAAGAGATTTTTATTATAAGAAATTGGCTCTCACAGTTATGGAAGCTAAGAAGTCCTGAGATCTACAGTTGGCCAGCTAGATACTCAGGAGAGTCAAAGGTATAGTTTCAGTCTGAATGTCACCAGGCTTAAAACCGAGAAAAAGCCAATGTTTCAGTTTGAGTTCAAAGGCAGAAAAAAGGTGTCCCAGCTCAAAGGCAGTCAGGCAGGAGAAGCTTCATCTTACTTACAAGAAGGTCAACCTTTTTGTGCTCTGCAAGCCTTCAACTGATTGGGCAAGGCCCACCCACATTAAGGTGGGCGATTTGTTTCTGTTTGTCTGGAGAACACCAACTAATACAAATTTTGGTACTGAGAAAAGGAGTGCTGTTGTAGCAACTAACTAAAAATGTGGAAATGGTGTTGAAACTGGGTAACGGGCAGACTGGAGGAGTTTTGAGTTACAAGCTAGAAAAAGCCTGGATTGCCATAAAGAGACTGATGGTAGAAATATGAATGTTAGAGGTGATTCTGTGAGAGCTTAGTAAGAAAAGAGGAGAGCTGTAGACAAAGCCTCCCTCTTCTTAGAGAATATATAAATAACAGTGAACAGAATGTTGGTAGAAATATCAATATTAATGTGTTGAGGTCTGAGGCAGAAATGAGGAGCAGCCTATTGGAAATGGGAAGAAAGGTGACCCCTGTTATAAAGAGCAAAGAATTTGGCCAAATTGTGCTCTGCTGCTTTGTAAGAGATAGAATTTATGATCAATGAAATTGGGTATTCAATGAAATTTCTAAGCAAAATGTTGGAGGTGTGGCTTGGGTCTTCCTGACTGTTTATAGAAAAATGCAGGAGGAAAGAGAGAAATTGAAGGAGTTGTTAAGCAAAAAGGAAGCAGAACTTGAAGATTTGGGAAATTCTCACTCTGTCCATAAGGCAAAAAATGGGAAAGCATGTTCTGAAGAGAACATGAAGGGTGTGTCTTGTTATGAGATTAACAAGCAGAAACACTGCCAGCTCCCACTGAAGAGGGGATGGAGGCCACAAAATGAAGAAAGTCTCTTGAACTTGGATTCTACAGGAAGGTACCCTAGAGCTATCTGGCTGTACATTGTGCTATCCTTCAAGAAAAGAAAAGAAGGACTCTGAAGGTGATTCAAAGATCATCGGGGGCCACCATTCCCACCACAGACCAGGGGGACAAAATTGATTCTTCCTTGGTTTTAGAGGGTGGGCCCGTCTCTAAAGTTTCAAGAGACCAGGCTGCCGCAACCTAGAGCTCTGGGGACAGGGCTGCCCAGCAGAGCCTTGAGGGCAAGACCCCTCACCTGCAGAGCCACAGGGACTGGAACACCACCTAGGAGAACTTCAGGGGCAAGATCACAGCCTAGGGACATGGGGACAACATTGCAGGCCCCAGCTAGTCTGAGGCAGGGCATCAAGCCAAAGAGGATTATTCTTAAGCCTTAAGGTCTAGCTGAATTTGCCTTGCTAGGGTTTTGTTTTGTTTTTTCTGTAGTTTCAAGTTTTTGTTTAAATTCCAGTTAGTTAACATACAGTATAATATTAGTTTTAGGGATAGAATTTAGTGATTCATCACTTACATACAACACCCAGTATTCATCACAAGTGCCCTCCCTAATGCTCATCACCCATTTAGCCCATCCCCCCACCCACTTTCCCTCCAGCAACTCTCAGTTTGTTCTCTGTAGTTAAGAGTCTGTTTTATGCTTTGTCTCTCTCTTTTATTCCCCCATGTTCATTTGTTTTGTTTCTTAAATTCCACGTATGAGTGAAATCATATGGTATTTGCCTTTCTCTGACTGACATATTTCCCTCAGCATACTACACATGTCACTCTTTTTTATTTAAATTCAGTTAATTAACATGTAGTGTATTATTACTTTCAGAGGTAGAGGTCAGTGATTCATCAGCCTTATATAATACCCAGTGCTCATTATATCACATGCCCTCCTTAATGCCCAACATGCAGTTACCCCATTTCCCCACCCACCTCCCATCCAGCAACCCTCAGTTTGTTTCCTATGATTAATAGTCTCTTACGGTTTGTCTTCCTCTCTGATTTCATCTTGTTTTCTTTTTCCCTCCCCTCCCCTATGCTCCTCTGTTTTGTTTCTTAAATTTCACATATGAATGAGATCATATGATAATTGTCTTTCTCTAATTGACTTATTTTGCTTAGCATAATACCCTCTAGTTCTATCCACATTGTTGCAAATGGCAAGATTTTGTTTTTTAATGGCTGAGTAATATTCCATTGTATATGTATATATCACATCTTCTTTATCCATTCATCTGCTGATGGACACTGGGGTTCTTTCCATAGTTTGGCTATTGTGGACATTGCTGCTATAAACACTGGGGTGCAGGTACCCCTTTGGATCATTATATTATTATCTTTGGGGTAAATACCTGGTAGTGCAATTGCTGGGTTGTAGGTAGCTCTATTTTCAACTTTTTGAGGAACCTCCATACTGTTTTCTAGAGTGGTTGTACCAGCTTGCATTCCCACCAACAGTGTGAGAGGGTTCCCCTTTCTCTACACCCTCGCCAATATCTGTTGTTCCCTGACTTGTTGATTTTAGCCATTCTGACTGGTGTGAGGTGGTATCTCATGATGCTGAGTGACGTTGAGCATTTTTTCATGTGTCTGTTGGTCATTTGTATGTCTTCTTTGGAGAAATATCTGTTCATGTCTTCTGCACATTTCTTGATTGGATTATTTGTTCTTTGAGTGTTGAGTTTGATAGGTTCTTCATGGATTTTGGATACTAGCCCTTTATCTGATAAGACATTTACAAATAACTTCTCTTATTCTGTAGGTTGTCTTTTTGGTTTTGTCCACTGTTTCCTTGGCTGTGCAAAAGCTTTTTATCTTGATGAAGTCTCAAGAGTTCATTTTTGCTTTTGTTTCCCTTGCTTTTGGAGACATGTCTAGCAAAAGCTTACTGTAGCCTAGGTCAAAAGGTTGCTGCCTATGTTCTCCTCTAGGATTTTGATGGATTCCTGTCTCACGTTTAGGGCTTTCATCCATTTTGAGTCTATTTTTTTTTTTAAGATTTTATTTATTTATTCGACAGAGATAGAGACAGCCAGCGAGAGAGGGAACACAAGCAGGGGGAGTGGGAGAGGAAGAAGCAGGCTCATAGCGGAGGAGCCTGATGTGGGGCTCAATCCCATAACCCCAGGATCACGCCCTGAGCCGAAGGCAGATGCTTAACCGCTGTGCCACCCAGGCGCCCCCCATTTTGAGTCTATTTTTTAAAAATATTTTATTTATTCACTTGAGAGAGCAAGAGAGCACAATTCAGAGGGAGGGGCAGAGGGAGAGGAAGAAGCAGACTCCCTGCTGAGCAGGGAGGCCAATACAGGGCTTGATCCCAGAACCCTGGGATCATGACCTAAGCCTAAGGCAGACACTTAGCTGACTGAGCCTCCCAGGTGCCCTATTTTGAGTCTATTTTTGTGTAAGAAAATGGTCCCTTTTTATTCCTCTACATCTGGCTGTCCAATTTTCCCAGCACCATTTGTTGAAGAGACTGAGTTTTTTCCATAAGATATTCTTTCTTGCTTTGTCAAAGATTAGTTGACCATAGAGTTGAGGGTCTATTTCTGAGTTCTTTATTCTGTTCCATTGATTTATGTGTCTGTTTTTTGTGCCAGTACCATATCTTGACGATTACAGCTTTGTAATATTGTTTGAAGTCCGGAGTTGTGATGCCACCGGCTTTGGTTTTCTTTTTCTTCATTCCTTTGGCTATTCAGGGTCTTTTCTGGTTCCATACAAATTTTAGGATTATTTGTTCCAACTTTTTGAAAAATGTTGATGATATTTTGATAGGGAATGCATTGAATGTATAGATTGCTCTAGGTAGCATAGACATTGTAGCAATATTTGTTCTTTCAATCCATGAGCATGGAACGTTTTTCCATTTCCTTGTGTCTTCCTCGATTTCTTTCATGAGTGTTCTATAGTTTTCTGAGTATAGATCCTTTACCTCTTTGGTTAGGTTTATTTTTTGGTATCTTATGGTTGTTGGTGCAATTATAAATGGGATCGATTCCATAATTTCTCTTTCTTCTTAGACATGTCACTCTTTGTTTCCTTCTGATTCCTTCCTTTTGGAATGGGAATGTCTATCCTATGCCTGTCCCACCATTGTCTTTTGGAAGCAGATAACTTGTCTGGTTTCACAGATTCACAGCTGGAGAGGACGTAGCCTCAGGATGAATCATATCTCAAGTATTGACCATATCTGATTTAGATGAAACATTGGACTTTAAAGTTGATGCTGGAATAAGCTAAGACTTTGAGGCTGTTGGGGTGAAATGAATGTGTTTTGCATGTGAAAAGGACATGCATTTGGGGGGGCCAGGAGTGGAATATTATAGATTGAGTGTTTGTGTCCTCTAAATTCCTATGTTGAAGCCTAACCCCCAGTGTGGCTGTATGTCCAGATAGAGTCTCTAAGGAAATAACTAAGGTTAAATAAGGTCATAAGGATGGGGCCTTGATCTGATAGGATTCGTGTCCTTATGAGAATAGGCACCAGGGTCTCTCCTTCCCCACTCCTCTCTTTCTCTCTCCATGCACACACATCAAGGAAAGGCCATGTGAGCATACAACAAGAAGGTAGCCATCTGCAACCCAGAGAAAGAGTCCACATCAGCCACCAACCCCACTGGCACCTTGATCTTGGATTTCCAGTCTCCATAACTGTGATAAAACAAATCTCTGTAGTTTAAACCACCAAGTCTATGGTATTTTGTTTTGGCAACCCAAGCAGGCAAATACATCCACCGTAAAAAACTGTTGAGACAATCAAATAATTTAAGAGATACAAAAGTGCTTGTGGGGAGAAAGAGTTAAAATAACTGCATAGGTATAAATATTATTTTTGTGTGTCTATAATTCAAATAGACTACACTGACCATCATTTGTTACATAGGAATATCTGAAAGACCTAAGTGTGAAAGACTACTACATTTTCCATGTTATTATCAAAATATGTACAGGGAACATTTCAAATTAATGGGGAAAGCATGAATTATTCAATGAATTGTATGGAGCCATTTGGAAAAAAATAGTTAAACTCCCACTTGATGCCAAACATGTAAAAATTCCAGACTGTTTTAAAACCTACATTTTAAAAAAATAGCTCAACAGCATTAGAGGGAAATGTTGAGAATATTTTTATAATTTGGGGATGGAAAGTATCTTAAGTTTCAAATTCAGAAGCCATAATGGAAAGGATTAGCAATCATACTAATGGAGGATAGTCAGAAGAAAGGCAGGCAGGGGCAAGGGTCTCCCTGTCCCAAGAAGAAACTACCCTTAAAAGGAAAAAGACCCCATCCTGTTATTTTACACCACCCTGGAAGGAGCCCTCAATCCTTTCCCTCATGATCAACTACCTGATAGTTAGCTGAGTGTGTGGACAAAAACCTGAGTGGGTGACAGGCACAGGGAGAGTTAATCAGGTTAAAACAGCCTGACAACAATCTCATTTAAAAAAACGCCTAGAGTTAGAAACTCCAACAGCAACCCTCTCGGGTGCCCTCCTTCTTTGGGAGCTTTATAGTATCCACCCAATAAACTTTGCTTTGCTGCCCAACACTCTTCATCTGGTCTACCTCTTCATTCTTCAAAGCAGTATGACCAAGCATAACAGGCACTAAAGGAAAAGAAATCCTGAAACAATACTATGTAAAATTTAAGAAATCCTGTACAGCAAAAAACAATACAAATTTAATGGATGAGCAACAGACTGGGAGAAAATATTTGCAGCATATAAAACAAAGGGTAAGGGGCGCTTGGGTAGCACAGTCGTTAAGCGTCTGCCTTCGGCTCAGGGCATGATCCCAGCGTTCTGGGATCGAGCCCTGCATCAGGCTCCTCCACTGGGAGCCTGCTTCTTCCTCTCCCACTCCCCCTGCTTGTGTTCCCTCTCTCTCTGGCTGTCTCTCTGTCAAATAAATAAACAAAATCTTAAAAATAAATAAAAATAAATAAAAAAACCAAAGGGTTAATAGCCACCAAATATAAAGAGTTTCCACAAATTAATATAACACCAATTATATAATAGAAATATAACCAAAGAATATAAACAGGTAATTCTTTTTGCTACAGGGTTTTTAACCATTCACAATGCTTGCAACTGTCACCACTACATAAATTTCAGAACATTTCATTATCCCCAGAAGTAACCCATACATATTAAGTAGCCATTCTTTTCTTCCTTAAGCCGCTGGTAACCACTAATCTACATTCTACATAAATCTACAATTTACCTAAATCAATGAATTTACCTATTCCGGACATTTCATGTAAATGGAATCATATAATATGTGACTTCTTGTGTCTAGCTACTTTCACTTAGTATAACATTTTTAAGATTCATTCACATTGTATCATGTATCAGTACATCATTAATTTTTATGACTGAATAATATTTCATGGCATGGTTATACCATATTTTTTTAATCTACTCATAACTTGATGGACATGCTGGTTGTTTCCACTTTACAGGTACCATGAATAATGCTGCTATTTGTGTACAGTTTTTTATGTGAACATATGTTTCTAATTCTCTTGAGTATATATTTACCTAGGAATGGAATTACTGGATCATATGGCAATTCTATGTTTAATTTACTGAGGAGCTAACAAACTCTTTTCAAGAGCAACTGCACCATTTTACATTCCCACCAGCAATGTTTGAGGGTTCCTGTTTCTCCACATCCTTGCTACATCTTGTTATTTTCTGTTGTTGTTTATTACAGCCATCCTAGTGGATACGAAGTAGTATCTCATTATGGTTTTGATTTCCATTCTCCCAGTAATTAATGATGTTTAGCATCTGTTCATGTGCTTATTGGCCATTTGTATATATTCTTTGGAAAATGTCTATTCCTTTGCCCATTTTGTATTGTTTTTCTTTTTGTTGAGTTGCAAGAGTTTTTATATATTCTGGATACTAGACCCTTATCAGATGTATATTTTCCAAATATTTTCTCTCATCCTATGGGTTTTCTTCTTACTTTCTTGATTATAACCCTTGAAGCACAAAAGTTTTTAATTTTCATGAAGTCCAGTTTCTTTATTTTTTTCTTTTGTTGCTTATGCTTTTGGTATATTTAAATAGTCATTGCCTAGGGGCGCCTGGGTGGCTCAGCCATTAAGCATCTGCCTTTGGCTCAGGTCATGATCCCAGGGTCCTGGGATCAAGCTCCTCATCTGGCTCACTGCTTGGCAGGAAGCCTGCTTCTCCCTCCCACACTGCCCTTGCTTGTGTTCCCTCTCTCGCTGTCTCTCTCTGTCAAATAAATAAAGTCTTTAGTCATTGCCGGATTCAAGGTCACAAAGATTTACACCTATGTTTCTTTCTAAGAGTTTTATAGCTCTTACATTCAGTTCTTTGATACATTTTAAGTTAATTTTTATATATGATATAGGGTAGGGGCCCAACTTCATTCTTTTGTGTGTGGATGTCCAGTTGTCCCAGCACTATTTATTGAAGACTATTTATTTCCCATTGAATGGTCTTGGTGCCCTTGTCAAAAATCAGTTGGCCATAATGTATGGGTTTATTTCTGGATTCTCAATTCTATTCTTTTGTTCTCTATGTGTATACTTATGCCAGTACCACATTTCTATGGTTACTGTAGCTTTATATTAAGTTTTTTTTAAAGATTTTATTTATTTATTTGACAGAGAGAGACACACACAGTGAGAGAGGGAACACAAGCAGGGGGAGCGGGAGAGGAAGAAGCAGGCTCTCAGCAGAGGAGCCTGATGCGGGGCTCCATCCCAGGACCCTGGGACCACGCCCTGAGCCAAAGGCAGACACTTAATGACTGAGCCACCCAGGCGCCCCATATTAAGTTTTGAAATCAGAAAATGTAAGTCCTCCAAAATTATTCCTTTTCAAGGTTGTTCCCCCTATTTGGGGTCCCTCATAATTCCATATGAATTTTAAGATTGATTTCTTTCTTTCTGCAAAAAAAAAGCCATTGGGATTCTGATAGAGATTACACTGAATCTGTAGGTCACTCTGGGTAGCACTGCTATCCTAACGGTATTAAATCTTTCCATCCATAAACACAGGACGTCTTTCCATTAGGTCTTCTTTAATTTCTTTCAGCACCTTTTTTAGTTTCCAGTATGTCTTGAACCTCCTTGGTTAAATTTATTTCTAAGTATTTTTATTGATGTTATTATAATGGAATTGTTTTCTTAATTTTATTTTCAGATTGTTCATTGCTAGTATATAGAAGTAAAGTTGATTTTTTAAAACTTCTTAGGTAGGCTTCATGCTGGGTGCAGGAGTGAGCTCACAACCCTAAGATCAAGACCTGAGCTGATGGGGTGCCTGGGTGGCGCAGTTGTTAAGTGTCTGCCTTCAGCTCAGGGCGTGATCCCAGCGTTCTGGGATCGAGCCCCACATCGGGCTCCTCCACTAGGAGCCTGCTTCTTCCTCTTCCACTCCCCCTGCTTGTGTTCCCTCTCTCACTGGCTGTCTCTCCCTGTCAAATAAATAAATAAAATCTTAAAAAAAAAAAAAAGACCTGAGCTGAGATTGAGAGCTGGAGGCTTAACTGATTGAGCCACCCAGGCATCCCAGTAAAGTGTTTTTTTTTTTTTTGAGAGAGATAGAGAGAGCAGGGAGGGGAGGGGCAAAGGGAGAAGGAAAGAGAGAAACTTAAGCAGGCTCCATGCGCAGTGTGGAGTCTGACTCAGGGCTCGATCTCACAAACCTGAGATTATGACCTGGGCTGAAATCAAGAGTGGGACGCTTAACCAACTGAGGCACCCAGGTGGCCCTGTAAAGTTGATTTTTGTATGTTGATCTTACACTGCAAATTTGCTGAAATTTATCAGTTCTAACAATTATTTTATGGATTCTTCAAGGTTACCACATAAAAGATCATGTCATCGGGGCGCCTGGGTGGCACAGTCATTAAGCGTCTGCCTCCGGCTCAGGGAGTGATCCCAGTGTTCTGGGATCGAGCCCCACATCAGGCTCCTCCGTTCGGAGCCTGCTTCTTCCTCTCCCACTCCCCCTGCTTGTGTTCCCTCTCTTGCTGTCTCTCTCTCTCTGTCAAATAAATAAATAAAATCTTTAAAAAAAAAGATAGTGTCATCTACAAATAAAATAGTTTTACTTATTCCTGTCTGATTTGAATGACTTTTTTCTTGCTTAATTGCTCTGGCTAGAGCTTCAAGTACAATGTTGAATAGCAGTGAAGAAAGCAAACATCCTTATCTTCTGCCTGATCTTAGGAGGCAAGTTTTCAGTCTTTCAATATTGAGTATGATCTTAGCTATAGGTTTTTCACTGATACCTTTTTTAAAAAGTTTTTTTAAATTTATTTGACACAGAGAGAAAGCACAAGCAGAGGGAGCAGAAGAGGAAGAGGGAGAAGCAGGCTCTCCGTCCAGCAGGGAGGCTGACTCAGCGGTTCAATCCCTGGACCCTGGGATCATGACCTGAGCCCAAGGCAGATGCTCAACTCACTGAGTCACCCAGGCGCCCTTCCTTGATGCTTTTTATCATATTGAGAAAGTTCCTTTTTATTCCTTGTTTTCTGAGTGTTTTTCTCATGAAAGGATGTTGCATTTCGTCAAATGCTTTTACTGCATCAATTGAGATGAGTTTGTGCGGTTTTATTCTTCATTCTATTAATATGAGAATATTAATTAAGGAAATTCTCCAATATGGTATATTACATTGTATAATTTTTATATGTTAAAACCACCCTTGCATCTCTTGCATAAATCCCACATGGTCATGGTGTATGATCCTTTTAATATGCTACAGGATTCAGTTTGCTAATATTTTGTTGATGATTTTTGTATCTATATTCCTACAAGATACTGGTCTGTATTCTTCTTTTCTGGAGCGTCTTTGTCTGGCTTTGGTATCAGAATAATACTAGCTTCATTGAAGGAGTTAGTAAGTGCTCCCTACTGTTTTGTGTTTTGAAGAGTTTGAGAAGGGTTGTTTCTCTCTTTAGTGTATTTTCTGAACTAATTTTGTAAGGTTTATATTCCTGGTGGCCACTGAATTCCTCATTCTATACACTTAGTGGTCAGCTAGTGATTTAACAGAGAATTCCTTAAATGCCTGGAATAACAACAACAAAACCCCCAATCTGAGTCTTCGGGAGGGGCTCTGTGTGTATTGTGGTATGCCGTCAACACTTAGGTAGTTAACAAGTCTGCCTGAGCCTTCTTTACCTGCTTGCACAGAGACTAAAGATGAGCCATACATGAGAGCTTATGGCTTTCTCAGGACTCCCCTGAGCATGTGCCCTGTCTTGGGCATGCACATGGCCTTCTAGATTCCCAGGAATACATAGGAGCTTTTCAAAGCTCTTTTCCTCAAAAGCAACTCATTTTCCAGCCTCCCCTCCAAAGCTTTTCAGTTTTCCATTGTTTGCCATTACTGTTATCTCTTGCTCCAGGCAACAGCAGCTAAAACATTTGTCTTCCTATATTTTCAGCAAATAACCCCACCTCAGCTCTGTGGGAGTTCCAAATTAGGTAAAATAAAGGTAAGCCCTTTGAGCTAATCCTCCAGGGGGATATCAGGCCAAAAATTTAACCACAATTCTTTGAGAATAAAGTCTGTTCTATTCCCTTCAGCACTGGGTGATTATACCAGGAATGCAGCCTGTTGTCTTCAAGGCCTCTGCCAAGCTTGGGAATGGGGAGGGATTCCAGGGTAAGTTCAAATGCTACAAAGCTCTCTTCCTGAGAGTCAGGCATAGGTTTTTTTTTTCCTTTTTCAAATTTTTATTTAAATTCTAGTTAATTACTATATAGTGTAATGTTGGTTTCATAGACATAGTTTCTTGATTAAGCATTTCCCTGGTTGTCGTAAGGATTTGATTAATTTCCAGAGTTCTGAAAAAGTTCCTCCTGACAGTTTCTGCCAGTTTATTCATTGCTTTTGTGGAGGGATGGACTTTTGGAGTTCCCTATTCTGCCATTGCACTGATGTCTCAGGCAATTCTTTTTTTAAGATTTTATTTTACTTCATTAAGTAATCTCTACGCCCAACATGGAGCTTGAGATCAAGAGTCACATGTTCCACCAACTGAGCCAGCCACGGGCCCCCAGGCAATTCTTAAGATGAAAAATAGATGTGGGGCGCCTAAGTGGTTCAGCCGGCTGAGCATCCGACTCTTGATTTCTGTTCAGGTCATGATCTCGGAGTCTTGGGATCAAGGCCTGCATGGGGCTCTGTGCTCAGTGCGGAGTCAGCTTGTCCCTCTCCCTCTCCCACTTTCTGTCTCTCTAAGATAAATAAAATCCTTTTAAAAACATAAAAAATAGATGACTGTCACCTCACTAGTTATTAGTGAAGCACTGATTAAAATGAGATTTTTTTTCTTGGTCCATCGGTTAGCAAAAAACAAAAAGATTGAGAATATCTAGTATTGACAACAGTGTGTAAGGAAATAGGAACTCACATGCTATTGGTGGTATAACTTCTAGCATTCAATTGGTAATGTCTCTCAAATTTTTCAATGTGCATTCCTTTCGACTCATTAATTCCACTCCAAGGAATATAACTTATGGTCACACATGTATAAAGATATATTTACAGGGATGGGTTTTGCATAAAGTAAGTAAAAATCTGAAGACAAACAGGGGTGCCCAATAGGGGAGTGGTTAAGTAAATTATGACATCAAAAAAACCTGCAACATACACCTTGTGGTAACACAAATTCCGTCCTAACATCATTGGCAATTGGCTTATTCCCCTGCCCAAGTCTTGGATGGGGAGGACTAATGTTCTTAGCTTGTGGGGTTAACAGGGGAAGGAGTTTGGGACTTGGAGGGGAGAACAAAATCAGACAGCAAAACTGCAGGCCGCCATGGAGAGGGAAGTGAGGAGCTGGAGGTAAATTCCTTGTCTCCAGTATTCTTCTGGTTCAGTCCCCTCAGATTCAGTCTATGAAAGCAAATGACAAACCACGATGCATAGTATGACCCCATTTACATAAGTGTGAATGTGTGTGTGTGAATTGCATACATGTATATATATTTATGTGTGTGTGTATGTATGTATGTATGTATGTGTATTTTAAAAGAACTAGATGGAAACACACAAGCTAATAACCATAGCTATCCCTAGGAAGAGAAAGAGGAAATGGGGAAGGAATAAAGAAGTCTCTCATTTTATTCTATGTAGCTCTGTTATTTGAACTTTAAAACGGGAGTATTCATCTCACACAAAAAAATCATCTAAATCAAAACCTTGTTTAAGATGAGTAATTAAAGCAGATTGGGAAGGGGATCAGTAGTAGTCCCATTTCTCTAGCAACAGCAAGCATAGTTAGAGAATGCCAGAGGCCCGAGTGAACTTACAGATTGCAATCTCAAGAGATGAGAGTTGCGCACGTTAACATAGTGAGTTAGTGACAGTTATGCGTACAACCCAGGTCTCCTTAATGCAATAGGAAAACTGGATTCCCAAACCAGAGAAAAAACCTGAAATGACAGTGGGAATCAATGAACCACTAAATGTGAGAAATGTGCTAGAGGTCAGTTGCAGCTCAGGGTGCTCTCCATCTCAGTGAATGTGGAAAAAAGACCAGAGGCTTGTTACAAACCATGGGATGTGTTGAGTTGGAGGCGTTCAGAAAGAGGCTGTGGCAGTTTTGCCTTCTATGAGGCCTCTAGTGCTGGTACCTGTCACTTAGAATTCCCCAGAAAGCTGTTTGACAATCGTAAGAGGAAGTTAAGTGCTTTATCGGTATCTGTGGAGTTCTTGACTTTAAAAGAGTCCCATGCCATGTTTAGCACTTAGAAGCCTCAGCAGTAATAAGCTGTTCTCACTCTTGAAGGTACACTTTTTCACTAATTGTTTTACTTCGAGAAGCTAGGGAGAGAGGTAACAGAATCCAACTCTGGCTAATCTGAGTAAAAAAAGAATTTCCTGGAATGGTATGGTCAGTGGTGCGCTGGTAAATGTTTAACAACCAGCCCTTCAGAACAGCAACAACAACAAAAAATCTGATTTGTAGTGTTTACTTATTCCCATCAAATAAATACTCCCAACCATGGCCTATTGTAAGCTACCAGTGTGACATCATCTGGCTCACAAAATTCCTGAAAAGTTAACAATGGCCCTTGGAGCTGATAGGGAGAAGTTCACAGAATGGGAAGGAAGCAGAAGGTCAGCAATCAGGTGGTACCAGTCTCCATGACAAGAACTACGCAAAGATATTGTCAGGTCACACTATATTAGCCTCTCTGGACAGTTCTCTATGTTGCTTCAATCGCTTATCATAGGTTTTATGACCTTTAGGGAAAAAGTTACTCATTCACCTCACTATCCACTAACTATGTAACCCAAAATTAATGCCCCTGACCGCACTGCCACATCTCAAAAAACCCTTAGCTATGGGCCCTAGTTCATACCCACAAGCTCCAACTTGCAAGGTTTCTTCCTGCTGGCTCCCAATCTATAAAAAATTTGTTTGTACTTAGTTTGGGGCAATGGCTGAATTCATGGCTTCTTACTTTTTTTTATCTTTTAAAAACCCTTCATTATGGAAAATTCACACACACATACAGAGGTAGAGAAAATAGGGCAAGGAACCCGCATTCTCAATAATCGTCAACTTGTAGCCAATTTTGTTCCATCTATATTCCCATTCTTTTTTCCCCCCAAGGAATAAAAGCATCACATGGAAGATTAGATGAGTGGTTAAGACAGTTATTCGGAATTGGAATAACCTAATAAAATAATTAATAGTTATGATTTTAAGAGTAACTATGGGTTAGGTGCTTTACCTAAATTATCTCATCAGATCTTTACAACAGCCTTGCTAGATTGGCATTATTACCTGCTTTTCAGATGAGGAAATTGAGGCCAGAAAAAGTTGAAAACTTGGCCAAAGTCCAAAACTTGGCCAAAGTCTAAAACTCGGCCACAGTCCAAAAGTTGAAAACTTGGCCAAAGTTGAAAACTCAGCAGAGTCATAACGTAAACTTGGAAGGATATAAACTGTTTTGTACCCCAAGTGGTACAAAAGTACCAAAGTGGTTGCCTCTGGATAGTGGAATCATGGGTCATTATTTTCTTTTTTGCTCATTTTCCCTTATTTCTCTATAATTAACATTCCTGCGTAGCATATCAATGCAGATATTCCAATGGGAGCTTGGAATTTTATCTCCCCAGGCTCAACTGGTTTGCTGCCAATGCATCCCCTTGAAGCAGCTTCAAAAGACCCAGTTAAGTAAGCTTCTAGACTTTGTGATGTCTGTGAGGCTTGGGGTAGAAGCAAGCCCAATAGTCATTATGGAGCGATTGTTATCATATTACCAAATGTGGTCTGAGCTCACTAGACTGTATTCAGACAAACAGCGCATCTCAGCCAAAGAAGTAATCGCCCCCCACTCTCTGCACCAGTCTGTATGTACAATTGAACCCAATTTGACTGTATCCAGAAGACTGACCAGGAGACTCATTAGTATAAAACCACGTGAATGAGTCAATTACTACACACCTACTTTGTGCCAGACCTGAAGATACAGTTCCTGCCCTCAAAAAGATGACTCCAATGAACCATGGAACAGCTGAAGAAACTAGGAAGTATGTTTAGCCTGAAAAAGAGATAGCACCAAGGTAGAGGAGATGGAGAGGTCAAGTAGAGTATAAGCCTTGTTTTATTTTTTATTTTTTATTTTTTTTAAAGATTTTATTTATTTATTTGACAGAGAGAGAGAGATAGCCGGCAAGAGAGGGAACACAAGCAGGGGGAGTGGGAAAGGAAGAAGCAGGCTCCCAGCGGAGAAGGGAGCCAGATGTGAGGCTCGATTCCAGGACCCTGGGATCAGGCCCTGAGCCAAAGGCAGGCGCTTAATGACAGAGCCACCCAGGCGCCCCCTAAGGCTTGTTTTAAACTTTTTTTAAAAAAGATTTTATTTATTTATTTGACAGAGAGAGACAGCCAGCGAGAGAGGGAACACAAGCAGGGGGAGTGGGAGAGGAAGAAGCAGGCTCACAGCAGAGGAGCCTGATGTGGGGCTTGATCCCAGAACGCTGGGATCACACCCTGAGCTGAAGGCAGATGCTTAACGACTGAGCCACCCAGGTGCCCCTTGTTTTAAATTCTTGAAAGGAATGTTGTATAGAAGAGAAAATCACTTGTTCTACCCGATTCTAAAAGGAAGAATAATTCAAACCTTGAGAATGTGGCAAACACTGTCCACAAAACAGCACTGTGAAGGGCTATAATAGGGAATTTGCTAGGCCTCCTATGATGGGATAGGAATAATTGAGGAAAAGTGAACTTCTGGATTGAGCTGACAATACCAGGGACTAGCTAGGTTGGCAGGCACGTGGTGAACATCTCTCCTTTGTCCACCCAGCATCTGTTTCCCCTGCACTTCTTATGATCCCCTTGTACTGCCAATCACTAGCCCCCACCTCCTTAAACACAAGGGTGGGTGGGTGACCCAAGAACCTGAGCTCAGGGCTGGCCCAGTAGCAAGAGTGCCCTGAGGAAGAGTATCAGAGTACTGGCTACAAGCACTGACTTCCCTCTGGCCTGTGGTCAGGATAGATCCTTAGAACCAGGAACAGAGCTGAGGTTGTAGCTAAGGGATTGGATGATCCCCTAGTAAAAGGTCACAAATGGGGGAGTGTGTGAGTCAGGGTTTAATTCAAGAAGCAGAGCCACTAGGAGCGGCATTAGCTTCTAGGAACTTCTGTACATATGTTATATGGATCTGTTTGGCATTACAGGCATACCTCATTTTATTGTGCTTCACTTTATTGTGCTTTGCCCCTATTGCTTTTCTTTTACAAATTAAAAGTTTGTGGTAACCCTGCATAGAGCAATCTATTGATGTGATTTTTCCAATAGCATTTGCTCACTTCGTGTCTCTGTGTCACATTTTAGTAATTCTTGCAATATTTCAAAGTTTTTCATTATTATTTTATTTATTGTGGTGACTCACAAAAAGCTCAGATGATGGTTAGCATTTTTAGCAATCAAGTATTTTTAAATTAAGGTATGTACATTTGTTTTCTTAGACATAATGTTATTGTGCATTTAACAGGTTACAATATAGTATAAACATAACTTTTATATACACTGGGAAATCAAAAAATTTATTTGTCTTTACTGCGATAATTCATTTTTTGCAGTGGTCTGGAACTGAACCTGCAATATCTCCGAGTTGTGCTTGTGTAGAATTGTGGGTGGTGCCTGGGTGGCTCAGTCGGTTAGGAGTCTAACTCTTGGTCTTGGCTCAAGTCTTGATCTCAGGGTCATGCGTTCAGGCCCTGTGTTGGGCTCCATGCTGGCCATGGACCCTAGTTTAAAAAACAATAAGACTTGTGGGAGCTGATAAAGTAGTCTTGGGGTATCCAGAAGTCTGTTATCTTTGTGTCTGATATTACAGCTTAAAGTCCACAGGACGGGCTGTTTGCAAGGGAAGATGAGCATATGGTGCAGAAGAACAAAGATATGCTGAAACCCACAAACACAACCTGGAGCCCACAAGGATAAGACCAAAACTCGTGTCAGTCTTGTTGCCTCTGACTCTGGTAATACAGGCATCCTGCTAACCACACACACTTGTCCTAGGACTTGGTGAAGCTGAAGAGAGATCCAGGAGCAGGTGGAGTCATTGCAGGCCCAGCCGTTGCCTCATTGGAATGAGGTTAGTCAACAGATCAGCAACATGTATGAACTACAAAATGGCTGTTGCTTCATTTCTGCCTTTCAAATCTCACACAAGAATCTCTCCTGTGGCTCACCCAAATGAGAAAGAGACAGGAAAGGAAATTCTGGGGAATGTAGTTCAGCCTAGCCAAGTTAACTGCTCAGAGAGGACAGAGGTAGAGGCTAAGGACCAGGAACAGCATGATGGGTAGACAAAAGCCTAATAGAAGTTATAGGAGTAATTTTCAAACAACCCGAGTTATCTAATAATTGTAATCCTCAGTCATATATCATAAACCAGGAAGCTCCTCAGCTCTAGATGTGTTCAGGCAGAGGCTTATGGCCAGACTGTGGAAGGTCTTAAATACCAGTGAGGATCCACACAGTGTTTTTAGAACAGTCACTCTGGGAGATGAATGGGAAGAGGCAAGACTGAAGAAATGGAGACTCACTAGAAAGCTTTTTCAGGAACATGGGGTAAAGGTAATGGGAATGGGAACAAAGGCAATGTGGTAGAGGTGGCATGAGAAGAATGAATTTGAGAGACAGGTGGAGGGAAACTGGAGAGAGCTTAGCAGCTGCTTTGAGCTGGGACAGTGTATTCATTTCCCATGGTGGCTGGAACAAACTGCTTTAGTTGCTGAAAACAACAGAAATTTAGTCTCTTACAGTTCTGGAGGCCAGAAGTCCAAAATGAATCTTATGGGACAAAAATCAAGGTATTGGCAGGGGTGGTTCTTTCTGGAGATTCCAGAGGAGCCTCTGTTCCTTGTCTCTTTCAGCTTCTGGTGGCTGCCGGCATTCCTTGCCTTGTGCCTGTATCACCCCAATCTCTGCCTCCATGGTCGCAATACCTTCTCCTCCCCCATGTCAAATCTCCATCAGCCTCTTTCTTAAGCACACTTATGATTATATCAGACTCACCCACAGAATCAAGGATAATCTTTCTATTTCAAGATTCTTTTTTTTCCAATCAAGAAAGAAAGGTTAGAAACATTTGATTATTAATTCTCTCAACTTTCTTGTGAGGACAGCTAACAACTTACTCATGTTACAGACACAGTCATCCAAGGGCTCCATACCTTCACTGAATAGAAAAGAATATCAACACCTTTTTTTTTTTCCCAATATCAGGCTTGATTAATATTTTTAAAGAATAAGATTCTTTTGGGGCACCTGGCTGGCTCAGTTGGAGGAGCATGTGACTCTTGATCTTGGGGTCATGATTTGAGCCCCACTTTGAATGTAGAGATTACTTAAATAAATAAACTTTAAAAAAATTATAAAAATAAGGTTCTTTCAAAAATCACTTATAAAACACATTCACTACCCATACATGAATATATTCAAATATATATACTCAGGGCTCGGTTGGTTAAGCATCTTCCTTTGGCTCAGGTCATGATCCCAGGGTCCTGGGATGGAGCCCCACATGGAGCTCCCTGCTCAGCAGGGAGCCTGCTTCTCCCTCTCCCTCTGCCTGCCACTCCCCCTGCTTGTGCTCTCTCTCTGTGTGTCAAATAAATGAATAAAATCTTTTTTTATTCTTTCAAAACTTGGTCAAAGTTAAAAAAAATAGGCTGCTCATTGGGGAAGGAAATCTTTTTTCCTTTTTAAATTATTTTTTTTAAAGATTTTATTTATTTTATTCGACAGAGATAGAGACAGCCAGCGAGAGAGGGAACACAAGCAGGGGGAGTGGGAGAGGAAGAAGCAGGCTCACAGCAGAAGAACCTGATGTAGGGCTCGATCCCAGAACGCCGGGATCACGCCCTGAGCTGAAGGCAGACGCTTAACCGCTGTGCCACCCAGGCGCCCCTCCTTTTTAAATTATTTTTTATCCAACCAAAATTAACATACAGTGTTATATTAGTTTCAGATGTACAACATAATGATTCAATAATTCTATACATTACTCAGTGCTCGTCACAATAAATGTATTTAATCCCCTTCACCTATTTCACCCATTCCACCACCCTCCTCCCCTCTGGCTACCACCAGTTTGTTCTCTATATTGAAGAGTCTGTTGTTTGTTTCCTTTTTTCTTTGTTCATTTGTTTTGTTTCTTAAATTCCACATTTGAGCAAAATCATACAGTATTTATCTTTCCCTGATTGACTTACTTCACTTAGCATCATACACTCTAGATTCATCCATGTTGTTGCAAATATATTTCATTCTTTTTTTTTGGCTAATATTCCATTTTGTATCTATACCACATCTACTTTTTTTTTTTTTACATCTTCTTTATCCATTCATCTATGGATGAACATTTGGGTTGCTTCCATATCTTGGCTTATTGTACATAATGCTGCAATAACATAGGGGTGCGTATGTCTTTTCAAATTAGTGTTTTCATATTCTTTGGGTAAATACACAGTGGTGGAATTACTGGATCATATGGTAATTCTATTTTTAATTTTTTGAGGAATATCCATATTGTTTTCCACAGTGGTTGGATCAGTTTGCATTCCCACAAACAGTGCACAAGTGTTTCCTTTTCTCTACATCCTCACCAATACTTATTAATTCTTGTGTTTTTTATTTTAGTCATTCTGACAGGTACGAGGTGATATCTCATTGTGGTTTTGATTTGCATTTATTTCCTTGATGATTAGTGATGTTGAGTGTCTTTTCATATGTCTGTTGGCTATCTGTATATTTTCTTTGGAAAATTGTCTGTTTGTGTCTTCTGCCCATTTTTTTTCCTTCTGCCCATTTTTAATTGGATTTTTTTGGTGTTGAGTTATTCTATTTCAATATTCTTTTTTTTTTTAAAGATTTTATTTATTTATT